>NW_006921642.1:8777756-8817446 GCF_000298275.1 Orycteropus afer afer
AAGATTATCTTCTTTGTCTGTGTTAATTGGTTTCCCTTTTCTTTGTTGAAGAGGGTCTGTGCAATCCTTCTGCCTAGTCCGCCATCTTGCCCCTCTTCCATTGTTTTTAATACCTAGATATTAATTATTTCTCTAGAAACAGATTCATATTGACAATTCCTGATTCTTCTTTAATTTTCCATGAGTGTGTTGGTGGTGGTTGAAACGGGCAGCATAGGGGACTGTAGCTCTCTGAGGTCAGAGATCATGGCTGTCCTGCTCAGGAAACATAGATAAGTAGCATGGTGTTGAGCTCGTACTCAATTAACACTTGTTAATTAGTAATAATGAGAACTATGAAGATAATGTAAAACCAGTAGCTCTTCTCCACCCATACACACAATATTTGACCTATCAGTATTGTCAAAAATACAGATTTGAATGATAAGTTTTAAGTCAAGGAAGTCAATCAGAGTGAATAAAACAAGTAATTGTGCTCCAAAGGGTTTTCAATGGCTGATTTTGAAGAGTATATTTTCAGGCCTTCTTCCAAGTCATCTCTGGGTGGAGAGCAACCACCAAGCTTTGGTTTAGCAGCTGAAAACATTAACCATTAGTACCACGTAGGGACTCTAATCAGGAAAACAGTAGGATCTAGTGTAAAAGGTAATTTATAAATAAGTTAATTTACATATACTTACTATATTATCTCTGCCTGGCACATCTTGTGCATGCCCTTCTTCTCAACTCCTCCCCCAAAGCTCTTTTCATGACTTAAGTTTTGTTCTTGCCTCAGGGATTTTTATAGGCCTCAAAGCAAACACTGGTTGAATAAAACAATTCGTCCTATCTTCTGCAGCAGCTTAAATTTATTAAAGTGAGGATGCTAGGAAGAAATGCTTTTGAGGACTGATAAAGTGGAGATGTGCCTTTCCCTCTGAGACTGGAGTCAGATCAAAAGGCAGAGGTCTCCAGTGTGTGGTGCAAGGGATGGCGGGACCTCATATGGGATGGGTGATTGGTGCATCTAGAAGGCTGGCCTCTGGACACCTGTCTCTCAGGCTTTCCAAAGACTTCCTCAAAGAAGACTTGGAGGTAAAGTGAGCTGCCGGATGTGAAGGGACATGCATGCAGTGTGAGGCAATTAGTGACTCAGTGATAACAAGAGTGGATTAGTAACCCTTCTTAAGCCTGGTTTCCAGATGCTTTGGTCATGCATAGAACCCTAGGATCTTAGCAAATCCCTGAAAAGAGAATTCTAGGAATAACTAAGATTAAATTTGTTGCCAGTAGGGTAAGATAACGACTCAGAATAAGATATAAGTTTATTTAGGGGGAAAAAAAATACATAAGATTTTTCTTGCATACCTGAGTTTGTACACAAAGACTCATATCTACTCTATTAATAGCTATATTTCCAGATTCATCTAAGTTTCTTTATTGTTGTTGTTATGTGCCTTTGAGTTGTCTCCAACTCATAGCGATCCTATGTACAACAGAATGAAACACTGCCCGATCCTGTGCCAGACTCACGATCTCTACTATACCTGAGCCAACTTGTCAATCCATTTTGTTGAGGGTCTTCCTCTCTTTGTTGATCCTCCACTTTACCAAGCTTGACACCCTTCTCCAGAGAATGGTCTCTTCTGACAACATGACCAAAGTAGGTGAGACGAAGAAGTCTGGCCATTTTCTCTTCCAATGAGCATTCCGACTGCACTTCTTCCCAGACAGACTTGTTAGTTCATTTAGCAGTCCACAGTACTTTCAGCATTCTTCAGCAACACCACCACTCAAAAGCATCAACTCCTCTTCAATTTTCTTTATTCATTGTCCAGCTCTCACAAGCATATAAGGCAAATGAAAATACCATTACTTGGGTTAGGTGCACCTTAGCTTCAAGAAGATATCTTTGCTCCTCAGCACTTGGAAGAGGTCTTTTGCAACAGATTAGCCCAATGAAATATGTCCTTTGATGTCTTGACTGTTGCTTCCATTGACATTGATTATAGAACCAAATAACATGAAGTCTTCAACAACTTCAATCTTTTCTTCATTTATCATGATGCTGCTATTGGTCCAGTTGTGAGGATTTTTAATTTAATTTAATTAATTAATTTTTTTATATTGAGGTGTAATGCATACTGCAGATTGTAGTCTTTAATCCTCATTAATAAGTGCTCCAAGTCATCCTCACTTTCAGCAAGCAAAGTTTTGTTGTCTGTGTAGCTCAGGTTGTTAATGAGCCTTCCTCCAATCCTGATGCCATGTTCTTCTTCATATAGTCTAGTTTCTCAGATTATTTGCTCAGCATACAGACTGAATAAGTGTGGGGAAAGGATATAACCTTTGTTGTTTCTTTAGGACCAAACAACTAATGGTAGAACTCATTGGTATATTTACAAAAATGATTCAGTGCTAAGGCTTCTCTTTCTCATGAAATACTAGATTGTGTATATGCTAAATATATCATCTTGCTGGGTGCATATACAAAATATAGCATACTGCAAGAAGAAAGATCTTTGTTAAGTTGTCATTCTTAAAGGGATGTTTTCATTTGTTTCATTCCTTCTGGGCACCTGTCTTAGTTGATTTTGTTGTTGTTATTGTTATTTGCCATCAAGTTGGCCCCAACTCATAGTGACCCCTCCTTGGGTTTCTGAGGCAGTATCACTACGGAAGTAGGAATACCCAACCTTCCTTCCGAGGAGTGGCTGGTGGGTTTGAACCGCCAGCCTTCTGGTTAGCAGTCTAGTGCCTTAGGCACTATGCTACCAGATGATTTTGTTAGATAAGTATATTTGTTTCAAATAATTATTTATAATGTTGAAGTACTTCTATAATTTGGGACTTTGGAAAGACAACACAATGATTATTAGACGATGAGTCTACCCATGGGCTCTACACACTGAATGAACTATCTCCTTAAATATTTCTACAAGGAATGAGCTCTGCTCTTGTGCCTCCTACCAATCCATCTTCTGGAGGGTTTCCTGAGCCTATTAGCCAGCCATGGATCAGAGAACTAGATTTCTCTCTTTTCCACCCAGATACCTTTTCTTTTTGCGTCTACTCCATCAGTCCAGTGCCATTCAGGATGATCCACTCTTGTCCAGTATCAGAGTGTTTACTGATCATTTCAAAGTGTAATTAATCTGTCTCTCAGTTCATCAGAGTTCATCTCTTCACTGCAGAGTCATCATTAGCTTTATTTTTAAATACTTTCCTCCAAGCTACTCAGACTAATACTTCTCTGGACTAATACTTGTCCGTGCTCTGGGCACACCCTGATCTGTCCCTTTTGTGATGGGAGGGATAGCAAAGATACATTTCTAGGCTGAGTTTAAAAGTTTCCCTTAGAAAGAAAGAACGTCCCTGTGATATTTGTTATGTGTTATTGTCAAATAACCTGTCTGATAGTTAACCATTTTATTTTTATTTATTTAGTTGTTAACAACATTCTCTTCAGTCCTTCAGAACCCTTCAGGACTAAAAAGACAACATATCAAGAAATCAATCAATTAAAAAGCAGAAAAAATAATAAATCAAATTATAGATGGAATTGTTATAAAAACAGAATTACTGAGAATTGTCAGCAATGTCTTATAATGAGCAATTCAAGTAAAAACACTCTATCAAGTTTTCACATTCTGTAATTGTTGTTTTTGTTACTCTTTAGAGTAACTTCTGTTTGCCTTCTAACAGCTCACATCTGATTCCTCGGCCACATAGAATACCACAATTCCCTTTGAAATTGTAATCGCTTGCAGCCACTTATTCACAGACAAATAAATAGGGATTTTATTCCAAGGTATAAGGTCTGTAATAGTTTCCAACTCAAGGTACAATCTAATACAGGCCAGAAAACACTTAGAATTCCCTCCAGGAGAAGAATGCCATCTATAAGAATGTTTGAATTTAGTCACTTCCAGGGAATAAAATAACTAGCCAGAATAGATGGAGAAAAGAGGATGTATTAAGAAACTTTTACACTTACTTGTCTATATGATACCACAGTTAAGTAGAGCCAGAAAGAAAAAATAAAGTGTATATTTTTATAAATTTCTTGATTTATATTTCCTACATACTGCTTGGTTCCATGTTACTTTCTCATAGGTGGATCAGGATGCAGATCAATAAAGATTCTATTTTCTTTTTATAACTTCTAATCTCCATTCTACAAAGTACTTGTCAGTTTGTAACTCATGTTAACTGGTACTCACTTTTTAGAAAAAGTTGAAAAGTTCTTTGATTTTACTTACCTCTCATCGTCACATGCATAAACTTGATAAAGCTTGTTACCTGGGACAACATTTGCAGCAAGTTGTAAAACAGATATAGTACTTAGAAGATTTTATCCAGAGTTTAAGACTTAGGAGAATAAATCAAGTTATTTCCTATTTCTTGAAAGAATGGTTCACTGAAATTACTTCGCATCAGTAAACAAATATTTTTTGAAAATACTATATGTTTTTTCTTTGTAGCTGTTTTATGTTGTATTATTTTCACTTTTTTTCAGTGAGGATGTTTGTACAATGATTGTATATGTTTATTCAAACATTTTTTCCAAGAGTAGCCAAATTAGTCAACCTACAAATGTCTTCACCCAATTAATCTAAAAAAGACAGCCTCTAACCAACAAATTACTACTTAAACTTCTCATGAAAGTTATTTAGAAAAAAAATTTCTCTAAAAGTTAGCTATATAAATGGTGATTGTGTTCATGTACTGTCCCTCTGCTTCTGAAGATCATATAACGTCCCTGAATTATCACAGTTTTAATAGCATCTGTATCATTTTTCTAGGGCTGTCATACAAAGTACCACCAATTGGGTGCTGTAAGAACAGAAATTTCTATAAGTACAGAAATTTCCATAAGTACAGAAATTTATTGTCTCACAGTTTTGGAGGGTGAATGTCTGAATTCAGGCTGTCAGCAAGGTCATGCACTCTCTTTAGCCTCTAAGAGAATGTCCTGGTCTTGTCTCTTCCGGCAGTCCCAGGTGTTCCTTGGTTTGTAGCTGCAGCTTAACTTCATAATCACATGGCCATCTTTTCTCTGTCTCTCTGTATGTCTTCTCTTTTATAAGGACAACATTCAGACTGGATTAGGACCTAATCTATTCTAGTAAGACCTAATGTTAACTGATAATATCTTCAAAAACTCTATATCCAAACAAAGTCATGTTCACAGGTACCAAGGGTTAGGCCTTCCAACACAAATTTTGAGGAAACACAATTCAATCCATAACAATACCATAGGGCTTTATCAGCAGCTGTAACAAGGTTTCTGAGCAAGATTATTCAAGTTTCCAATGTGTAGTCTCTAGAGCTCTTATTCTCCCATTGCACCCATACCCATGGGTTCAGAGGGTCCTCTTCTCATTGTCTTTGAGTAATGATTGAAGAGGCCTCGACAGTCCAAGAAATCATTTGTGTTAGTTTCAAAGCAGGGACTTCAGCCTGATGGGGTGTGGGAAGTGGGTTGAAACTCCCAAAAATCACAGACAAAAAAGTAGGAGAGAAAGGCCTAGTTCATGCATCTGTAAACCTTCCATGAAAACTATTAACTTATTTTGTTTCTTAGCCAGTTTTTTAATGACTCCATTTTTTCTCTCTTTATCCAGTATCTCCAATGTCCATGCTTTATTTCTGACTGGCAACACCATTGCTTCTGAACTAGCTGTGACATTCATAGTAAAACAAGACACTATTCAAGTTGTTTGTTTTTCCCTTCATACGGCAAATGCCGACATGTTCTTGTGAAATTTCCAATGGTTATTCTTCCTTTGTAGTTCTGTATTTTTCCTCAAGGGTATTCCCATGAAGCACTAGATGAGGCAAAAACTTCTTGCCTAGATTTTCATTTCGTAAGTCATGAATGGCAGTGGTGAGCCTATGAGTTGAGAAAACATTCTCCATGGGTTGCTTGTTTATCTGTATGTCTTTTGAGCAGAAGCACTGATTGTTCATTGCTTTGCATGACTTTTCTTATAGCAAATAACTTTGGAAGATAGAGATAATATCTCCCTCTGGATCAGAAGGCAGGCATTCTGCCTGTTCAGAATCATAAAAATAAATGCCTCTCTCCAGTACACTTACTATTCAGAGTTAGGGACAACCAACTCTGTTGGCAAGTGTCATCTGATTGTATTTACATTTGTTTGTGGGAAGTGAGTTTTGGAAAACCAGCATAAATGCTAATACTCTGACAATAGCTATTGCTGCAAACAATCGGCTGTCCTAGTCTTGGGTAGCACAGTGTCTAAGGCACTTGACTGCTAACCAGAAGGCTGGTGGTTCAAACCCAACAGCCACTCCTTGGAAGGAAGTTTGCGCAATCTACTTCCATAGTGATATCACCTTGGAAACCCAAGGAGTGGTCGCTATGAGTCAGGTCTGATTCGAGGGCACAACAAAACAACAGCAGTCTGAACCAGGAGTCTTGTCTTTTTCTTTACCTGTTTTTCCTTTGCCAGTATCCACCTAACTATGGCTGACTAACTTGTTAGTTTATAAGTAGGGTAAATCTCAACTCTTCATAAATCTTGAAAATATGTTTCCTAAGAGAATCAGCTGGAGTTGTTAAAATGCTACAGATGGGACATCATAAGGAGAGGGGAGAGATGGAGAATCCTATGGTGTGGGAATCTACAGGAAGGAATGAGGAGCAGTTCATAACATGAACTTATTTGCAGATAATTAGAGCTTTATTTAAATACATAAGCTCTGGGTTCTGTGGGGCCTAGATTATAATATTTGTGTCATTTTAAATATGATTTTTTTAAATCTTGAAACTGGTGGCCGTCTATGTATACAGTGTCAGAGCAATATCTTGTCCAAACTATATCTGTAGACAATAGTGAACCCACAGGAGCCTACTCTTGCAGATTTTCTTCAGTACAGAAAGGTTAGTTCTTTTTTCCAAATATGAAAATACATTCCTTGTCCTCCAAGGTTCTGAAAGCCAGGGAGAAGGATTTTCTTCTTGCTTATATTCAAGAAGGGAATTCTAAGTTTTTCTATCTTCTTTCCTATATATATTTCTTGACTCTAATATTTATGTGAAGACAGCAAAGGAAGTTGATTCAGAAATAGACATAATCTGAGTTTTTAAAAATATTCAGAACCCTGCCCGTTTTAGACAGGAAAATATCTTAGTTTTTACTCGATGCTTAAATTAAGAATAAAATTCCAGAAACAGTAGTGGCAATACCATTTATGGGTGACTAAAATGTTCATGGCTTTTGAGCAAATACTTGCTTCTTATTGCGTTTTATTTAGGTAAAGTGAGTTACTCTCTTTCTTGCTTTGTTCTTAAATGTTCTCAAGTTGTGAGTTTTTGACTCCACAATAGTCTTTGAGTATGATGATAAATAGAAGCTCTATTTAACTCTGTGGTTTTGCGTGAGGGTGGCAGTTCCTGAAGAATCCTGTCACCTCTGTCAGCATGAGATTTTTGTTTCCAATTATAATGATTCTCTAAATAATTTGAAAGAATAATAATTAGATCTGGGTTTATTTTTTACTTTCTGTGTGTGGTCTCCTTATCCCATAGCCTTCTAGTTTAATCAAGTTAAGTTATTTCTAAGCTCCTAATTTGGACTTTTTCTGTACTGAAATGCTAATATTTTATTGACCTAATTCTGCAATTTTTGCCATCACAGGCTTATCCATCTTGGATTTTGTTTCTTTTTGTCCTGTCATTTATCTTCACAGCTGATACTGTCTCAAGACCACCCATCTGGTTTTAAGGTTTCAGATTTTATGTTCCATAGCACAGTTTAGGAAACTAAAATTAGCTTTTAATTGATAAATCACATGATATTAAGTTTATCTCATCAATTGATCAATTCAAATATACTTAAATGAACCTTAACATGACCTCAACTGCACTCTAAGAATCAGTCAGTATTTTATTATTTTGTGCCTGTCAGCAGGAGTCAGTATGAAAAGAATTCCTAAAGCCATCAGCCGGTTGAGTCTAATTTGTGAAAAAGTAGATCTGAGGGTGATGTGACATGAAACTAATAGTGGAAGCACATATGAAACTACACATTTGAGTGTGAATAACATTAAGTTTGATCTTAGATGGTTTGAAGTATAACAGTTCAGGCTTTCACATCGTTCTATTACTGATTCATTTATTGGTAGACATAGAAACAAGTAATGTTTTTTGTGTCTTCGCTTCTTCAAAATAGGGACTATGAAATAAATTTCCCTCAGTGGGTGGCTGTCAAAAATACAAAGAAAAAATAATGTAAATAAAGCTTCCCAATACAGTATACATTTCAAAGAAAATTTATGAAACTGATATCTTAATAGATTTAATGACAGATAAGTTACATATCATACAATTCTCCCATTCTTCTTTCAACCCTGATGCCACATTCTTCTTCATATAGTCCAGATTTTCAGATTATTTGCTCAGCATACAGATTAGATAAGTATGGTGAAAGGATACAACCCTGTCAGACACTTTCCTAATTTTAAACCACACAGTATCTATTTGTTGTCTTTGAATGATTGTCTCTTGGTGTATATACAGTTTCTGCATGAATACAATTAAGTGCTTTGGAATTCCCATTCTTCACAATGTTATCCGTAATTTGTTATTATCCACATAGCTGATGGACTTTGTACAGTCAATTGAAGGAAGAAGTCCAAGCTGCTTTGAATGCATTGGTGAAAGACAAGTCACCAGGAATTGATGGAGTATCAATTGAATTCTTTCAACAAACAGATGCAGCACAGAAAGTGCTCCCTTGTTGATGTCAAGACATTTGAAAGACAGTTACCTGGCCAACTAGCTGTAGGAAATCTATATCAGTGCCTACAAATCCATGTAAATGGAATTATACTTTTTGTCTGACTTCTTTTGCTCAGTGTAATTATTTTGAGATCATCAAGTTGTGTTATGTATCAATAGTTCATTCCTTTTTATAATTGAGTAGAATTCCATAGTAATGATATACCACAATTTGTTTATGTGTTCATCCGCTGAATGAATATTTGGGTTGTTTCTGGTTTTGGCTATTGCAAATAACATTACTAGGAACATTAAGGTAAGATTCTTTTTATGGATGGATGTGTCAATTTATCTTAGGTGACTATCTAGAAGTGAAATGGCTACTTTATATGTTTGTAGTATACTTGCCTATTAAGAAGCTGTCCAACAGTTTCTTAATGATTGGATCATTTTATAATGGTATCAATAGTCTACAAGAGTTCTACTTCCTGCACAATCTCATCAACACTTGATACAGCCAACCTTATTAATTTTAACCATGAAAAGAATGGGAATACAAGAACATTTAATTGTGCTCATAAGAAACCTTTACATAGACCAAGAGGCAGTCATTCAAACAAAACTAACGGATATTGTGGGAGCTCTGGTAGCATAGTGGCTAAGACACTTGCCTGCTAATCAGACGGCCGGCGGTTCAAACCCACCAGCCACTCCTTGGAAGGAAGGTTGGGCAATCCTACTTCTGTAGTGATACTGCCTCAGAAACCCAAGGAGCGGTCGCTATGAGTCGGGTTTGACTCAACGGCATATAACAACAACAATAAGAACAAGGGATATTGCATGGTTTAAAATCAGGAAAAGTATACATCACGGTTGTATCTTTTCACCAAACTCATACGATCTGTATGCTGAGCAACTAATCAGAGAAGCAAGAAAACATAAGAAGGACATGGCATCAGGATTGGAGGAAGACTCATCAACAACCTGCGATACACAGTTGACACAACCAAGCTTGCTGAAAATGAGAAAGATTGAAGAACTTACTGATGAAGATCAAAGATGACACCCTTCAGTATGGATTATACCTCAACATAATTAAAACAAAAATCCTCACAACTGGACCAATAAGCAACATCTTGGTAACTGAAGAATTGATTGAGGTTGTCAAAGATTTCATTTTATTTGGATCCATAATCAATGTCTAGGGAAGCAGCAATCAAGAAATCAGATGTTGTATTGCACTAAGAAAATCTGCTGCAAGGGACCTCTTTAAAGTGTTGAGTAGTAGAGATGTCACTTCGAAGATTAAGGTGAGCTTAACTCAAACCATGGTATTTAAAATCCCCACATATGCATGGGAAACCTGGACAATAAATAAGGAAAACTGAAGAAGAGCTGATGACTTTGAATTGTGGTCTTGGAGAAGAATATTGAAAATACCATGGACCACCATAAGAACAAACAAATGTGTCCTAGAAGAAGTGCAGCTGGAATGTTCCTTGGAAGTGAGAATGGCCAGACTTTGTTTCACCTGTTTTGGTCATGTTGTCAGAAGGGACCAGTCCCTGGAGAAATATATCTTGCTGGGTAAGGTAGAGTGTCAGGGAAAAAGGGAAAGATCTTCAATTAAATGAATTGACATAGTGGCTGCAACGGTGGGCTCAAGCACAGCAATGCTTGTGAGGATGGCACAGGACCAGGCAGTGTTTTGTTCTGGTGTACATAGGATCTCTGAGTGGGAACCAATTGGATAGAACTAACAACTGAAATATGTGTGTAGTACTATCTCATTTTGATGTTGATTTTAATTTTCATAATGAATAATGATGTTGAGCATTTTTTGTGTGCCTATTTGATATTTGTATATCTTCTTCAGTGGAATAACTGTTAAAATCTGTTCCCCTTTATTTATTGAGTTATTTTCTTATTATTGAATTTTGAGAGATTTTATACATTCTGCACAGAAGTCTCTTATCTTGGTTTGCAATATTTTTTTCCCAATATATATCTTGTGTTTTCATTCTTTTAACAATGTGTTTTAAAGACTAGATGTAATTTTAATACTATCCAGAAGACAAAGTCAATTTTTATAACAAAATGTGTAATGACCTGGGGTTAGAAAACCAGAAAAGAGGAGCATGGGTTGGTATTTCTAAAGATGAAAGAACTGAAGAAAAAATTCAAGCTTCAAGTTCTAATATTGAAAGATTCGATGGGTAAAATGTTGAATGATGCAGGAAGCACCAAAAGAGGTAGAAAGATTCCACAGAGACACTGCACCAAAAAGAATTTGTCGATGTTCATCCATTTCAGGAAGTGGAATATGATCAAGAACTAATGGTATTGAAGGAAGAAGTTGAAGCTACACTGAAGGAATTGGCAAAGAACAATGATCTAGGAACTGATGGAATACCCATTGATATGTTTCAGCAAACCAATGCTACACTGGAGGTGCTCACTCATCTATGCCAAGAAATTTGGAAGACAGCTCCCTGGCCAACTGACTGGAAGAAATCCATATTTGAACACATTGCAAGGAAAGGTGATCAAACAGAATGTGGAAATTATTGAACATTATCATTAATGTCACATGCAAGTAAAATCTTCCTGAAGATAACTCAAAAATAGTTGCAGCAATATGTTGACAGGGAACTCCCAGAAATGCAAGCTGGACTCAGAATAGGATGTGGAATGAGGGGTATTATCACTGATGTTAGATGAATCTTGGCTGAAAGCAAAGAATACTAGAAAGATGTTTACTCATGTTTTACTGACTATGCAAAGGCATTTGATTGTGTGGATCATAACAAAGTACGGATAACATTGAGAAGAATGGGAATTCCAGAGCACTTAATTGTGCTCATGAGGAACCTGTTTATAGAGCAGGAGGCTGTCATTTGAATGGAACATGGGGATACTGTATGGTTTAAAATCAGGAAGGGAGTGAATCAGAGTTGTATCCTTTCAACATACTTATTCAATCTGTATGCTGACCAAATAATCTAGACTGTATGAAGAAGAATGAGGCATCAGGATTGGAGGAAGAATCATTAACAACCTGCAATATGCACACTCACAACCTTGTTTGCTGAAAGTGAAGATGGCTTGGAGCACTTACTGATGTAGATTAAAGACTATAGTCTGCAATATGGATTACACCTCTCTCTCTCTCTCTTTCTCTCTCTCTCTCTCTATATATATATAAAATCTCACAACTGGACCAATAAGCAGGTTCATGATGAATGGAGAAAAGATTGAAGTTGTCAAAGATTTCATATTACTTGGTTCCACTATCAACACCAATGGTCAAGAAATCAGACGATATCAGACGATATATTGCCTTGGGCAAATTTTCTACAAAAGATCTCTTTAAAGTGCTGAAGAGCAAAGTTGTCTCTTTGAAGACTAAGGTGTACCTAACCCATATGGTGTTTTCAATTACCTCATATACATGTGAAAGCTGGACAATGAATAAGAAAGACTGAAGAAGGGTTGATGATTTTGAGTTGTGGTGCTAGTGAAGAATGCTGAAAGTACTATGGACTTACAAAAGAATGAACCAGTCTGTCCTGAATGAAGTGCTCCTTGGAAGCGAGAATGCCAAACTTCATCTCACCTACTTTGGTCATGTTGTCAGAAGGGATCATTCCCTGGAGAATGCTATCATGCTTGGTAAAGTGGAGGATCAGCAAAAATGGGGAAGACCCTCAAAGAAATAGATTGACACAGTGACTGCAACAATGGGCTTGCGTATAGCAAGGATTGTGAGGCTGACTCAGGAAAGGGCATTGTTTTGTTCTGTTATATTTGGCTTCCTATGAGTCAGAATTGAATAGAAGGCACCTAACACCAACAACAAAATTAAAGAAATAACCTGATACAAAACTAGGAAGATTTTCACTTTTCTTTTTTTCTAAATATTTTATGGCTTTAGGTTTTATATATTGGTATATGACACATTCTGAGATTTTTTTTTTTTTTTTTTCTATATGACGTTGTTGCTGTTATGTGCCATTCGGTCAGACCTGACTAATAGCGACCCCTCCTTGGGTTTCTGAGGTGGTGTCACTACAGAAGTAGATTGCCCAACCTTCCTTCTGAAGAGTGGATGGTGGGTTTGAACCACCAGCCTTCTGGCTAGCAGTTAAGTGCCTTAGGCACTATGCTACCAGAGCTCCTGTAAGGTATGACATATGGGTTAAATTATTACTATTCCTTTTTTTTTTTTTTTGTCTGCATATGGGTATCCATATATCTCAGTCTTATTTATTGAAAAGTATATTTTTTCTCCATTTTTGAAAATAAATTTTCAACACAATTGTGTTTCTATTATTCTATTCTATTCTATTCTAGTTACCTGTCTTTCTTCATAATAATATCACACTGTCTTGATTATTTTAGCTATGTAAAAGTCTTGATTTAGGTAACATTAGTCTTCCAATTTTGTTCTTTATTTTTCAGATTTGATTGGATTATTGTAGGTCCTTTGCCTATATGAGTTTTGTAAGCAGTTTGCCAATTTCTATTAAATATACTGTATGAATTTTGATTAGGACTACATTGAATCTATTGCTAATTATGGGGAGACCTGATGTCTTAATGACATTGGATATTCATCCCATAAACACAGTACACCACTCCATATATTATATCTTCTTTACTTTCTCCATTTTTTTTTCTTCCCTGCATGGTTTCTGCTGAGAAATCAGAACTTAGTTTTATTGGTTGTCCTTTGTAGGTAACTTTTCATTTTTCCCATGCTATTTTCAGGATTCTTTCTTTGTTTTTCATTTTGGTGAGTTTGATGATGATATGTCTTGGTGATTTACTTTTGGAGTCTATCCTGTTTGGAGTTCAATAGACTTTTTGAATGGATATATTCTCATCTTTTATCATATCAGGGAAATTCTCTTCCAACAAATCTTAGACAATTTTCTCTGTGGTTTTATTTGTTTCTTCTTGTTCTAGAATTCCAATTACATGTAAGCGATTCCTTTTGATGGTATTCCACATGAACCTTAGGCTTTTTTCATTTTGTTTTGATCTTTCCAAAGAACTATTGAGGTATTTGTCTTCAATCTTACTAATTCTGTCTTCCATTAATTCAATTCTATTCCTTTGTCCATTCAATGTGTTATCCAATTCTGAGAATTTAGTATTAATCTTCTGGATTTCTACCTGTAGATTTTGTATCATTTCTAATTTTTCATTTATTTTGTCATTTTTGTGTTTGTATTGTCTTCTGAAATTATTCCAGGATTTTCCTCAGTTTTTCAGTATTTTCCTTGATCTGTCATTCAATCTGTTGAAGGTACCTAAAAATAATTCCTTTGAATCCTTATCAGTGAATTCCAACACTGCTTCTTCCCCAGGGATGTGTTCTGGGTCTGTATCCTGGTCCCTTGTTTCTACTGCTTTATCTTGCAGACTGTGATTGTCTATTGCCTCTGAGACATTGTGACATTTTTGTTTACATTTAATTGGTGATTGTATGTTGGAGTGATTCAGCCAAGATTTTAGTTTTCTGTGTTTTGTTTGGATGTGTCTGAGTAAGCAGGGTACTGTGCTCCTCTATTTGCTAGTTGGCAGCACTTATGCACTCACCACCTGTCTCCTTTCCAGTTGTCAGCCTCCCATATATTCATGTTGTCTTGGGCAAGCAAAGTATATTCTTAGGTCCCTGGAATCTGAATGAGAATGCTGTCCCTTTAAATATCCAAAATGGCCACTGCTTGTAAACATTTGAAATGGCTACACCCTCTAGACAGCCAAAAGTCCACAGCTCAGTTTGTCTCATTCTCTGCTGTTTCCCTTTTCCGTCATCAATTACCTGATCAGTAGTCCATGTAGCTCTTGGAGAGCAGGGCTGATTTTTAGGTTAATTCTCAGGTCCTAACACCACTGTGAAATATTCAAACTATCCATGCTGTCAGGATAGCTGATAGCCTGTGGCTCTGTTTGTCTCCTCACTCACTGTTTTCCTTCAGGTTCTTCTACTAGTTGGTGTTCAATCCATTTCTGTACATTTACTTTCAAAACTCAGGGCTCCACAATAATCTTCTGTATCTGTGCAAATTGGTTTCTCTTTTCTTTGTTGAAGAGGTTCTGTTTAGCTTGTCTGCCTATTCTACCATCTCACCAAAAGTCTAATTTCTCCCACAATAGTTTTCTAATTTTGGACAACAGGTCTTTTACGTAATTGGCAGATTTTTCCTAAGCATTTTGTATTTGTAGATGGTATTGTTTTAAGTCTAAATTTCTAATAGTTATTGCAATTATATGCAAATAAAATTTCTTTTTGATTGATTTTATATTCTGCAACCTTAATAAACATATTTATTAGCACTGATAACCTTTTTGTAGATTTGCTACATAGATGATTATATGTTTGTGAATAAAGTTTTAGTTTTTCCTTTCGACTATTGATATCTTCATTTTTTCCCCTTGATTTATTGCACTGACTAGAAACTTCCATGTAATAATGAATGTACTGAAGCCAGTATTTTTTCTTGTTTCTAGAATTTGAGGGATAGCAAATAGTTTTCCACCATTAAGTAGGATGTTAGCTATACATTTTTCTTCATAGATGCCTTTTATCAATATTAGTAAACTATTCTCTATCTTATTTTGCCAAGATTTTATGAAAATCAGGGAAAGATGTTGGATTTTCTCAAGTTCTTTTCATACATCTATTGAAATGATTGTATGGGTTTTCTTTTTTGGTTTGTGATACAGTGAATTATGTTCATTGATTTTTGAAGATTAAACCAAATAATTTCTGGTCTTGCAGTTTTTGTTTTGTTTTGTTTTGTTTTTTTAGTTGATTTCTGTGCAATAAATTACCCCAAACTTGGTGGCTTACAACACCTGCTTATTATCTGACAGTTCTGTAGTTCAGACTTTCTGCTCAGGATCTCACAAGACTGAAATCATAGTGTTGGACAGGCTGCACCTTATTAGGGCTTAGATCTTTCTTCCAAGATTATTAGGTTGTTGGCACAATTCAGTTCTCTGTGATTGTAGTATTGTAGTCACTGTTGCCTTACTAAGGAGCTCTGGTGGCACAGTGCCTAAGGCATTTGACTGCTAACCAGAAGGTTGACTGTTCAAACCCACCAGCCACTCTGTGAAAGGAAGCCTGACCAATCTACCTCAGTAAAGATCTACTGCCTCGGAAACCCAATAGGGGTTGTTTTGAGTCAGAATTGACTTAATGGGAGTGGGTTTGGTTTGGGTTTGGTTTGCCTTACTGCCTGTTGATAAAGAGTTGTGCTAAACCTAGAGGTCATCATGTGGTTTTCTTACAATATGAAAACTTACTTCAAAGCCAGTAGGAACCTCTCTCTCAAGGTCTGCTAAGATAGAGTCTTATGTTGTTGTTGTTGCTATTTGCCATTGAGTTGGACTTGACTCACAGAGACCCCTCCTTGGGTTTATAGAAAGTAAAATAATAAAAAAGAAGTGACAAAAAAACTTTTGCTATATAAAGTAACCTAATCAAGGAGGCTACTATCCCATCATATTCAAGGAGAAGAGAAGAATTATACAGAAGTATACACCAGGAAGATAGAATCATGGGCTCTCTTAGAATTCTGACTATCACAGTCAGATAAATTATCCTTTTAAATATATTGTTTCATTATGAATGCTATTATTTTCCTCTAGACTTTAAGCATCAATGTTTTAACAGATACTGGTCCATAGTTTTCCTTTCTTGTAAGGATTTAAGAAGTAAGGTAATTCTGGACTGAAAATTTGTTGTAAAGCATTATTCCCTTTCTGTTTGACTTTCTGGTAGAGTTTGTGGAGGGGAAAAAAAAAAAAAAAAAAAAACCCTCCTTCACCCCTACAGAAATATTTGATGGAATTCACTAGAGAAGCCATCTGAACCTGCAATTTTCTTTGTAGGAAATTATTTAATTGTAAAGTAAAACTTAAATTTCTTTAATAAATATGTCTTCCAATGTAATCTTTTTCATGTTTTTGAGTAAGCTTTTGCAGTTTTTGCTTTTCAGAGGAATTTGTTAATTTCATCTAAGTTGTTGAGTACATTGGCCTATACTTGTACATATTTCTTTATTATCCTATTAATATCTGTAGCCTCTGTACAGATATCATCTCTCTTTCAGACTGATATTGATAATTTGTACCTTTTCTCTGTTTTCCTTACCAGTCTGGCTAGAGTTTTTTTTTTTTTTTTTAATCAATTTTATTATTTTTCCCAAAGACACAGCTTTTCAATTTTGTTTTTCTCTATTATTTTGTTTTCCATTTCATTTACTTCTGCTTGGATCTTTATATTAACTATTTTCTTATGCTTACTTTAGGTATTTTTATATTTTTTATCTTGTTTCTAAAGAGAAAAGCTAAGATTTTTGATTTGTGATCATTCTTCTTCTACTATATAAACATTCACTGCTATAAATTTTCCTCTAACTACTACTTTTGTGGCATCTTATAGATACTGATATATGATTTTCATTCAGTTAAAAATATTTCCAGTTTCTTTTTTGATTTCTTCTTTGACTCATGTGTTATTTAGTTTCCAAACACTTGGGGATTCTTTAGACAACTTTCTATTATTGATTTCTAATTTAATTCCTTTGTGTTCAGAGAAAAAATTCTCTATGACTTTAACCATATAAAATGCATTGAGTCGTGTTTTATGGCCAAAAACTATGGCCTATATTAATATAAGTTCTGTATGCATTTAAAAATAATGTGTATTCTGTTGTTGTTGAGTCTAGCATTCTATAAATGTCAATTAGGTCAAGTTGACTGATAGTGTTGTGAAAATTTTCTATATTCTCACTGATTATATGAATGGTTGTATCAATTATTGAGAAAAGGATATTGAAATCTCTTATAATATTTATAAATGTGTCTATTTCACATTATTCTAGGAACATTACTTTATGTATTTTGAATCTCTGTTTTTACATGCACAGACATTTAGAATTGTTATGTCCTCTTGATGAATTGGTTCTGTGATAGTTAATTTTGTTTGTCAACTTGGCTAGGCTATGGTATCCAGGTGTTTGATCAGATGTTATTATGTGTAATTAAATTAGTTGGCTTAAAGCCATTCAGATTACCTGTTAGCTTCAAAATATATTTATATTCACTTTACTATTGATATAAATCACAAAATAATGTCACTAAGATATCATCAATAGTAATAATAAGAAACAATAAATGCTTATAATCAATTTGTTTGATTAGTGACCATAATTTAGAAATTGAAGACTTTCAGCCATTCAACATATATAAACACTGGCTATCAGATATCTGAGCAAAAGTAAAAGTTAATTATCCAATTTATTGCTCACTGAATCATGTGTACATTGAGGCTCAGTTGTAGAGACAAAGAAATAAAAAAAAATAAGTCTATGAGCTCCAAGAGCTTCTTTTTCTTTCTTTCTTTCTTTTTGGTTAAAGAGAGTCAAAATTACCTGCACATGTATAACTGATGCAAGCAAACAACATAAATGAGACCACAAACCATGATGTGTGTAGTACGGCCAGTAAGGATAATGGTTAAAGACTTTGAAATCACCATGGAGTAATGTGAGGGGGGGTGGGGAGGCAGCAGGTGACTTCATGAAAGAGGCATAATAAGCTGGGTTTTGAATGATGGCATACAATTAATCTGAGATTGGCATTATAACCACAGAGATAATAATAATAAAAAAATGGTGGCAAAAACCTCAATTTGTGTTTGAGCAGTAAGCAATAAGTCATATTTGCCAGAAATCAAGTTTTGGGGAAGGAAAATAATGAGATGGACACTCCGGTGGTACAGTGGTTAAAGCATTTGGCTAATAATCAAAAGGTTTGAACCCACCATCCCATCTGCAAAAGAAAGATGAGGAAGTCTGCTTCTGCAAAGATTTATACCCTTGGAAACCCAATGGGAGTTACTGTGAGTTGGAATTGACTTGATAACAGTGAGTTTGGTTTTGGAAGAGACAAATAGCAGGCAGATGGAATTTGGGTGTGGATATCCTCAAATGTGTGGAAACTGAGTTTGAACTTAAATCTTTCACTGTGTTGAGTTGACAGATAAAAGCGTGTGTTGTTAAATTCTTAATCCTTTAGAAATCTTTCTTAAGCACTCTTTTCCATCTATTCATAAGGCCAAGGAGTATAGAAATGAAAGGGCTGGGGAAATGTTTCTAGGTAGAATGTCAAGAGCTCAAGATTCTACTACCACCTATGTGGTTAAAATTATATACAGTTGTACAAATAAATTTATTGCTCTGCAATTTAACTTTGCATCTATAAAAGGAGATGAAAAGACTGCTTTTTACATAACTCTATTTTTCAAAAATGAAATGAGTCAATAAATATGCAAAACGTCAAAGTAAATATTAGGAATATCAAATATTACTATTGTTATCATTGTGATTCTTGAAGCTCCTCCTGCCAAATCAATTTTAATTCTTATAGGCAAAATATTTCCTTTAGCAATCTATTCATTCAACCCTGTCTTAGGTGCTGACTACACAGTAATAAACCATACTATTATTTAATAATAAACAATAACTTGCCTTCATGTAGCTTGTATTCTAGTAGGAGAGAAATGTAAAAACCAGTAAAGAAAATAATCAGGATTGTATGAATTATAGTCATGTGAGAAGAGTTACTATAGATTGGATAATGAGGATATGTCTGATGAAGTAAAATTTAGTCTGAGATTAGAAAGACTATAGATAAGACATTGTGCTCAGTGCAAAGGGAGCAGCAATGAAGAAGCTGGGAAAAGAGATGAGCTCTCTGTGTTTGAGAGATGAAAATTATGCCTGATAGAGAAATTAGTGGCTCAGCAACATGGGAAATACAATGTAAATAATATGACCCAGTTCTAAAAAGAGGCTTCTGGCAGAGGCTGATGGGTTGCACCTGAGTGTTTTTTATGGACCAGGTATGTGTCACTCAGTCAGACTGACAGCAGAGAGGTGTCTTCCATCCAAGGGAAATTCAGCACAACAAGGCTGAAAGAGGGCCAGTAGGTAGGAATCTTAGCAGTCAACAGCAATGAGTCAAGATAACTTCAGAAAAGAGATCCAAAAAAAAAAAAAAAAAAAAATGGAGCGGGGAGAGAGAGTAACCTCTGGTGAACCTGTCAAAAACATATTTAAGATAAACAATTGTTTAATATTTGCAAGTATCAGTGGAAACTGTGTTCGGTTACATTGATGCCAGTTAAATAAAAACTTTCACCTCTATTACTTTTCTTCCTAACCCTACTTCAGCCTTGGAGGGTTCAACATCAGGGAGCAAATGGGAGTGGGATGGGGCAGAGTGGGAACATGGTGTGTGAGCAGAGGAACACATACCTGGTTTGAAGCAAGCTTGAGCAGGGTGAAGGGCAGCACAAATGTTAAACGTGAGTGGATTTAGTAGTGTGGATTATTCTAGGAGACTAGAGATTTTAATTAAAGGAAAGAGAGAATTACTGTGACTAGAACTGATTGGATTTGTTTTGAGACTGACAGGAAATACTGAGAGCTACCTGGGATTTTATTTTAAAGGAGAGCATGCAAGGAGAACCTTCAGGGTAGCTGTGAGAAATAATGAAGTTGTTTTCTAATTGTACATTGTGAGACATGGTCTTTGGAAATACTCATCTAACTTTTAAGAAAATACTGTTTGCCTAAATCTGGGGTCCACAAACTCTTTCTATAAAGGGCAAGATAGGAAAAATTTTAGACTTGTGGGCCAAGAGACAAAATTCAAAGTTATTATGTAGCTACTTATATGTCAAGACAGGAAACACATCTGCACAATTTTCTTACTGATGACATTCAAAATACCATACTAATTACCCTAGACCAAGGACAGATTTAGCTGAAGATAATCTTACATAGATACTGATGATACTGTGAGGCCATGTTTCTATATAACCACCCTGCATATGTGTAGCCATTTTTGCAATATGACTTAGCACATACTCCACGCTTTAGTGCCTTAGTTACTGGAAAAACCACAGAGTCCTGACTACCCCCACCTCATCGATACCCAAGCATTCTCCTTAGCAACAACCAATCAGTAAATGGTAGAGAAATACCTTACCTAAAATAGAAACGACAGTTGATGGCTTCGGCCCACCAGACAGAGCCAATCAAGTGGTTAGAAATGACGGTTGGTGGCTTGGGCCCACCAGACAGAGCCAATCAAGTAGGAACAACTAGCAACTTGGAAAATGTCAACCAATCCTGTAATTTTCTGATTGAAACTTCCTCCTTCCTGCTGTACCCCCTATAAAGACCCCATCACCCCTGAGTTCGGGGCTCTCAATCCTGAACCGCTGTGTCGGTGACTGGTGAGGGTCCGAGCTCGAGCTTGAATAAACAACCCCTATGCTTTTGCAGTGGAATCGTCTCCTTGGTGGTTTTTGGAGATTCAAGATCTGGGCACAATAATATAAAATTAGTGACCCCTCCTTGGATTTCTGAGGCAGTCAGTATCTCTACAAAAGTAGATTGCCCAATCTTCCTTCTGAGGAGTGGCTGGTGAGTTTCAACCACCAACTTTCTGATTAGCAGTCAAATGCCTGAGGCATTACGCCACCAGAGCTCCCGATACAAAATTAGCCATACTTGTTACAGAAGCAACAGAAGACAGAGTTTGAGTAACCTGTCAGTGCAAATAGCTATAGTCATAAGAATAATGGCATTTTTTTGAGACGATACCAGTTTTGCTTGAAGATTCCTGGGTGGTGCAAATGTTTAAGTGCTCAACTAATCACTTGAACATTTGCAGTTCAAACCCACCCAGGGGCACTTTGGAAGACAGGCCTGGTGATCTGCTTCTGAGAATTTATATTCTTGAAAACTCTGTGAAGCAACACACACATAGGATTGCCATGAGTTGGAATCAACTTGACAGCAACTAGCAGTAACCATTTTGCTTAACTGAGGTTAAAAGTTAGTGTTCCATATCATCATATCTATTACAAATGTTCATCTGTCCAACCAATCTTAGCTAGCAGTCCATAAAGAAAGAGATTGTCAGCCAAATTTGCCCACAGTCTATAGTTTGCCAAAGTTGCTGAACCTACTCTAAAAGAATAATTTTCACTTAGCTCTGTTACCACATGTATGAAAATGGAATAAATAGATTGTGATAGAGTATCAATGATATAAAATGAATTGAATTTGTTTTGGTCAAGTTGAGTTAATAAGAACCTCCACTCACCCTCACAAAGAAAAAGTAAAGAAGGGCTCTTTTTTTCTTCATAAACTAAACTAAATTGATTGCCATTGAGTCAATTCGACTCATACCGACCCTTCTTTGGGTTTCCAAAATGATATCTATACGGAAGTAGATTGCCCAATCTTCCTTCCAAGGAGTGGCTCATGGGTTTGAACCTCCAGCCTTCTAGTTAGCAGTCATGAGTTCATGAAAAGCTAGAATGAGTATAACTAGGAGTATCTCTAAAAATGAAATTAATTTTTACTTCATCCTTAGCAATCATTTGCCAATTGATCTATGTGTTTTGTATGTACCCTTTCATGATTCGTAGTGACCCGAGGCAGTAAATCTTTAGGAAGCAGATTGCTCTGTCTTTCCTTTGGCAGAATGGCTGGTGAATTTGAACAGTTAAACTTCTGGTTAGTAGTTACATGTCTTAGGCAGTGTGCCACGAGAGCTCCTTAAGTTCCAAGAGTTTCAAATACTATTCAACTCCTGTGACTTCTGGTAACACGGAAGGATATTAACATAGCTGCCTAGATGCTACACTTCTTTATATGAAAAATATCATTAATCCTTCAGATTAAAAATTGTGTGTGTGTGTGTATAAATAAAGAGAGGGGGCAGAGGTAAAAAGCATGCACTATAGCAAAATAAGACAGGGAATCCTGGGTCAGGGACATGGTAAAAACCTTAGGCCTTCATTTGTCACATTTGGATATCATGGCTAAAACATTCCACAGATGCAATAATTAGTAATAGGGCCAGTCAGTGCCCTTTGCTTTTCCTTCAGTTCATGTATAGAAGTTTTATAAATATACATGAAAGTGAGAATATTGATATGTGAATATTATTACTGTATGTATCATAAGTAATTGCACACTGAATTGGCCAAGGGTGTGTACTGTTAACAATTCAAATCAGCGAGTCCTGTAATAGTCATCATTATGAGTACTCATATTGGAATTTTTGACTGCAGGCACCTGGCAATTTTGTAATATATTCAGATCACCTGTTCTTCCTTTTCTTGTATTTCTTAAAAAGATCAGTGGTGTCAGAGTACAGCTCTGTTCGTTAATGGTAAATGTATGCAATCTCCAAAAAGGACCACTAGGAGCCCTGGTGGCACACTGATTGCAGTGCTCAGCTGCTAACCAAAAAGTTGTCAGTTAGAACTCAGTAGCTACTTAGCAGGAGAAAGATAAGGCAGTCTGCTTCCATAAATATTACAGTCTTGGAAACCCTATGAGGCAATTTGACTCTGTCCTAGAGGGTCTCCGTGAGATGCAATCAACTCAACAGCAGTGAGTTTGGTTTTTGGTAGTATGTAGTCAGGATAAGAATAGAAAATGCATTACTGTTATATTCACTGTTTCTGTTAGCATTTAACATTTTACATCTGAAGTCACCTTGTCATAATCCTTAAAGTTTCAGCAAATATTTATTGGACACTTTCTGATTGTGCAATCCCACTAGATATTCTGAGGTTTCTGTAGCTTTGGGGGAAGTAATTTTCCATTCTACAGTATTTCAATACAATAGTTCTCACAATTGCTATTATTACTTTTTTAAGTGATTCAGCAATACCATTAAAAACAAAACAAAACAAAACACTGCAGTCCAGTTGATTTCAACTCATAGTGATCCTATGAGGACACAGTAGAACTGCCCAAGGGTTCCTAAGACTGTAAATGTTTACAGAAGCAGACTACCGCATCTTTCTCCTGTGGAACAGCTGGTTACTTAGAACCATTGACTCTTAAGTTAACGCTGAGCACTTAGCCACTGTACCACCAGGGCTCCTGACTCATGATTAGGGGATAAACCAAAATCAAACTCACTGCTGTGGGGAGTTGATCCGACTCATAGCAACCCCTCCTTGGGTTTCCAAGGTGGTATCACTAGGAGAGTAGATTGCCCAACCTTCATTCCGAGGAGTGGCTGGTGGGTTTGAATCACCACCCTTTTGGTTAGTAGTCAAATGCCTTAGGCACTATGCCACCAGATCTCCCTCATCGGGGAATGTTGTTGTTGTTGTTATGTGCCGTTGAGTTGGACCGACTCATAGAGACCCCTCCTTGGGTTTCCGAGGCAGTATAGCTATGGAAGTGGATTGACCCATCTTCCTTCTGAGGAGTGGCTGGTGGTTTTGAACCTCCAGCCTTCTGGTTAACAGTCAAGTGCCTTAGGCACCATGTTACCAGAGCTCCTATAGATACACAAAATTATATTTTCATAAACATATCTCCTTTTGAAGTTATTGTCATTTCTTTTGAAAGATAAAGAATTTCTCCATTTTCATCAACATGTCATCCAACTCAATGGATTGATCTTTGCCAAATGCACTAATCTGTTATTTGTGTGTAGTGCTACACATTAAAAATTTCCTTATTTCTTTTATCAATGCTTTTGTTTTATTCTCCGATTTGCTAATTTTGATATCTTTGTTTTAAACTTTATGTGACATTAAGGGAAAAATTAATATGCATCACATCATATGAACAATTTTAGGAATCCCAAAAGTTTATTTAGTTCAGCTTCCCCCAAAATGGAGAATGTTTCTGTACCAGACTCTTAATGGAAAACAGAAAGCCTATAAGAAAACACCTTCCATTTTTATGAATTTTATTTTGTTAGGAAGACAGGTAGAACTAAAAAAGCATCTGGTTGACTTACAAATGAATCAATTGACTCTTCAAAATATGGAATAAGCTTAGAATTTTAAGGTGTAAACTTTATACATATTTTAAGGTGTATGTATTTTAAGGTGATGTAAGTTATTTGACTATTATGTCAAGTTGAAATATTTATATCAATATTCTTTTTTATTCTTTCAATTTTTGACATCAATTAAGCAGTATACTCAGTTATTTCCCTCTCAAGTTAAAGCAAAACAAAATAAAACAAAAACAAAAACACCTAAACATCCAGCACAGTGATTCACAAACTTTGCTGCATTATAGAATCACTTGCATGCTTTCACAAATCCCATAGCCACATCAAAACCAGTACTAATTAAATTGGAATGTCTGAGAATGAGAGTCAAGCATCTGTAGTTTTTTTAAAGATTCATAGTGATTCCAATGAGCAGGAACATTTGAGAACACTGATCTAGCAAGTAGTATAAGCAAATCTGATGGTCCATTGGTTTATACCTGTATAGCTATACTTGGCACTTATAGTCTAACTTCATGTTGATGAATTAGGAGTGTGTTTGATTAGTCAGTGGCCATGTAATACTTGCTGTTAAATATTTTGAAAATCACACTAGGCTACAACTATGAAATATACTTTGACAAAACATTTAAGTATCATGACTTTTTCATTATGTAAATACTTTCTCCATTTCTCTATCTGCTTTTTTTAGGTTTGAACAAGCACTGTGATTGGACTGAGGTGTTTTCTTTAACCCAGAAGTATTTGATTAAGTGCAGAATCGAATGTCTAGGACAGACTCTGCAACCAATATTGTATGTTACTTTTGAAATTTACATATCTTCTCCAAAACACATTCCTTACTTTTTAAGTGAAGGTAAAAAGTGCAACAAGCTGAAAAATAAGACATCAGAATAAGGATTCTATTACTTTAGCCACTCCCAATGAGATGTCCACCAGTCTTGCTAGAACTGATCACGGGTGGAAACAAAGGGAAAGCAAATATAAAACTATATGGAAGAGGATACAAGCCTCAGCATGTCTTCTTGTGGGCAGATCTGAACCTTCCATTCTTAGGGCACAAAGAGAACTTTGATTTTACTACTTGTATTCTCTACACTTACTGAAAGATGGACATATAAAATAATATAATGATGCTCAGTTTGAGAAATGACAGATTCACCTTTAGGCTAGTATTATACCTGATTTCACTAATATGAGTAATTTAGCTCATTAAAGATGACTAGATAGATAGATTTATAGATAGATTCTTAATTTGTCCTTTTATCAAAACAGAAAGACAATTTATTTTATTAAACAATTATATATACTCTGTATTCAAATTGTTTCTGATAATATTATTTCCTATATATCATATTCTTGACAATTAAACCCATTTCCTAGAATCAATTTCAACTCATAATGACCCTATTGGATACAGGAGAACTCCCTTATAGGGTTTCCAAGGTTGTAAATGTTTACAGAAGCATCTTTCTTCTGTAATGCAGCTGGTGTGTTCAAACCTATGACCTACTGGTTGTCAGGTGAGCACTTTAACCACCATACCACCAGGGTACCTTTCTTGGCAATTAATAGGATTTAAATATAATAAATTATTTATGTTAAAATATTTTAATATCACATGAATCATACATCCATCCATCCTGCTAGCTAGTCAATCTTCCTTTCTTCCATTAATTCATTAAAGATTTTACTGAACACTTTTGTATACCAAGAATTGTAATAGTTACCAATATGAGCAAAGCACAGCCACTTTCTTCAGGTTGCACATAATCTAACTCTGGGAAAGACAATAGCTGTTATACTGTATCATTAGATGTACTTCACATTATAGGCTGCACTGGCTTTAAGGAGGAAATTGACACATTATATTCAAAGGAGTTATCAGATAAGTGTTTTTCTTTGAGTTCTTATTTGTTCTTAAAAAGAAATTTTTTGGACCAAATGGTGAAATATTAGGGATTGAACTGTGCCCCCCCAAAATATGTCCTACCTATGTGCAAAACACATTCATCCTGAAGGACTTCCGTCAAGATGGCGGAATAGGCAGGCAAGGTACACAGAACTTCTGCAGCAAAGAAATGAGAACCCAATTGAAATGTTGTTGTTGTTGTTGTTATTTGCCGTCGAGTCGGCCCCGACTCATAGCAACCCCTCCTTGGGTTTCCGAGGCAGTATCACTACGGAAGTAGGATTGCCCAACCTTCCTTCCGAGGAGTGGCTGGTGGGTTTGAACTGCCACCAATTGAAATAGGGACAGAAAATAATCCTGGAACCCTGAGTTTTGAAGGGATGGTGAAAGAAATGGATTAAATACTAACTAATAAAAAACCAGGAATGAAAACAGTGAAAAAGGAGACAAATGAAACTGCATATTGATGGATGTTCTGAGGCTGCAACCATTTTGAATATTTGCAAGTGACATTCCAACCTAGCAGCAACCTAAAAATCCGCTCTGCTTGCCAAGGATTACATGGGCTAAGACTACACTAGCAGCTGACAACTAGAAAGGAAAACAGTGAAGAAGGATACATACAGAGCTGTGGACTGCTAGCTGTCCTGAGGGTACACCCATTTTTAATATTCAGAAGCAGTGTGGCCATTTTAATTATATGCAAGCAGTGTTTTGATCTGGACAGCAACCTAAGAATAGGCTCCACTTACTGAAGACAGCACAGACAATGACACTGGAAGCTGTCTACTAGAAAGGTGCTATACATGTGTTATAAAAGTGTTACTTTTATACCCTGCACCCTCTTGATGAACAGAGGTGTGGCCTATACCTTCTAGATCATATCCTATACCAGCAGGAATACCATCCCGGTCTGTGCCCTGACAGAGCCTGGGTGCCCTGCTCCATGTCCCACCGTTTTGTTTTTCCTTGTTTCTTTTAAAATTAGTTTTCTCTTTGTCCTTTCCTCCTTTTTATTCATTTTTCTCTTTCCCTTCTGTGCTTCTTCTTCTTTTTTTTCTTTTATTTCTCTTTCCTTTTCCTGGGTCTCTTCTTTTTTCTTTCTTTTCTTCTTTTGGTTCTTCCCATATATTTTTTTTTTCTTTTTGCAGTTTTTCCATTTTTTCCTCACTATTCTTTTAGGCTTGCTCTTTTCTCTCATTCCCCCTTCTTCAAAGACTGTGCAAATTTTTTCTTTGTCACATTTTCTTTCTTTTGCCTTTTTTTTATTTCACACATGATTAAAATTTTTCTTCTCATTTATCGCCGTTCCTTATTTATTTATTTTCAATTATTACTGTTTATGTGGTTTGTGTTTTTGTTCTCTTGTATTTACTTATTTTTTTATTTTAACCTGGGAGACAGCAACAGTTCCCACAAAACCTAAGCATACCTGCACCTTCTACACCCCTACTCGCTCAGTGAGGACTACCACTGCACCAATTGACCAACAATTCAATACCAATACCAGCTCAATTTATCTTCAAATTCTCTTCATGGACAGCTAACAGAGATCCATGCACACTCTTTCATTCTCTATCATATCCAACAGGAGACAGGTGGTGAGTACCTAAGTGTTACCAACTAGTGAATAGAGAAGCCAGTACCCTGCTTACATGGATATACCAAAACAAAATAAAGAAAAAAATCTTGGGGAAAATCACACCAACATAAAACCACCAATTAAACATAAATACCACAACATCACAAGGTCTTGGAGATAATAAACCATCCCAGTCCACACAAAAAAGCAAGATATAGTAGGACAAACAAAGGACCAGATTGTGGTAGTTAAGTTGTGTGCCAACTTGGCTGGGCCTGGCTTCAAGTGCCTGGGCAGCTGGATGTAGTTATTCTGCATGATGAGATTGGTAATCAATTCCATGGTGGAATCTGCCATGAGAAGTTGAGTAACTGTGTTAAGGATGTGGTCTACTTCCAGGATATAAGAAGATTTGAGAAAGGTCTCTGAGCATTAGGGCACATTTGGATCTTTGTGTAGCTGTGTCTTCATCTCAATGGCATTTCATGTTTTCTACCAATCTTGGGACTGTTAATGGACTTGAACTGGTGGCCTACCATGTGGTTTGGTAATCTTGGGACTGTGCCATTGTGCTTGTTGACCTTGGGTTTGTCAGCCTCAGCAGCCAGCAGCTGCCTGAGTTAAGAGAAGCCTCCAGCTTCAGTGGGCTGGGAGCATGAGGCAGAGGAGCCCAAAGTCGAGGAGCTTTCACCAAGCCCCTAGAGCTGGCACTTTGAACTCAAGACTTCTAACCTCCAAATCTGTGAAATAATAAATCCTTGTTAAAGTCATCCATTCATGCATTTTCTGTTAAAGCAGCAGTACAGAACAAAAACACAGACTAAGAAAATATCACTGAGGAAGAGGCAGAATTGGAACTTCCTAATAAGGAATTCAAAAGAACTTTATTTGCTATTGTTGTTGTTAGATGCCATTGAGTCATCTCTGACTCACAAGGACCATATGTACAACAGAACAAAACACTGCCTGGTCTTGTGCCAGCCTCACAATCCCTGCTATACCTGAGCCCATTGTTTGAGCCACTATGTCAATCTATATTGTTGAGGGACTTTCTTTTTTTCTTTACCCTCCACTTTCCCAAGCATGACATCCTTCTCTAGGAAATGGTCCCTTCTGACAACATGATCAAAGTATGTGAGATGAAGTCTGGACATTCTCGCCTCCAAGGAGCATTATGGCTCCACTTCCTCTGGGACAGACCTGTTAGTTCTTTTAGCAGTCCATGGTACTTCCAGCATTATTCACCAGCACCACATCTCAAAAGCATCAACTGTTCTTAAGTCCTTCTTATTCATTGTCCAGCTCTCACACACATACGAGGTGATTGAAAATACCATGGCTTGTGTCAGGCACACCTTAGTCCACAAGGAGACATCTTTACTCTTCAGCACTTGAAAGAGGTCCTTTGCAGCCAATTTGCCTCGTGCTATATGTCGTCTGATGTCCTGACTGCTGCTTCCATTGGTGTCAATTGTAGAACCAAGCAATGTGAAATCTTTGACAATTTCAATATTTTCTCCATTTATCGTAATGCTGCTTACAGGTCCAGTTGTGAGGATTTTTGTTTTCTTTATACTGATATGTAATCCATACTGAAGACTGTATTCTTCAATCTTCCTCAGTAAGTAATTCAAGTTATCCTCATTTTCAGCAACCAAACTTGGATTGTAAGCATATCGCAGGTTGTTAATGATTCTTCCTCCAATCCTGATGCCACATTGTTCTTCATATAATCCAGCTTCTCAGATTTACAGATTGAATAAGTTTAAAGTCTAAAGGATCTAACCCTGACACACTCCCTTCTTGATTTTAAACCATGCAGCATTCCCTTTTTCTGTTTGAACCACAGCCTCCTTGTCTATGTACAGGTCTATGTACAATTAAGTGTTCTGTCATTCCCATTCTTCTCAATGTTATCCACAATTTGTTATGATCCACACAAGCAAATGTTTTTTGCATAGTCAATAAAACACAAATAAACATCTTTCTGGTATTCTTTGCTTTGAGCCAAGATCCATCTGACACCAGCAATGATATCCCTCATTCCACATCCTCTTCTGAAACCAGCTTGTATTTCTGGAAATTCTGTGTCAATATACTGCTGCAACCATTTTTGATTTATCCTTAGTAAGATTTTACTTGTCTGTGATATTAATGATATGATCTGATCCACATTCTGTTGGATCACCTTTCCTTGGAATGGGAATAAATATGGATGGATCTCTTCCAGTCGGTTGACCAGGTAGCTGTCTTCCAAATTTCTTGGCATAGATGAGTGACTGCCTCTAGTGCAGCATTCATTTGTTGAAATATCTCAATGGGTATTCCGTCAATTCCTGGAACCTTATTTATCACCAGTTCCTTCAGTGAGCTTCAACTTCTTCCTTCATTACCATTGGTTCTTGATCATATGCCACCTCTTGAAATAGATGAACATTGACCAATTCTTTTTTGGTACAGTGATTCTGTGTATTTCTTCCGTCTTCTTTTGATGCTTCCTGAATCATTCTATATATTGCCCACAGAATCTTTCAAAATTGCGACTTGAGGCTTGAGTATTTTCTTCAGTTCTTCAGCTTGAGAAATGCTGAGTTATTTCTTCCCTTTTGAACTTCTAATTCCAGGCCTTTGCACATTTCATTACAATAATTTTCTTTGTCTTCTCAAGTTGTTCTTTGAAATCTTCTGACTAGCTCTTTTGTCTTGTCATTTCTTCCATTTGCTTTAGCTACTCTATTTTCAAGGGCAAGTTTCAGAGTCTCTTCTGACATCATTTTGGTCTTTCTTCCTTTTCTGTCTCTTTAATGACCTTTTTCTTTCTTCATTTATGCTGTTCTGAATGTCTTCCCACAGTTCTGATTTTTGGTCATTTGCATTCAATGCATCAAATCTATTCTTTAAATTGTCTCTAAATTCAGGATGGATATAATCAAGGTCATGTTTTGGCTCTCCTAGGCTTGTTTTAATTGTCTTCAGCTTCAACTTGAGCTTGCATATGAACAGTTGATAGTCTTTTCCACAGTTAGCTCTGGTTCTCATTTTGGCTGAAGATATTGAGCTTCTCCATTGCCTCTTTTCACAGATGTAGTTGATTTGATTCCTGTGTACTCCATCTGGTGAAGTCCATGTGTATAGCTGCTGTTTGTGTTGTTGAAAAAAGGCATTTGCAATGAATAAGTTGTTGGTCTTGCAAAATTCTAGCATCTGATCCCCAGTGTCATTTCTATCATGAAAGCCATATTTTCCAACTACCAGTGACTCTTCTTTGTTTCCAACTTTTGCATTCCAATCACCAGTGATAATCAACACATCTTGATTGGGTGGTAAGGCAATTTAAGACTACAGAAGCTGGTAAAAATCTTCAATTTCCTCTTCTTTGCCTTTGGTGGTTGGTGCATAAATTTGAGTAATGGTAATACTAATTGTTCTTCCTCATAGGTGTATGGATATTATCCTATCACTGAAAGCATTGTACTTCAGGATAGCTCTTGATATATTCTTTGTGATGATGAATGTCATGCCATTCTTCTTCCATTTGTCATTTCTAGCATAGTAAATCATATGATCGTCTGATTCAAAATGGCCAAAACTAGTCCATTTCAGCTCACTAATGCACAGGATATAGATCTTTATGTGTTCCATTTCATTTTTCCTAGGTTTATACCTCATAAATTCCATGTTCTGATTATTAATGAATGTTTGCAGCTGTTTCTTCTCATTTTGATTTGTGCCACATTAAGAAATGGATGTCTGAAATCTTTACTCCATCCATATCACTAAGGTTGGCTCTACTCTGAGGAGGCAGCTCTTCCTTAGTTGCATTTTCAGTCCCCTTCTACCTGTGGGGCTCACCTTTCAACACTATATTGGACAATGTTTCAGGGATATTCATAACATTTTCCAGTAATATATAAGACAGTGTTTAACTGTTATTATAAGGTTTTCCCTGGCCACTTCTTTGAGAAGTGGATGGCTCCTTCCTTCTTCCAAGTCTGTCTTAATCTATAAGCTCCACTGAAACCTGTCCACTTTGGATGAACCTGCTGGTATTTGAAATACTAGTGGCAATGCCCACAGCCTCACAGCAACATGCAAACCACCACAGTATGACAAACTGACAGACAAGTGTACACAGACAAAAACACAGACCCATAAAATATCACTGCGGAAGAAGCAGCATTGGAACTTCCTGATAAAGAATTCAAAAAGAATTATATTTAGGTATGTTCAATAGATTGAGATACAGATCAAGGAAAACACTGTCAAAATTAAGGAAAACACAGACAAAACTCTGGAACAATTTCAGAAAACAATACAAGAAAAAATTGACAAAATAAAGAAAAAAATAGAAATGATACAAAAACAATAAATAGAAATCCAGAAGATAATACTAAGATTTCACAAATAGACAACACTTTGAAATGGCAAAGTTTTAGAATTGAATCAATGGAAGGCAGAATTGAAGAGATTGAGAACAAATACCTTAATACATTATTTAAGGGATCAATCAGAAAAAGATCAAAACAAAGTAAAGAAAGCCTAAGATTCATATGGAATAGCATCAGGAGGAATAACCTGCATGTAATCAGAATTTCAGATCAGGAAAAGACAAATAAAATCACAGAGATAATTTTTGAAGATTTTTTGGAAGATAATTTCTCTAATATGTTAAAAAATTAGAAGATGTTAATTCAAGAAGTTCAATGAACCTAACACAGGATAGACACCACAAGAAAATCACTGAGACATATCATACTCAAATTCACCAAAACCAAAAACAAAGAAAGAATCTTGAAAGCAGGATGAGAAAAATGAAAAGTTATCTATAAAGGGCAATCAATAAGACTAAATTTTGATTTCTTAGTTGAAACTATGTGGCCAGAAAGTAGTGGGATGATATATATATATAACCCTGAAAGAAAAGAATTTCCAATCAAGAATTATATACCCAGCAAAATTGTCCCTCTAATTTGATGGTGAAATTAGCACATTTCCAGATAAACAGAAATTAAGTGAATTTGTTAAAACCAGGCTAGCCTTACAAGAGATGCAACAGGGAGTCCTTCAGACAGTAAACCAACAACAGCCAACCATTAATGCACATGACAACATAACCCAGAACCCAACACAGTTATAGAAGTGTCCAAAGTAAAATAAACTTACAAGACTGTAAAGGGGGAGCCATAGACAACAATTGGTAAATGAGGACAACTACAAACCAAAAAAATGGAATAAATAGTGGAGGAACAAAACTTCCAAATGGTGAGGAAGTCAAGACAATTGCAAACTAGAACAGATTGTTCTAAACTTGGGAAGAAAATGACAAATCACAAGCTAACCTCAAAGAAAAATAATACACCTTCACATCAAAATAAAAAGAATACAGGCAAACATACTTAGCAAATAGAAATATTTAACATATTTACCAATAGCAATGAAGGAAATGATAACAAAATTCATGAACAAAATAAGCTTAGCACAGAAAATTTATGGAACAATGAAATCAGCAACACCACACACACACACACACACAAAACACATAACAAAATGATGGTAATAAATTCATAGTTGTATGTAGTTACACAGAATGTAAATGGATTAAATGCACCACTCAAGAGATGGAGAGTTGTAGACTCGATAAGAAAGTATGACCCATCAATATGCTATGTGCAGGAGAATCACCTTATACACAAAGACACAAATAGACAAAAAATCAAAAGTTGGAAAATGATTCATCAAACAAGTGACAGTCAAAAATAGAAGGAGTAGCAATATTTACATCTGGTAAAATAGACTTCAAAACAAAAACAACCAGAAGAGTCAAGGAAGAGCATTATATAATGATTAAAGGATCTATTGGACAAGAGGATGTAACCATAATAAATATTTACACACACAATGAAAGAGCCCCAAAATACATAAATAAAATTTTAATAGAATTGATAAGCAAATAGATGACTCCACAGTAATAGTAGGAGAATTAATAGATCACTTTCAATGAAAGTAAAATCTTGATGAAGATAATTCAAAAATGATTGCATTAGTATATTGACAGGGAAATTCCAGAAATGCAAGCTGGATGCAGAAGAGGATGTGGAATAAGGGATAGCATTGCTGATGTCAGATGGATCTTGTCTGAAAGCAAAGAGTACCAGAAAGTTGTTTACTTGTGTTTTAGTGACTATGTGAAAAACATTTGACTATGTGGGTTATAACAAATTATGGATAATATTGAGAAGAATGGGAAATCCAGAACACATAATTGTGTTCAGGAACTCTGATGGCATAGTACCTAAGGCATTTGACTGCTAACCAGAAGGCTGGCAGTTCAAACCCACCAGTCACTCTCTGGAAGGAAGATTGGACAATCTACTCTGTAGAGATACCACTTCAAAAACCCAGGGAGAGGTTGCTATGAGTCAAATGGACTTGATGGTTGTGAGTTTGGTTTTGTTAGTAACTGTGTTCACATGGAACCTGTACATAGACAAGGAGACTGTCATTCAAACAGAACAAAGGGATGATACTGCATGGCTTAAAATCAGGAAGGGAGTACATCAAGGGTTTATCCTTTCACCATACTTACTCAATCTGTATCCTGAGCACATAATCTGAGAAACCAGACTATATGAAGGACATGACATCAAGATTGGAGGAAGACTCATGAACAACTTACAGAACAATATAGACAACACAACCTTGCTTGCTGAAAGTGAAGATGATTTGAAGCACTTATTGATGAAGATTAAAGACTACAGTCTGCAGTATGGATTAAACCACAACACAAAGAAAAAAAAAATCCCACAATTGGACCAATAAACAGCATTATGATAAATGCAAAAAAGGTTGAAGTTGTCAAAGATTACATATTAGTTGGTTTCACAATCAACACCAATGGAACCAGCAGTGAAGAAATAAGATGACGTAGTATACTAGGAAAATGTGCTACAAAAGACCTCTTTAAAGTGCTAAAGAGCAAAGAAATCTTTGTGAAGACTAAGGTATGCCTAAACCAAGCCATGGTATTTTCAATCACCTCATATGCATGTGGAAGTTGGACAATGAATAAGAAAGACTGAAGAAGAGTTGATGCTTTTGAGTTGTGGTGTTGGTGAAGAATATTCAAAGTACTGTAGACTTCCAGAAGAATGAACAAATCTGTCCTGCAACAAGTACAGCCAGAATGCTCCTTGGAAGAGAATATGGCCAGACTTTGCCTCACCTACTTTGGTTATGTTGTAAGAAAGGACCATTCCCTGGAGAAGGATATATATCATGCTCGGTAAAGTGGAGGGTCAGTGAAAAAGGGGAAGGTCCTCAATGAAATTGATTGACACACACCAGCTGCAATGATAGACTCAGTTATAGTGAGTATTGTAAGGCTGGTGAAGGACTAGGCAGTGTTTTGTTCTGTTGTGCATAGGGTTGCTATGAATTGGAGCTGACTTACTGGAACTGAACAACAACAACAACTTTCTATGAAAGAAAAACTGGAAAGAAATGCAACAAAGAAGCAGAAAAACTAAACAATACAATCAACTAACTCGACCTTATAGACATCTACAGAGCACTTCACCCCAAAAGAGCACAATATACATTCTTTTCCAGCACAAATGGAACATTCTCCAGGATGGAAAGTAAGTTGAGTCATAAAGCAAGCCTCAATAAATTTAAAAACATTGAAATACTGCAAAGTTTCTTCTCAGATCACAATGCTAAAAAATTAGAAATCAACTCTGGAAGACAAACAGAAAAAGAGCAAATGCATGGAAATTGGATAACACATTCCTTAAAAACTAGTGGGTACTAGAAGAAATAAAAAAGGAAATTAAAAAATGCTTTGAATGAAAAGAAAATATACCGAATTCTTTGGGGCACAGCCAAAGCAATGATCAGAAGGCAATTTATAGCAATAAATGAACACATCAAAAAGAAGAAAAAGCCAAAATTAACATCTTAACCCAACACCTCAAAAATTTAGAAAAAGAGCAGGAAATAAAGCCAACAGTCACCAGAAGAAAAGAAATAATAAAGACTTGAGCAGAAATAAATGAAACAGAAAATAGAAAAAAATCAACGAAACTAGAAGTTGGTTCTTTGAAAATATTAATAAAATCAATAATCCACTGGGAAATTTAACAAAGGGAAAAAGGGAGAAAATGCAAATGACACAAATGAGATGAAACGGATGACATCACAACAGAACCAGCTAAAATAAAAAGTATGATATCAGGATATGATAGATAACTATACACAACAAATTTGAAAACCTAGAAGAAATGGACAGATTTTTAGAAACATACTATCTATGTAAACTATCACAGACTGAAGAAGAAAATTTGAACAGAGCAATAACTAAAGAGGAAATTGAACAGGTCATAAAAATATTACCAGCAAAAAAAAAAGCCCTGGCCCAGATGGTTTCACTGAAGAATTTTACCAAACACAGAACTGATATCAATCCTTCTCAAACTAATCCAAAACACAGAAAATGATGGAATCCTCCCAAAATCATTTTATAAAGCAAACATACTGCTGATACCAAAACCAGGCAAAAACACCACTAGAAAGGAAAACTACAGACCAATATCCTTCATGAAGATGGATGCAAAAATCTTCAAAAAAATCCTAACTAATAGACTCCAATAACATTAAAAAAAAAAAAAAAAATTGACTAAATTGGATTCTTACCAGGTATGCAGGAGTAGTTCAACATTAGAAAAACAATCAACATGCTACATCACATAAGTGAAATAAAGGCAAAGAACCACATGATACTATCAATATGCAGAAAAGGCATTTGATAATATCCAACACCCATTCCTGATTAAAAATAAAACTCTCAGAAAAATAGTAATAGAAGGGAAATTCCTCAACGTAATAAACAGTATATATGTAAATCCAACAGCCAACATCATTATCAATGGAGAGAGACTGAAACCATTCCCCTTGTGAGCAGGAACCAGACAAGGGTGCCCTCTATCTCTACTTCCATTCAACATTGTGTCAGTAGTCCTAGCCAGGACAATAAGGCAAGAAAGAGAAATCAAAGGCATCCAAATTGGTAAGGAAGTAGATAAACTATCCCTATTTGCCGATAATATGATCCTATACATATAAAACCCAAGAGACTCAGCAAGGAAACTACTGAAATTTATTGAAAGATTTAGCATAGTGGTAGGACACAGGATCAACATACAAAAATCAATTGGATTACTCTATACCAGCAAAGAGGTCTCTGAAAAGGAAATCAATATCATTTACAATAGCTGCCACAAAGATAAGATACTTGGGAATAAATCTTACCAGGAACACAAAAGACCTATTCAAAGAAAACTACCAAACACTACTTCAAGAAATAATAAGAGATCTTCATAAATGGAAGAACATACCATACTCATGGACAGGAATACTGAACATTGTGAAAATGTCATTAATACCCAAAGCAATCTATACACTCAATGCAATCCTGATCTAGATTCCATCAACATTCTTTAAAGACATGGAAAAACCAATCACTAATTTTAAATGGAAAGAAAAGAGACCTCAGATAAATGAAGCATCACTGAAGAACAAAATAGGAGGACTTACACTCACAGATCTCAAAACTTACTGCTATACAGCCACAATTGTCAGTACAGCCTGGTATTGGTACAGTGACAGACATATAGACCAGTGGAACAGAATTGAGAACCCAGAAATAGATCCATCAACATATGGTCAGCTGATCTTTGACAAAGGGCCAAAATGCATTAAATGGAGAAGAGATAATCCCTTTAACAAATAATGCTGGTAAAACTGGTTATCCATTTGCAGAAAAATGAAACCCACTTCACATCATACACAAACTAACTCCAGATGAATCAAAGACTTTAATGTGAAACCTAAAACTATGAAGTTCATCAAAGAAAATGTAGGGGCAAATTTAGGGGTCCTAATTTGGGAGCTCTGGTAGCATAGTGGCTAAGACACTTGCCTGCTAACCAGACGGCTGGCGGTTCAAACCCACCAGCCACTCCTCGGAAGGAAGGTTGGGCAATCCTACTTCCGTAGTGATACTGCCTCGGAAACCCAAGGAGGGGTCGCTATGAGTCGGGTTTGACTCGACGGCACATAACAACAACAACAACAACAACAACAATTTAGGGCACAAACAAACTGTTAAGCATAACCCAAAATCTACAGACAGCAGAAAATAAACCTGATGATTGGGGCCTTCTAAAAATTAAATTCTTATGTGCATCAAAAGACTTCTCCAAAAGAGTAAAAAGAAAACCTACAGATTGGGAAAAAATATTCAGCAACAGCATATCTAACAAAGGACTTATCTCTAAAATTTATAGAAAACTCCAACACTTCAACATCAAAAAGACAAACAACTCAATTAAAAAATGAGCAGAAGACATGAACAGACACTTCACCAAGAAGGTATTCAGGCAGCCAACAAACACATGAACAAGTGTTCACCATCGTTAGCCATTAGAAATATGAAATTTAACACAACCATGAGATACCATCTCACTGCAGCACTAATAGCAAAGTTCAAGACAAAAAATAACAAATATAGCAATGATGTGGAGAGACCTTGACTCTCATACACTATGGTGGGAGTGTAAAATAATACACCACTGTGAAAATCAGTATGGAGATTCTGGTTAGCAGGCAAACATCTGAGGCACTAAGCCACCAGAGCTTCCCTTACAAAGTTAGAAATAGATATATCATTTGATCCAGCAATTCCATTACTAAATATATACTCACCAGCTACTCCTTGAAAGGAAGATAAGTCAAACTACTTCCATAGTGATACTGTCTTGGAAACCCAAGGAAGGGTCACTATGAATCGGATCTGACTCGAAGGCTGTGAGTAGTGTAGTAGTAGTAGTAGTAGTAGTAGTAGTAGTAGTAGTAGTAGTAGTAGTAGTATCCTAAAGAAATGAGAGCCAGACATGAATAGATATATGCACACCCATGTTCATCATAGCACTATTCACAATAACAAAGAGATGGAAACAACCTAAGTGCCCATAATTGGAGGAATGAATACCAAACTGGTACATATACACAATGGAATACTATGTAACATTAAAGAATAATGTAGAATCTACAAAACACTGAATAAGGTAGATGAACTTGGAGATATTATGCAGAGTGAAATAAGTCAGTCACAGAAGGACAAATACTGTATTAGTCCACTATTGTAAAAAGTCAAGGAAAGGTTTATATATGGAAGGAAGCTTTCTTTGTTAGTTCCCAGGGATGGGAGGGGAGGAGGCATAATTCCTAGATGTTGTTGTTGTTGTTATGTGCCGTTGAGTCATCTCCAACTCATAGGGACCCTTCCTTGGGTTTCCAAGGCAGTATCACTACGGAATTAGATTGCTCAACCTTCCTTTGGAGGAGTGGCTGGTGGGTTTGAACTGCCAACCTTCTGGTTAGCAGTCAAGTGCCTTAAGCAATACACCACCAGAGCTCCTAATTCCTAGATAGGTATACATATATATTGTGATAGTTGAAGATGTGTCAACTTGGCTGGACTCCAGTTGTGCTGGGTGGTTCCCATGATGGGATCAGATGACTGAGTTCTGAGCGGCC
>NW_006921642.1:8818029-8839010 GCF_000298275.1 Orycteropus afer afer
GCGGTTCAAACCCACCAGCCACTCCTTGGAAGGAAGGTTGGACAATCCTACTTCTGTAGTGATACTGCCTTGGAAACCTAAGGAGGGGTCGCTATGAGTCAGGGCCGACTCGACGGCACATAACAACAGCAACAACAACAACATACATATATATCAAAGATTATTAGTAGTTTGTAGGGGTGGTATGGGGGAGAAATGGGAAACTTTGCTTATGGAGCATTGAGTTTATGCTATTGGTGGTGGAATATTTTGGCAAAGGGTTGCTGAGTTGGTGAATATTTTGGTATGTATGTTTTCACCACAATTAAAGGAAAGAAACGAAGAAAAAAACACATTCATCCCATCACATCATGCAAAAATTTTAAGTCAACTCCAAATTCTAAATATTGTCTTCTGAATCATGGAAATCAAATATGGGTGAGACTTTAAGCATATTCCATCCTGGGGCAAAAATCATCTGTGAAGTTATGAAGTCTAGCCTATAAATTATCTGTTTACAAAGTACAGGCACACAGGTCAACATTTCCATTACAAATGAGAGAAATTGAGGTGAAAGAAGGGATAACCAGCACTAAACATTCCCCCCCCCCAAATAAACATTACATTAGTTTTCAAAGCTTGAAAATAATCCTCTGTTTTCTGAAACCATCTAGATAAAGGCCCTTCCTTCCAGATTCTGGGTGATGGCCACACTTTCTGGAGTTTGGGTAGAAGGCCCAAGCCCTGAACTTCAGCCCTACCTTGCAGGCCCAACAGGGTGACAATTCTGCTCCCTAGGTGTAGGGTGGCCCCATTCACTTAGTTCATCTGAGTGGTGTTCCCACCTCCTTGGCCCCAGCAGGCTTCATTCTTCTGCCCCTTAGGGATGACAGTCTCTACCCTCAACTCCTTGACACACACCACCCTATCAGCTTTGGGCAGCAGCCCCATCCTCTTGATCAAATTGAATGGCAGTCCCACACTCTGCCTAGTTGATGAAGATCTGATTTTTTGAAGCCTAGAAGGCCATAGTTCTACTCTTTGACATCTCAGAGGCCATACTTCCAACTTTTGAGACCTCAGATTCCATGGCCTCAGGCTTTGAGACTGAGACATCTGTGCATCTTATGCTTCTTCCAACAGTCCTGCTCATCTCTGAGCTGCTCCAAGTATGGGCCTTTTCTTGGAGAACTACAGATATATCTCCTTTTGCCTGTTTCTTGCCTGTAGAATTCCAAGAGGGAGACAACATTTCATTCTTTCTCTGTCCCATTCTGTGTAAGCTGATGATTTTTCTTCCATGGTAGTTGGTTAGACTTCTTTGTCACGGGCTTAAACTCTTTAACAAAAGATTTTGTAGCCATGTCCTTGCTGAAAATTCTAGAACACATGTCCTTAGTTTGTGCAACAGAACTTTCCAAATCTTTGCATTTCATTTTCATTTTGCAAATTAATTTTTAAGTCCATCTCTTTCGTCTTGTATTTTACTGTAAGGACAAGGAGAAAGTACACGGCCCATTTAAGAAGAGAGGAGTGGGCAATGACTTAATAAATTATAGTGCCACTAATGCACAATGGTGATAAATATTGCCTGATAATATTTTAGACCTTATATTTTCTTACTTTCATTAAAACAATGCCTACCGCTCTGATTGATCTATTTGTACCACATTTGTTTACAATTTGTTTAGTGCTTACCCAATGTCAGGCACTATGGCACATGAGCTAGCTCATTTTACCATTAGAATAACCAGATGAGTAGGTTTTATTATCTCTATTTTAATGGGGAAGAAACTTGAGTCCAAAGAGTTTAAGTAATTTCCCTTCCTTCTGGAACTGTTCCACCAGCAGTTCAGAGTAGAGTCATCATGTTGCAAATTGTTCTCTGCACAGCACCAGGGGTGCCTTCTACAAAGATAATGGTGTGAAAACTGACCTTTGTAGTTGGGTGAAGTGGTAGCTCTGGAGAAGAGGCTGTACGTTATAGCTCTATTCTTTATTGCCTATGGGAAGGAGCAAATTCTAGGGAGATGCATTTAGTTTTGAATATGTTGAGTCTGTGACACACACTGGTAGAGGTGTTCTCATAAAGACCCTATTACATTTATGATAAATTTATATATATATAAATATATACGAGCAATTTTATATCTATGAGAAATTTATCATTGTTGTTGTTAGGTGCCTATGAGTCCATTCCAACTCATAGCAACCACTTGTGACAGAATAGAACTGCCCCTTAGGCTTTTCTAGGCTGTAATCTTTAAGGGAGTAGATCACCAGGTGTTTCTCCTGCAGAGCTGCTGGGTGGGTTCAGACAGCCAACCTTTCAGTTAGCAATTGAGTACTTAACTGTTGCACCATCAGGGCTCCTTAATTTATGTAAGGAGTCATTGTGTTAATGAAAATGGAGGTAGATACAGAAGAGATTCCACAGAGAAAAATATTTAGTAAGAAGTGATGGTTAGGTAGCAAATCTCGATGGAATTTTAAGGCAGTATTTTGCAAATGTGGATGTATATTCTATTTAAATCACTTTGGGGGCTTTAAAAATTCCTAATGCCCAGGCTTTACAATTGACCAATTAAATCAGCATCTTGGGCATGTGACCCAGGCATCAACATTTCTTAAATATCCCCCAGATGATTCTAAGATTCAGTGAAGATTAAGAATCCCCAATTTAGTGGTTCTCAAATTCATCATCATCATATGCATCAGAATAATGTGGAGGGTACAGAGGGTATGTAAAAATAGATTTCTCGATCCCCACCCACTCTGTCAAACTCTTCAGATGTGTCGAGGTGTGTAAGGATTGAAAAACACTATTTTATTTTCAACAACTACTATATGACCTTCCTTTTCAGAGACTGTTCAGTTAAAAGTTGCAAGGTAAATTTTAACGACTTTCCCTTAAACTGAAGATGTCTCCCATTATTATCTTTTGGAACTACAAGACATATTTGTTCTCCACAGCCATTAGAAATGTCAACATATTAATTATTCCACTAGAATATAAATTCCTTGAGAGCAAGGACTTCCTTTTTTAGCCACTGCTCTTCCTTAATGCTTAGGACTGCATCTGGCATATGCTTAAATATTTGTTGGATAAATGAATATCACAAAGCTATATACAATTGTCAATTCTTTTATTTTGCTACATTTTATTGAGCATACACTATGTTTCAGGGAGTGTGTTATTGCTGTGGAAGCAGATGAATAAAATTAATATGGTTTCTTCTGTTCATGCAGCTTACAAACTAATGTTGTTGTTATAATATTCCATCTAGTCGATTTCAACTCATAGCGACCCCTCGTTGGGTTTCTGAGGCAGTGTCACTACGGAGGTAGAATGCCCCCATCTTCCTGCCAAGGAGTGGCTGGTGGGTTTGAACCGCCAGCTTTCTGGTTTCAAATGCCTTAGGCATTACGCCACCAGAGCTCCTTACAAGCTAATGGTAAGAATTAAATGGAAATATATTAAAGAATATGTGATCATTTTGATTTGGCATATTACTTTTCCTATTGCTAAACAACCATTTATTTTCCTGTTAAACTCTAGTCACTATTTTGATAAAAAATATTCTATCATCCATACAATATTTTTGTGTAGTTATTAGTGTATATTTGTTCTGGTTACATAGTGCCACTCTGACAATAATGTATACTACAAATGGGATGGCCTTAACAAACAGTTTATTCTCTCACAGTTTTGAGGCTTTAAGTCCAAGTGCAAAATGCCAGGCTCTAGGGGCTCTTCGAAAGCCCCTCCGCCTTGGGGTTCAGCTTTGCCTCCTGCTCCCAGCCCACTGGAGCTAGAGGTCTTTTCTTCACTCAGACAGCTACTGGCTGCTGAGACCGACAACCCCAAGGTTGACAAGTAAAAAGGCACAGTCCCAATGTTACCAAACCACATGGCAGGCCATTAATTTAAGTCCATTGAAAGTCTCAAGTTTGGCAGAGCATGTCAAGCTGCTGAATAACCACATGGCTACATGCAGGGTCCAAGCATGCCATGAGCTAGAGACCATTCCCAAAGCTGCTTCTTATATACAGGAAGCAGACCACAGACCCAAAGCAGCTACTCAGCTGCTTGTGGTATATCCCACCATGGAGTTGATTGCCAGTCTCATCATGGGGAATAACTACTACCAGCTGCTCAGCCACTCAACCAGGCCTAGCCAAGTTGACATACAAATTTAAATACCACAATATTTTAGAATTAAATACAGTTTAATTATATGATCATGCAGATGTCGAATGTGAAGTGGCTATTATAAGAGGAGAGATAAAATCAATGAAAGCAGAAAACTACTCGTAATACTTTTGAACACTTTAAGGAATGTTGATAAAATTAACATATTATTTAAAAGATGTGTGGATTAGTTTAATAGCCTAAAGTTTGTATACTAATTTTGCCAGTGCTTCTAGGAAAACGCATTGAATGAAGGTTCAGGTTTTATATCCCAAAAGGCTAGTTTTGAAAACAATGCTTGTCTCAATGACTATTAAAAATTGGAAAAAAATGGCATCCTGTAATCCCATAACTTCAACAAGGTTTGTTGTAGAGGCATGATCTCAGACTATAAAACCTCAAGGCTGAAAAAGTTCTTAATATTTTCCTAATTATCTCTAATATTCCTGAGAAATGATCGTCTGACTTTGGAGCAAAATCCTCTAAACAAAGGCAAAGTTTCTCCAGAGGTGGTCATTTTCATTTTTCTGCAACATTGACTTCTTTATACTGTATTGTCTTTTTACCCTTTACCTCTGCTCATTATTTTAGAAATCATGGAAAAAAGAAATACATGAGACGTATGAAATACACATACAAAAGAAATGCAATCTCTTTCATATTTGTTATTATGCTGTCTTCTCCATTTAGACTATTTCCATATCTTCTTAATCTTGTCTGCAAGAAAATACAATCCAATCTATGAGAGTTGGAATTTGAAAGCACTGCCTTGTTTTTCTGGGTCTTGAATCTTTCCCACCTTTGACAGGATGCGATCTGACCACTTTTCTATCACTGGTTTTATGCAAAATATTTGAGTTTTCCGTCTCTGACAGTTTTCCCTTTTATATGCTTTCCAGCTTTTGCAGGTTTTACCATAATTTCTAGTTTCTTTATTTCTGTGTGGTTACCCACATAACACAACTTTGAAATTTACTATATTTCTGCCCCTTCTGAATCCTCCCCCTTCTGAATATGCTAAATATATATGAATCAATAAGAAAGATAAGTAGGCAAATAGAACTATAGTTATTAATAGCTGCTGATCCACAAATACATATACATGTGCTCCTCTTAGTTTTGTTTGTTCAGAACTGAAGGCTGTGTTCCAGACGTAGCATCAAGATTTCTCCTTTATATCCTAGTACTTCATGAATTCCCTGTGTACTCCAGCTTGTAATAATGGCAATGTTTGAGAACAGTCACATTACCACAATTTATAAAACAAAAATCACATTAGTAACTTTTAACATCTCTTCTCTTACCTGGAGGGAACTCTTTTAGAGTTGGATCTATTATCTTATCTCCTAACTAGATCTGACTCTGAAAGAGTTCATAGCCATTAGTGTTCATGGGCTCTACGGATGGGTTCAGGGTGTCCGAGAGACTGCTGAAAATTTGTGAACCATTTTATAATCTGTGACTTTTTCTGAAGATAAGATTTATGCATTCACTCAGAATATCAAACTGCCTATGTTCTACAAGATATTATGAATCTCTGGCCTAGAGTCAATTAACTCCGGTAGATGACAGGCATTTTCCAAATATGGCAAGCATTTTCCTCTAGTTTTATTTATTTATTTAATTATTTATTACTTTAAATCTGTATACCATTGTTTGTATTTTTATTTTTTATTGTTGTTGTTGTTGTTTGCCGTCGAGTTGGCATAGCGACCCCTCCTTGGGTTTCCGAGGCAGTATCACTACGGAAGTAGGATTGTCCAACCTTCCTTCCGAGGAGTGGCTGGTGGATTTGAACCGCCAGCCTTCTGGTGAGCAGTCAAGTGCTTTTAGGCACTATGCTACCAGAGCTAGCTTCTCCAAATTCATTTTGGAATGAGATGGATATATGTGCACATAGAATTACCCTGAAGACTATTTCATTTAGTAGCATGGAGGTTGATATTCTGAGTATTTACTAAGTTTTATTTTGCAAGGGCTATGGAAAACGTAAGGAGCACTAGTGGCAAAAGAGTTAAGGATCTGGCTACTAACTGAAATATTGGTGGTTTGAACCCACTGGCCGTTCTATGGAAGAACTGCAGCCATTTGGCTTCCTAAAGATTTACAGCCTTGGAAACCCTAGGGGTACAATGGTTGTAATCTGTTCTATAGAGTTTCTATGAGTCTAGAATCTACTAAATGGCAATGGGTTTGTTTTTGGCTTTTTTGGTGTGGTTTATAGAAAACTCACATGTTACCATTGTGCACCTATTAAACAGAAACCTTTTGATTGGCAAAATGGCTAACTCGTAAGCCTCAGGTTTTTTACCTGTATATTGGGAATAGTAATGTCACATTCTTGTGTTTGTACTGAAAATTAAATTAAGAAACATGCATGCACTTTTTTTGTTGTTCTCAAAAAACACTCAGTGCTAGACCATTTTCCAAGTTCTTTACAGATATTAATGCATTAAAAATTGATAACAATCCCATAGGGTAAGTACATACTGCTATCATGTATCATGCCCAGTTTATAAGAGGAAAAATCAAACACAGGCATGTCAAGAGACTTGCTCAAGGTCACACACTTATGTGGAAGAGTAGGATTCAAATTCTTCTGTTAATAGCCTTTTTTTTTCTCTTTTTTTAACCATAATGCTCTGCTCTGTTATTCTCAATAACTCTCTCTGTGTGTGTGTGTGTGTGCTATGTCTGGAAAATTGCAAAGAATTCTTCCTGTCCTCCTGTGAAGAAAGGGAAAAATCTCTTTCCATCCTACTCTTAGAGTCCGTGTTCTACAAGGCTCACTCTTGGATGATGGGAGAATAATTATTCTAGAGCTGGTGGTCTCACAGCTGTTGGTAATTCAGCTTTCCTATAACCCTCTAGAAGTGTCAGAAAGCAGCTGTTGGAAAGACTGAGCTGCCAGCAGCTGCTGAGTGAGCAGGGAATACCTCACTGCATGTAGCAGGGTGACCCATGTCAGCAGGACAACAAAGGCTTATCCTGTGTAGCAGGCCAAGGCTATGCACTGGGAGTGGGCAAGACAGACTTCTCCATTTGGGATTTTTTTTCCAGGGGAAGGTTTTGGAAGTAATAACTGATTCCAAAATATGGGAGTGTGTGAAGGCATCTTTGTGTTTATAAAATCACACCCAGAAGCACATATGCTCTCTTCAAATGGGGATTTAGTTCAAAGCTGGTGATTAATGAGTATCTTAGAATCTGTATATGTATAACAGTCATGTAAACTCTATATGAGGTGAACAAAACAGTCATTAATTTGAAGATACATTTTCTTTCTCAGTTAAACTTTCCAATGTTCCTCAAACATGTTGTTTATGTAAAATTTATTTATAGTGGTTTTTTAGCCTCACTCAGTAATCACTGAAGAGAGATATATATAAACAGGAAATGTCTCCCTTTAATTCCAGCTAACACCTTTGTTATTTATACTAGCAAACATAAGTCTCTCTTCATGGCATAACATCTGTTGTTGGAAGAATGGTTTTGTTGGCAGAAATGAGTAATCTATTTTGAACCAAGCAAAAGAAGAGATCAATCACAGAAGAGAGAAAAAATAATCTTGTTCCATATATTGAATATGCTCAAGACCAAATCTACACACTTACACATAAATCTACACAGTAACTTCAAAAGTTCTTCTTAAATTGTTCATATATAGCCAAAAAAAATGCTGAAGATTTGGGCTATATGTGCACTATTGCAATTGACCTTAAGAGCTTCAGGGGCTCTGTAATTTATTTCATCCTTGCTGAAGTCATTCCTATTCTCGAGCAGTTTGTATTTATGACATTTAATATTTGTGTTTACTCATTATATTTCTTAAAAGTCAACATTTGCTATGAAATTACCACATAATGAATTCTTATTTACAGATAAACAACTTCCAAGCTATTTTGCTTTAATAAGTAAACTCAGTTTCTTAATAGCACTTTATACGTTTTTCTTAGCTGTGTTTTTGGTAATATGAAGCAAAGGGATGTTATTGTGTCTTCAAATAAAAATTCAAATGTAAGCACCAAGGAAATAATGATTTCTGGACCCATCATATAAAAATAGGCTGATCTCCCTTTTATTATCATTGAAAATCAATAATTGGATAATTCTTTTGCATTGATTTTTAGTGTTATTGTTTATGTCAGTTCAGAGAAATTGCTTTTGTACACTTTGAAAAGAATGTGGAAATGAGGCTATTTAAATTCTGGGTGGGTGCTCCTGTTTTTGGCATTAAGTTTATTTAATAATTGTAAACATAATATAAGTGCATTTCAGAAATTCTGAAAAAAAATAGAAAACTAGAAGTGGAAACATAAAGTGTTCTCATAATTTTGCTTTTGGGGATTCCTTTTGACATCAACAATCCGGAGCGTAGGTGTTGGATTTCAGTGTAATAAAAACTGCAGAAATTATTTGCAGTAATTTTTATAATAGTTTGTTCATTAGCCTATGATTTATAACTTCAGTTGAAAATAAATTATAAATATCTTAGAATTAGAAGCAGTATGTGTCTTCCGAGTCACTATTTTATAGATCATTCACATAAAACAGTTGTCACTGTTGTCACATTTTTCTTGAGATGTGTAAATCCCATTAAGAATGGAGTAGTATCCATAGTTCCAAAAACTGAGATGAACTCATTTGAACAGTGTAGCAGATTAGAGTGATTTTAACAGCCACAACAAAGCTTAGTGGGGAGAACTGCTTGTGTTAATTATCTTCCTTTTTCCTCCAATAGCCCTATTTTGAAAAGAAAATTGCAAGTTTATTAGTGATGCTATATGGAGTAGGGATGTGCCAAGGAGGGTGAAAAAGAGGAAATATGTTTGATTTGTTTTCAGATTCCTGATATTAGAGGGAAATTAAAATAGATTCTAAAGTAATGAAAGATAACGTACTTGATTCCATGCTAGTACATTATAGATAAATGTGTCCTTTAGTTTATAATTATAATAATTCTATAAATTTTGATTTTATTTAAACATTCTTTTCCCCTTAGAAAACATACATTTAGATCCATCATGGATTAAAGTTATGTAGTAGTTCTCAGGTGTGGTAGTTAAGGTTATACGTCATCTTGGCTGGGCCTGGTTTTGAGTGGCTGGGCAGCAGAATATAGTAATTCCCCATAATGAGACTGATAATCAACTCCGTGGTGCAATCTACTGTGAGTAGTTTCTTAGGCTTCCAATATATAAGAGAAGCTTTGAGGAAGGTCTCGAGCTTTTTGGCACATCTGGATCCTGCCTTTGGACAAGTCTTCGTCTCAGTGGTCTGCCATGTTGTCTGCTGATCAGGACACTGTTTCTGGACTTGGAATTAGTGGTCCATGTGTTGCTTGATAATTGGGGACTATGGCATTTTACTTGTTGACTTTGGGTTCATCAGCTTGAGCAGCCAGCAGCTGTCTGAGTTAAGAGAAGCCTCCAGCTTCAGTTGGCCAGGAAAAAGAGGCAGAACTGAAGCCCAAGGTCGAGGGGCTTTTACCCAGCCCCTAGAGCTGGCACTTGGAATTTGGACTTCTGGCCTCCTAAACTGTAAGAGAATAAATCCCTGTTTATTAAAGTCATCCACTTGTGGTATTTTCTATTACAGCAGCACTAGAGAACCAAAACATCAGGGCAGAGGGACACCCAGTTTCCAGCATTGGTGCTCCTCTTGCACTCTAATGATCTGTCTTTAGGCTCTTGTGGTTTTGTGTTGGGTTTTCTCCTGCCTCTTAGACCTCTTCTTTCTCTTTTTTCAAAAATGCCATGTGTTCTTCTCCTTTTAAATCTATATTCTCCTATCCCATGAGACTTGTTTCTTGGTCTTTTGGCTCTTCCTGTTTTACATATGTCCTTATGCAGCCTAGGGACAGCATTATCATCAACAAATCAATGGCTCCTAAATTTGCATCCCCAGCTTTTATCGCTTCCTGCACTTTATTCCTTTATCTCTGAGAGCTGAATGTCTCCATAAAGATGTCCTGAGATCACTTCAAATACATCCAGTGGTAACAGGATTTTTTCCATCCCTACATGTATACTTATTTTTGTCCACAGATGATGATATTTGATTTGTCAAAAATTCAAAGCCTTGGAGAATGGTTATAGCTATTTTCAGTTTTGTACAGGTAAATGTTTAATAACTAGCTTTCTCACTATCACTACCATCAATAACAACAAATATTGACTTGTAGTATTTGCTGATTTCTATGGAGGAAATATTCTCATCGAGTTGATTTAAGCTGGTTTTATACATCAATGAGAGTCATTGAATGTTGAGTTGAAAAAAGATGTGCACAGTTGGCTCTAGTGAGCTGAGACAAGCTGGATATTCAACATACCACTGTATATTCTGAAGTTAATGCTGGTCAACTGGGGAGAACTCATGTGGCTATTGAAAAAATGCTAGTTGGATTAAAGAGCAAATAGGTGACTCAATAAGAAAATGTAGAGTTATTTAAGTTTTGTTTCCATCCACAGAACATAGTCATTCACACAATACAGTCTTAGATATTTGAGAGAAAATGAGATTTAATTTCAGCACAGTAGTTTAAAAAGTATTTTAGGAACATATGCACAAGTTGGAGAAACACAATTGCATAATCAAACAGTTATGTGAATGAATAGCTTTCAAATCAATACTCAGAAAGTGTTGATTGCTGGAGCACTGTCAGTCTGGTTGGAGATCTCTATTCACTTGTCACTGGACTCAGTCTTTGATCCTGTCAAAATTTTATGGTATAATGATAAATTTTGTCATTACTCAAAGCAGGAAGGGGTAGTTATTACAAAGGACAACAAAGTCAGGATTCAGAAAAGTACTGACAAATTAAAATGATGACTTGCAATAACAACAAAAAAGAAACAGCAATGTCAGGATCTATATTTAAAAAATAATTTACAAAAATGTAAGTGTGGTAAAACTTGACAATATTTGCTGAAAGAAAGATTTGTAGGCTTCGTCTGATTGCAAACTCAACACAAAGCATTAGAGAATACGATTGCTAAGCCAGCTAAAGAATTTTTAGTGTATTTTGATGGAAATTCAATGTAACACAAGATATATCAACCACATTATTGGCCAGTCTGGCAGATTTGGAGAGTGTCTGAAAATGAGAAAGAATCCAGAGAGCACTACTTGCGGTCATTTCCATTATATTGTAGTCCTAGGAGTTCATCTCTTCTCTAAGAAGTCCCTCAACCTCACATCTCCATATAAACAGTATATACTGTACTGTTTCATTTGCTATAATATCTTTCTACTCATTCTCTCCTAATTAAAACTCTTCCATGTTTTACCTGTTACACCCTTTTCTTATGTCAAAATCAGAAATAAAGTCTTCCTCCCCCTTCCTCAAAATTACTTATATCCTTATTTAGCAATTTTTTATTTTCAGCCTTGTCCTATAATAAAGGTTAGTTACCTGTTTGTTGGCATAGTGCCTAAGGCATTTCTATGCTAACCGGAAGGCTGGTGGTTCAAATCCACCAGCCACCCCTTGGAAGGAAAACTGGACAATCTACTTCTGTAGAGATGTCACCTTGGAAACCCAAGGAGTAGTCGCTATGAGTTGAAACCCACTTGCAGGTTGTGTTTGGTTTGTTTTTTACCTGTCTGTTGAATCATACAAATACTTACTGAGTGCCAACTTTATGCCAGGCCCTGTACCATACCCTGTCACATGCTTGATTTGTGCAGCGGAAGTTATTTATTTGAGGGCAAAAATTACCTAACAGAATTACTGCCAAGAATCAGTCTTCTCCCAGGTTTCTGAGCTCTTTTCAGTACTTGTGAGGTCTAACTGGTATAGATTGTGTTCTTGACCTTGGATTTTCATCGTCCTGCATTTATTCATTCACAAATATGTCAACTGGTAGGCTAGCCCATGGAATTAAAAAACTTATTATTCAGAACATTTTACTCTAGAAATCCATCTTTGAATTGTTGGACCTTGACAAAATGATGATTGTTGATGATTGTATTTGGAATGAGACAACCCATTTCAAAACATGTCCTGGCACAGCAGTTTGTTCTGTGGGATTCCTAAAGACTGAGGAATATACCCAATGACAAGTCATGGCTGTTTTTTGGTAACTGATGGAGAATATACTTCCATAGAGATATCACCTCAAAACACAAGGAGGGGTCGCTATGAGTAGGAATTGACTTCACAGCAGTGAGTTTGGTTATTTTGGTTTAATCGTGATAAAATCAGTCAAGAATCCTCAGTCTTGCTGACAGTCTTCCTTTGATATCCTCTATTTTTCTAGTTATGTCAAAGAACTTCTAAGACTTAACTCCAGGCAATCCAGTATACCAGTAAATTAGGAATTCCAAGGGAGAGTGCCAAGATAATTTGATCACCAGTCTTTAAACCCACTCAGCCATAGCCTAGTACCAACAAATATAGTAAGGATGAGCTGGATGGTCAGGTTTTAATTATTTTCTTATTCTGTTTTATTGAAGTGAATGTATACAATGAGATAGGGAGGAAAAGAACATATCCTTCAGAGTAAATCTTTAATTATTTATTATTAATTGTGAGATCTCCACTAAAAGAAAAGTTTTACAAAGATTTTGTAATTATAGTAGTATTTTATTCATATAGCATTGGCCTGTTAACTGGGAACTTATGGCTATCAGTTTTGAGAGAGTTTGAGTATTTTAACATGGCTTTGTGGACAGGGTCTGAGGAAGTAGCCTATTAAATGTAAGTACTGTACAGCAGAACTTAGATTAATAAAAATTTGAAGGCTTCTTTTAGCATGTGAAGTTAATGTTTTTTATTTCTTAAATCATGATAGACTGACATCTGTTCATTGCATGGCACTAGGTGTATGCTAACACTGGATGGATATATAATTCCTTTGACTCTGGCATGGGTCTTCTTACTGGAATATTATCTCTGTAATATTCTTGTGCTGCCTAGACATCAGATGGGATTTTAACCATTTAGCATTTGAGAAGTTGAGTCACAAAGCACTTCAATCACTTTTCTAAGGTGTGACCCGAATCAGTGGGGAAGCAGTGAACACACTCCTGAGTGGGTGCTAACTCCTCTTCACAAGAAGCTATAAGTTTTATTATTTTGTAGTGTTATATTCACTATAAATATATGATGAGGGAACATTTCCTTACGTGTGTTCTCTTCATTTCTTTTGCTGATGTCAGCTGTAACTCTTGGTGGTTATCTTGGAATGGGATTTAACTCACAGTGTTTATAGAATTTGCCTTTGCAGGATAATTCTCATCCCCCACCTCTTACTTATATACTTTGACTAATATTTGAAATGAGGGAAAATTATGCTAAGGAAGAATGAGGAAGATTGAGGGACTATATCATTTTTAGTGCACAAAAAGGCAAGCTGAAATGAGGAAAAAGAAGAATGGAACTTTGATTGTTAATAGATACTTAAAGACTCTGTGATAATTGTTAAATGGAATTTTGGCTTGCACGTGCAATGTCTTCTTTAAGATTCATTCAAGTGAAATGTGTGTGAATGTGAATGTGGATTATGTCTCTGTGTGGGTGCACATAAGATGTATGTGTACATTGGTTTATTTGGCCATCTCAGTGACTCTCTTTGGTGTTTGGAATATCTTAATAAATCAAACTACTCTGTCACTTTATTATATAAACTGAACCAGAAATGTAAATGTATTCAACATCAGTTTGTTTATTTTTTATATTGAGGTGAAACATAAATAATTAAACTAAAGTTAATGTGAAGGGCATAATTACAGTTTTAGGCAACAAATGAGTGTTTATAAAACCTACAAGCACTCCTTCACAAGAAGCAGATATTTAGAACACTTGAGAAATTCATTTCTCTTTAACTGGAATGATGAATTTGTGAGTTTTCACTAACAGCCAATCTTCCACCACTTAAAATGGAGAATACACGCTAGAAAGCTGTGAGTATAAATTTTGGGAGAATAGTGAGCAACATTAGTTTTGGTAGACACACACATACCACATGATTTTGGGTTTCAAATAGCAAAATGCTTGGAAATACTGGTGACATTATTTATAAACCAGTTTTTATGTTTTTGTGAATGAAATCCAAAATTTTAATTAATAAATCATTTATATTGAAAGATAAATGGTATTTTTGACTTTTGTTCTTTTTGGTTGAAATTGCTTAAATTTATTTTTTCATGCTTGTTTTTTCACTAAAGGATTTTATTAGGAGTGTGGTGATTTAAATATAAAATTACTCAGCTATCCATTTGGGTTATTTCTCACTGCTACACTGAAAGAGTGTCCATTGCCTTGTATTTTCTGACTCTTCAAGTATAAACAATGACTCTTGCTGTTTGAGTTTGTGATAACTGAATGCAGATTGGTTCATTGTAATGGTGACTCTATTAGTATAATTTTCATAAATGAAAATCCTTGTAGCAAGTATAAAAAAGTTGCCATACATTACAATTACAACTTTTCATAATAAAGTGCTAATTGTAACTTGGCTTTAAATGTTACATTTTGTATGCAAATTGGTCTGCAGGGAGTTATTATTTGGTGTACTATTGGTAAGAACTCTAAGACTAATTTGTAATTTGTTTGAAGTGGTACAACATTATTACTAATACATTAGATGTATTTTATAGAAAAAAAAATTTCCTCAAAGACAAAAGAAGTATTTTGAGTCAAGTGTTTTGAATATTGTTATTAAGTTTTGAAAGAAAATAAAAAGAGAGCTGGATCATATTGGGAACCTGAGCATTGGAAATATGTAACACATTATATAATCAAAACTTCATTCATCCCAATTTATGTGTTTCATGTTCTTACAAAAAAGGTTATTACCACTATAACTATTTTTGCAAAAATATTCTTATGCATATATTAGAACATTAACTTCTATTTTCTTTCTTATAAGTACTTAATATTAAAAAAAGTATAAACGAGCAATACAGCTTTTTTGGTTGAGGTGGAAGGGAGAGTTGATATCTATTTTAACAGTAGTAGTTTTACATAAAACTGCCTTATGAGTAGTTGTTTGGGTAATCAGTATGAAGTGTGTATATGAGCTATTAGCTTGGAAATGTTACAACTGAATACTTCCTATTACTTGATGTGTTGCTGTTATGTGCCGTCAAGTTGGACCCGACTCATAGCGAGCCCTCCTTGGGTTTCCGAGGTGGTATCACTACAGAAGTAAAGTGCCCAACCAGTGTAGTGTAGACAGAGCAACAATGATCTACATTTTGTCTCTATGTTCCACTAAAGGAGCTCTGGTGGTGTAGTGGTTAAGGCATTTGGCTACTAACCAAAAGGCCAGTGGTTTGAAGCTACCAGCCATTCCCCAGAAAAGAAGTTGAGGCAAGCTGCTTCCGAAAAGATTTACAGCTTTGGAAACCCAATGAGGATAGTATTAAGTTTTCGAATTTAAGTTAAAAGAATCTTTATTCCTTGATGACTATTACATGTAATGACTGTAAAAAGATAAAAAACAAAGCAAAAAAATCTCTAATCATCAACTGAAGTAAACTAGATCATTTCCAGAGGTTATAGTAGATGAGAATGAATAGGGTCAAAGCTGAGTTCCAATGCACGCCTTGGCTGAACTTAGAACAGCACCACTGACAATATGTCCACTTCAGTAAAATTACATTGCTACTGGGTATTTGGAAGTGTTCATGAAGCCCTAAATCGTTAATAGGTCCACATACTAAGTAAATGTAAATTCTAAGCAGTGAGCAATTAATAAATTTAAAGTCGTTTTGTTGGCTTTATTTTTATATAAAATACAGTATTTATTCACTATTATTTGTCATTGATCCACTGAATTTCATAACTATCTTGATACTATCATTATTTCTAAGAAAAATTGCTTTCAAAGAACTCTAAAACAGAATGAAACACAATATTGCTGTTCCTAAGTATGCTTATGTTTTACTCTAATAATGTATCTTTGTGTTCTACAGAACCACATGGCTGGGCAAACACAGCTGGCCTTATGTATGTCACAAACTCACTAAGGAGCAGCATGGAGTGTGGGATGCTCCTCACCACCAGACAGGAAGCAAGGGGGTTCAGGAGGGTAATTGATTTGAAGAATAAATCAGCAAGTTCACACTGATGCTGGAAAACAAAGCCTTTCTCAGCATTTTAATAGATAGGGAATCATTAATTTTACCCCAAATTACAAGCATGCTTATAATGTTTCAACAGCTGTTGATTAATTGTTGAACAGCAATAATGGGAGGATGAGAAAATCTTGTTGATAGAAAGTTCACGAGGGTCAGCAAATTTATGTGGAACACAGCTGTCCCTTCTAACCTCCAGTGAAACTCTCTGACCATAGTGCTGCCTTGAACTTGCTCTTATGGGTGATAGGATAGATTTTTTTTTTCTCCGTCTTTTTATTAAGCTGAGCTGATGATGTTTTTATGTGAACATGCTTTGCAATTTTAATATTCCATGGGAGTTCAAAGTTTAGAGAATGAGGGTGAATCCATTAATAATCTTTAGGTAAAAAGTCTAAGCTTAACAAATTTGACTCTGTTGCTGCCATTATGCACCAAGTTTACAGAAGGCACATGAGTGTGCTGCTTTCTAGTTTTACATATTTTAAGCATTCACCACCTTTGAACCATACTTTTACCATCCCTAAAATGGGAAAAAGAATCCTTATCTTGCCATAATATAGTAACAATTAGAGAAGAAAACATATATCATATTTGAATGCAGACATTGATACACTGGACAGTGTCAATCTCTCTCCTAAAGATGAATGTAAGAGAATGGTTTCAGCTGTTGAAAAAAATGTTAAGGAAAACCTGGAAAGATATTAAAGCTAGTTAATTTCTTAGTCCTATTACTTCCTTAAGGAGTCTTAGTGGCATAATGGTTACACACTTGGTTGCTAAGTGAAAGGTTGATAATTTGAACCCTCTTAGACGCTCTTTTGCAGAAAGACCTGGAGATACACTTCTGTAAAGATCACCAAAAGGAAAACCTTGCAGAGGCACTCTATTCTGTCATATGGGTTGCTTTGAGTTGGAATTGATTCCACGGACTCAAAAACAACAACATTACTTCCTTACCTGCATGTCATTCTGATCTTAAGACAAATTGAACTAAGTAGTGCTATATGCCCATGATATTTTAAATCGCCCCTAACGCATGTGATTGGAAGGAAGGCTGGGCAATCTACTTCCGTAGTGATACTGCCTTGGAAACCCAAGGAGGGATTGCTATGAGTTGGACCAACTCGACAGCACATAACAACAACAGAAATGCATGTGAAAGCCAAACAACAGATAAGGAAGACCAAAGAAGAATTGATACCTTTGAATTATGGTGTAAGCAAAGACTGACTAGACCATGGACTGCTGAAAGAATTAACAAATCTGTCTTGGAAGAAATACAGCCAGAATGTTCCTTAGAAGTGAGAATAGACAGTATTCGCTCGCATTTTGGAGGGACCATTCCCTGGAGAAGGATATCATGCTTGGTAAAGTAGAAGATCAATGAAAAAGAGGAAGATGCTCAATGAGATAGATTGACACAGTGGCTGGAACAATGGGCTCAACACAGTAATGATTATTAGGACTGTGCACAACCAAGCAGTGTTTCATTCTGTTGTACATAGAGTCACTATGAGTCAGAACTGACTTGACAGCACCTAACAACAACCTAACAAGAAAAGTGTTGTATGGCAGAGCCACACAGATCTGTTTCACTAAATTTTTTAGAAGAATACATGCACTCATTTGTTTAGGAAATTGGAATTATTTTCACACAATAAGAATAAATCTGCATATAATATTATAAAAGAAAAATAAAGGATTTATAATTTTCTTATGTGTATTATACCTGGAACACAATGTTTTAGTATTTATTGCTATCACCATATCAAAGACAGTGCAGATGGAATTATATTTAATTTATTTATTTATATTTTTATCATGATTTGGGTGAGTGTTTACAAGCAAATACTCTTTCCATACAGCAGCTGACATATACTTTGTCTCATGACATTGGCTACAATTTACCACAATGCAATAGCTTCCCTCCCACTTCCTCCCCATAGTTACCTCTTCCCTGTGTCCTTCTCTCCTTGCACTCCTGCCCTCTGAGCTGTATGGATGTACATATACAACCCTTCTATGCTCCCATGATTGATCTCTCCAAGAAGTGTATCTACTTAGTATAAATGTTCAGCTCATATGCCTGTCTTTTGTTTGGCTGGAAGCCACAAGAGTGGGTTCAATTCCAGACCTAAAGGGGCCATAGTCTCAGTGGTCTCATCAGTCTCTATGAGACCAGCAAAATTGGTCCTTTTTTTTTTTTTTAATGATTTTGGGTTTTGTTCCACATTGTTCTCCCACTCCATCCAGGATCTCCTAAAGAGATCCCCTTCTGAGTGGTTGTCAGTGGTAGCTGGGCACCATCTAGTTCTTCTGGTCTCATAGTCATATAGGCTGAGGATCACATGGTGTACCAGTCACTTGGACTAATTGTTTCCACGTGTCTTTGGTTTTCTTCATTCTTCTTTGCTTTGGATGAGGAGAGACCCATTTTTGCATCTAGATGGTTGCTTGCAAGCTTTTAAGATCCCAGTTGCTACTCACCAAAGTAGGATGTGGAACAGTGTTTTTGTGTAGTATGTTATGCCCATTGAGCTTGATGTCTGGTGTGACTACGGTCCCAAGGCCACAAGTCCAACTACCCACTCCCTCTGGGTAGCTGTCTGTGGCCAAGAAGTAACTGAAATCTTGCCCCTTGATAAACTTGTAGAAACATTGTCTGCCAAAAATATGGTCTTGGGAACACTCCCCCATGAATGTTGTTGTTGTTATGTGCCATCGACTCAGACCTGACTCTTAGTGACCCCTCCTTGGGTTTCCGAGGCAGTATCACTACAGAAGTAGATTGCCCCATCTTCCTTCTGACCCCCATGAATAGACATACCTAATAGTTCAGCCTGTCCTCCCACCTATCTGCCTGTGTATCCATGTTTGCCTTCGCTGACAGTACTGTATGTCCAAAAGTGTTCATCTTTGTTGTTGGTACCTCCCAGGCACCTCTCTATGTCTTCGTCTTCTTCGGTGCCACTGTATTGATTTCTGACATTTGGTATATTGCCCATCTCTTCACCCAAATAAATACTTGTCCCTACCTATCTAACAGTGTTCCTTCCCTTCCCATCCCCTCCCAGCCCTGGTAACCAACAAAGAAAATTCCCTTCTGTATATAAACCTTTACTTGAATTTTTATAATAATGGACTAATACACTATTTGTCCTTCTGTGATTGACTCATTCCACTCAGCATAATGTCCTCCAAGTTCATCCATGTTATGTGGTATTTTGCAGATTCTACATTATTCTTTAGGGTTGAATAGTATTCCATTGTGTGTATGTAACATAGTTTGGTTATCCATTCTTCAGTTGATGGACACCTAGGTTGTTTCCATCTTTTGGCTATTGTAAATAGTATTGTGATGAACATGAGTGTGCATATTATCTGTTCTTGTCCTGGTTCTCACCTCTTTAGGACACACATCTAGTAGTGGAATTGCTGGGTCAAATGATATTTCTAATTCTAGCTTTATAAGTAATTACCATACTGCTTCCCACAGTGGTTGTACCATTTTACAGTCCCACTAGCAGTGTATGAGAGTCTCAATCTCTCCACATCCTCACCAGCATTTGTTATTTTCTGTCTTGTTGAACTTTGCTACTAGTGCTGGGGAAAGATGGCATCTCATTGTTGTATTGATTTGCATCTCTCTAATGGCTAATGATAATGAGCATTTCTTCATATGTTTGTTGGCAGCCTGAATATCATCTTTGGTGAAGTCTCTATTCATGTCTTCTGCCCATTTTTTAATCAGATTACTTGTCTTTTTGTTATTGAGGTGTTGGAGTTTTCTACAAATTCTTGAAATAAGTCCCTTGTCAGATATGTCATTGCTGAATATTTTTTTCCGATCTGTAGGTTCTTTTCTGACTCTTTTGGAGAAGTCTTTGGTAACAGATAAAAATTTAATTTTTAGAAGGTTCCATTCATCTAATTTCTTTTCTGCTGCTTTTGCATTTTGGGTTATGCTTGATAGTCTATTTATGTCATATATGAGGGCCCCTAAATTTGCCCCTATATTTCATTGAGGGACTTTATAGATTTAGGTTTCACATTTAAGTCTTCAATCCATCTGTAGTTAGTTTTTGTGTATGGTGTGAGGTACAGATCTTGTTTAATTTTCTACAAATGGATATCCAGTTTTGAAAGCATGGTTTATTAAACAGAAAATCACTTCCCCATTTAATGGGTTTTAGCCTTTTGTCAAAGATCAGCTGACCATGTGTTGATGGATCTATTTCTGGGTTCTCAATTCTATTCCATTGGTCTATGTGTCTGCCATTGTACCAATATCAGGAAGTTTTGACTACTGGACTGTATAATAACTTTTAAGATCCAGCAGTGTGAGACCTATTTTGTTCTTCTTTTTTCGATAATACTTTGCTTATCTGAGGTCCCTTTCCTTTCCATATAAAGTTAGTGACTGGTGTTTTCATGTCCTTAAAGAAGGTTGATGGGATATGGATTGGGATTGCATTGGATATATAGATTGCTTTGGGTAGAATTGTCATTTTCATAATGTTCAATCTTCTATCCAGGAGCATGGTATGTTCCTCCATTTATGTAGATCTCTTATGGTTTCTTGAAGTAGTGTTTTATAGTTTTTTTTTGTACAGGTCTTTTGTGTCCCTGGTAAGATTTATTCCCAAGTATTTTATTTTTTTGGTAGCTATTGTAAATGGTATTGATTTCCTTATTTCTTTTTCAGCAATCTCTTTGCTGCTGA
>NW_006921642.1:8840037-8840707 GCF_000298275.1 Orycteropus afer afer
AGCAAAAGCAGTGATCAGAGGCCAATTTATAGCAATAAATGCACACATCAAAAAAGAGGAAAGAGCCAAAATCAACATTTGAAACCAACATCTCCAATAATTAGTAAAAGAACAACAAGAAAAGCCTACGGTCACCAGAAGAAAGGAAGTAGTAAAGACTCAAGCAGAAAGCAATGAAACAGAAAATAGAAAGACAGTAGAAAAAATCAACAAGATGAGAATTTGCTTTTTGAAAAAGTTAATAAAATTGATAAACCACTGGAAAATTTAACAAAAGAAAAGAGGGAGAGAATACAAGTAACACAAATAAGAAATGAAACGGGTGACTTCACAACAGAACCAACTGAAATAAGAAAGATAATATCAGGATACCATGAAGAACTAAACTATACTCCAACAAATTTGAAAATCTAGAAGAAATGGACAGATATCTAGAAACACACACTGACCTAAACTAACACAGACTGGTGTGGAAAAGTTGAACAGATCCATAACAAAAGAAGAAATTGAACAAGTCATCAAAAAATTACCAACAAAAAAAGTCCTGGCCCAGATGGTTTCACTGGAGATTTCTTCCAAACATTCAGAGAAGAACTGACACCAATCCTACTCAAACTATTCCAAAATATAGAAAAGGATGGAATCCTCCCTAACTCATTTTATGAAGCAA
>NW_006921642.1:8841134-8859863 GCF_000298275.1 Orycteropus afer afer
GTCCTAGCCAGGGCAATAAGGCAAGAAAGGGAAATCAAAGGCATCCAAATGGGTAAGGAAGAAGTCAAACTATCCCTATTTGCTGATGATATGATCTTATACCTAGAAAGCCCAAGATCTCAGTCAAAAAACTGCTAGAACTAATTGAGAGATTTAGCATCGTGGCAGGACACAAGATCAACATCCAAAAACAGTTGGATTCCTCTACAGCAGCAAAGAGATTGCTGAAAAAGAAATAAGGAAATCAATACCATTTACAATAGCTACCAAAAAAATAAAATAGATGGGAGTAAATCTTACCGGGGACACAAAAGTCCTGTACAAAGAAAACTATAAAACACTACTTCAAGAAACCATAAAAGATCTACATAAATGGAAGAACATACCATGCTCCTGGATAGGAAGATTGAACATTATGAAAATGACAATTCTATCCAAAGCAATCTATACATTCAATGCAATCCCAATCCAGATCCCATCAACCTTCTTTAAGGACATAAAAAACACTAGTCACTAACTTTATATGGAAAAGAAAGAGATCTCAGATAATCAAAGCACTATTGAAGAAGAAGAACAAAGTAGCAGGTCTCACACTGCCAGATCTCAAAACCTACCATACAGCCACAATAGTCAAAGCTTCCTGATATTGGTACAATGACAGACACATAGACCAATGGAATAGAATTGAGAACCCAGAAATAGATCCACTGAGTTATGGTCAGCTAATCTTTGACAAAGGACCTAAATCCATTAAATGGAGAAGAGAATGCTTGTTTAATAAATGGTGCTGAAAAATCTTGGTATCCACTTGCAGGAAAATGAAACAAGATCTGTACCTCACACCATACACAAAAACTAACTCCAGATGGATCAAAGACTTAAATATGAAACCTAAAACTATAGAGTTTCTCAAGGAAAAACCAGGGGAAAATTTAAGGGCCCTAATGTATGGCATAAGTAGACTATCAAGCATAACCCAAAATGCACAAACAGCAAAAGAGAAACTAGATGAATGGGAACTTCTAAAAATTAAATTTTTATGTGCTTCCAAAGACTACTCCAAAAGAGTCAAAAGAGAACCTACAGATTGGGGAAAAATTTTTGGCAATGACATGTCTGACAAAGGACTCATCTCTAGAATTTATAGAAAACTCCAACACCTCAATAACAAAAAGACAAATAATCCAATTTAAAAAAATGTGTAGAAGACATAAATAGACACTTCACCAAGGAGGGTATTCAGGCTGCCAGCAAACTTATGAAGAAACGCTCACAATCATTAGCCATTAGAGAGATGTAAATCAAAACAACAATGAGATACCATCTTTCCCCAGCACCAGTAGCAAAGTTCAACAAGACAGAAAATAAGAAATGCTGGTGAGGATGTGGAGAGATTGGGATTCTTATACACTGCTGGTGGGTCTGTAAAATGATACAACCACTGTGGAAAGCAGGATGGTGATTCCTTAAAAAAGTGGAATTAGAAATACTTTTTGAGCCAGCCATTCCATTACTTGGTATATATCCTAAAGAATTGAGAGCCATGACAAGAACAGACATATGCACACCCATATTCACTGCAGCACTACAATGGCAAAAAGATAGAAACAACCTAGGTGTCCATCAACAGAAGAATGGTACATACACACAATGGAATTCTATGGAACCCTAAAAAATAATTTAGAATCTGCAAAACACCGCATAATGTGGATGAACTTGGAGGACATTATGCTGAGTGAAATATGTAAATCACAGAAGGACAAATATTGTATTAGTTCATTATTGTAAAAACTCAAGGAAAGGTTTATATATGGAAGGAAATTTTCTTTGTTGGTTACCAGGGATGGGAGGGAAGGGGAGGGAACACTGTTAGATAGGTAGAGATAAGTATAAAATAATAATAATTTTAAAAGAGACAAAAACAAACTAAAAAACAACAACAACAACAAAAAAAAAAAAAAACAGGCAGGGCAAAGCAGGGCACCCAGGCCCCGTCGGATCCCTTAGACTGGGAAGGAATTCCTCCTGAACCAGAAGGTGGATAGGAGTGAGGAATAGCTGCACTTCCATTCACCAAGATGGTGTGCAGTATAAGAGTAAGAAGGGAGATATCATACCTTTCTAGTCATTGACATCCGAATGTCCTTGTGATTCCCCTCAAGTGGAGCCTATTTTTAAGTTGTTGGAATATGGGAGAATGCTGTTACTTTAAATGTCCAAAATAGTCGAGCTGCTTATAAACATTCAAAATGGCTGCGCCATCCAGACAGGCAAAACTCCACAGCTCACCCCGCCTTCCTTTTCTCTCCTTCTCTTTTTAGTCACAAGCCACCAGTGTAGTCCTCTGTGCTGTCCCTGACTAGCAGGGCTGATTTTTAGGTTTAATTCTTAGGTTCTAACACCACTTGGCAATATCCAAGCTGTCTGTGCCATTAATATCTCAGACAGACCGCAGCTCCGTATGTCTCCTTTTTTGGTGTTTTCATGGAAGTTCTTCTACTAGTTGGAGTTTTATCCACTTCTATATCCTTCTCTTCAAAACTCAGGGTTCCAGGATTATATTCTGTATCTGTGTTAATTGATTCACCTTTCTTTGTTGAAGAGGGTCTTTGCAATCTGTCTGCTTATTCCAGCATCTTACCAGAACTCCCCAGAGTTATCTTTTAAGACTAGTTTAAGTGGACAACAGAGGAGCTAAGAAGAAACATGTGGCACACAGGTATAGTTGAACTTTATGTGATGAGGATAAAAGATTATTCTCTATTATATACACAGGTACGACTGTGTAGGTGAAAAAGAGTTGCCTGTATTTCTTTATCCAAAGTAATTTCTATATAGTATAGTTACCTGTAGAGTTACCACTTTATTTATTTATTTATTTTAATTCTTTGACTTGAGTCAATTGTTGGGGGATTATACCAGTAAATCATGCAGTTTGGCTTTAAACAGAAATATTATAAAATGAAATTCTCAATTTATATTCAGAAGCTAGTGGTAATGAAGGGAACCAATCTCCAAATCTCTTGTTTAAAAGATCTGTAGGGTAGCATCTACTAAAGCAAGCCAGCTGGTTCTGAAGCATAGGCTGTCTTTAATCAAATATTTCCTAGTTTAATAAGCTAGAGAGATGACTAAATATCATATTAAGTAGAAATATATCTCCTAGCTGTAGGAACATACTTTTCAATAGTAGTTTGACCAGACCCTTTTGGAGTAATTTCACTTGTTTGCTTTAAATTTTAGTATAAGAGTTACCCTGCAATATGATTCCAAGTTAATTTGATTATACCACTCTTGCAGAATTTAACACATTTTACCTTGAATTAGATAATGCACATGAAAACTGTGCAAAGCTCAAAGTAGCTAACATTAATTTATAATTATTTTTCTTAAATATCATATTTTTTAAAACTGGGTTTTAAATTACTTAAAGGCAGAAATTGTGATTTTTTTTTCCTTGATCATAATTCACAACACACAGGATACAGCATAGGTACCCAACTCCCATATGAATATATCAGGCATGACTTCTCTATGGGAGATGGGGACCATAGAAGAAGAAACTCTACCCACCTTCATTGTCAGCCCTTGAGATCTTCCTCCTGCCTTTCTTTTCTCTCTCTCTTTTCAAAGCTCTTGTGGACTGCCTATCATCCTCAATTGTGCTTACCTTGACATATGTTCGCATTTTACTACAGGCTTTGAAGAATGAGGCTTGGTAGTTGATATTATCAAACAAGACCTTGCCCAGATCTGCCCCACTAAAAATTTCTACTTGGAAATCCAGTAATATCCTTCCAGAATTTAGAGATCATCTGAAGAATAGATTTGATGCATTGAACATCAAATCAAATAGATTTGATGACCAAAACCAGGGGAATTGTGGGATGACATCAAGAACGTCATTCATGAAGAAAGCAAAAGGTCATTAAAAAGACAAGAAAAGAAGAAAAGAACAAAATGGATGTCAGAAGAGACTCTGAAACTTGCCCTTGAAAAGAAAGTAGCTAAAGCAAATGGAAGAAATGACAAGATAAAAGAGCTGAACAGAAGATTTCAGAGAGCAGCTCAAGAAGACAAAATCAATTATTATGAAGAAATCTGCAAAGACCTGGAGTTAGAGAACCAAAAGGCAAGAGCGCACTTGGAACTTTTCAAGCTGGAAGAACTTAAGAAAAAAATTCAAGCCTCAAGTTGCAATATTGAGAGATTCTATGGGCAAGATAATGAATGATGCAGGAAACATGGAAAGCAGATGGAAGGAATACACAGAGTCACTGTACCAAAAAGAGCTGGTTGATGTTCATCCATCTCAGGAGGTGGCATATAATCAAAAACCAATGGTATTGAAAGAAGAGGTCAAAGATGCACTGAAGGAATTGGTAAAGAACAAGGCTCCAGGTATTGACAGAATATCTATTGAGATGCTTCAAAAACTGATGATGCACTAGAGGTTATGCCAAGAAATTTGGAAGAAAGCTACCTGGCCAACTGACTAGAAGAGATACATATTTGTTCCATTCCAAAGAAAAGTGATCCCACAGAATGTGAAAATTATCGAACAATGCCATTAATATCACATGTAAATAAAATCTTGCTGAAGATAATTCAAAAATGGTTGCAGCAGTATATTGACAGAAAACTTCCAGAAATGCAAGCTGTATTCAGAAGAGGACATGAAACAAGAGATATCATTGCTGCTGTCAGATGGGTCTTGGTTAAAAGAAAGAATACCAGAAAGACGTATACTTGTGTTTTATTGACTATGAAAAGGCATTCAACTGTATGGATCATAACAAATTATGGATAACAGTGAGAAGAATGGGAATTCCAGAACAATTAATTGTGCTCATGAGGAACCTGTACATAGACCAGGAGGTTGTTGTTCAAACAGAATGAGGGGATACTTTTAAAACCAGGTTGTATCCTTTCAGCACATTTTTTCAATCTGTATGCTTAGCAAATAATCTTAGAAGCTGGATTATATGAAGAAGAGCATGGTGTCAGGATTGGAGGAAGAATCATTAACAACCTGTAATAAGCAGATGATACAACTTTGCTTGCTAAAAGTGAAGATGCCTTGAACTTCTTATTGATGAAGATTAAAGACATCAGTCTCCAGTAGGATTATATCTCAACATAAAGAAAAAAAATCCTCACAACTGGACCAATAAGCAGTATTATGATAAATGGAGAAGAGATTGAAGTTGTCAATGATTTCATATTACTTGGTTCCACAATCAACACCAGTGGAAGCAGTAGTCAGGACATCAGATGACATACTGTACTGAGAAAATCTGCTGCAAATGACTTTTCTCAAGTGCTGAAGAGCAAAGGTGTCTCTTTGAAGATGAAGGTGGGCCTAACCCAAGACATGGTGTTTTCAATCACCTTATATGCCTGTGAAAGCTGGACAATGAGTAAGGAAAACCGAGAAGAGTTGATGCTTTTGAGTTGTGATGTTGGTAAAGAATACTGAAAGTACCATGGCTTGCTCAAAGAACTAGCAAATCTGTCCTAGAGGAAGTGCAGCTGGAATGCTCCATGGAAGGAAGAATGGCTAGACTTTGTCTCATCCACTTTGGTCATGTTGTCAGAAAGGACCATTACCTGGAGAAGGATGTCATGCTAAGGAAAGTGGAGGGTCAGTGAAAAAGTGGAAGGCCCTCAACAAGATGGATTGACACAATGGCTGCAATGATGGGCTCAGGCATAGCAAGGATTGTGAGGCTGGCACAGGACCGGACAGTGTTTCATTCTTTTGTACATAGGGTCACTATTAGTCAGAGCCCACTTGATGGCACTTAACAACAACAACAACAACAACAACAACAACAGAATCCCTTTGATCCAGTGTTCTTGGGTCAGGGAGGGCCTCACATTTGTATGTATCCCCTAAGTGTAGTATCTTGCATTTCTGGATGAATCCTGATTTATCCCTTATACTCAACCAAATGCCAAATATCAGGCAGGTGGTTTGAAAGGAATCCTGCCTCTAGTGGTGATGAAAATGCCTATAGAGTGCCAAAGAGGGTGTCAAGCATTAATAAGTAATTGTAAAGATAAATGTGAAAATAAATCTTATTATAAATGTCACCATTTAAAAAAATAAGATAATAGCATATAGGTAGCTTATATTGAAAGGCCTGGGAAGGACTCTCCATGACTAAAACCAAAAAGGAAACAAAAACCATACCCATTGCCATTGAGTAGATCCCAACTCATTACGATCCTGAAGGAGAGAGTAGAATTGACCCATAAGGTTTCCAAGGTTGTATTCTCTACAGAAGGACACTGTATCATCTTTCTCCTGAAGAGAATGGTGGGTTCAAACCACCAACTTTTCAGTTAGCAGCCTAATGCTTAACCATTGCACCACCAGCCACAAGGGCTCCCCTCTCTCTAGAAAAGGCATTTAAAAGGAGGCCAATATCTTCAGGTGGAATGAGCCAGGACAGGGGCATTGAGAGGGAACAATATTCTAGGCAGAGGAAAAAAAAAATGTTTTTAAAGGGTCTGGACAAAGAAAAAGCTTCCATTTTTTAATAACAAAAAATAGGCAATGAGGTTGCAGTGTAAGAAAAAGGGAAGTGGGTAGCATGAGATGAAAGAAGCTCAGATGGTGCAATGGTTAAGTGCTAGAATGATAACTGAATAGTAGGCAGTTCAAACTCACCTTGCTTCTCCATGTAAGAAAGACCTGGCTATGTTCTTCCATAAAGACTGCAGTCTAGAACACCCTATGAGGTAGTTGTTGTCTGTTATATGGAGTCACCATGAGTCAAACTTCAGGGCAATTAATAACAATTACAATAGCTTAAGACGATTTTATAGGGAGCTCTGGTAGCATAGTGGCTACGGCACTTGACTGCTAACCAGAAGGTTGGCGGTTCAAACCCACCAGCCACACTCCTCAGAAGGAAGATGGGGCAGTCTACTTCTGTAGTGATACTGCCTCGGAAACCCAAGGAGGGATCACTATGAGTCGGGTCCAACTTGATGGCACATAACAACAAAAGATGATTTTATAGTACTTGGATAGCATCAAATCCTGTAGGTCTCTTTGGTCGGTGTCACACATTCTATATAGTATTCTAAAAGGTAAAGCTTTTCTAAAAGATTATTAATTATTATGAAAAGGAGAGGCTGGTGTTCTGATACAGAAGTTTTTATAATAGTTATAGGCAAAAGTGGGATATGAGATTGGAAGAGATCTACAGATCTGAGATACATTTTTTTTTTTTTTTTCCAGTTAATAGTACTGTGTGTTAGGTTAGATGTGGGGTGGATGGGAAAAGGAAGTATCACAGGGGCCAGTGTGGTTCATAGTATGAGCGATCAGATGTAAGGCAGTATTTTGAAAAGTGAAAGGTGCAGATGGGAAAGAGGTGTGGATCCAGAGATTCGTTTGATATATGTTAAATTTGAGAAAGCCGCAAGTATCCCAAATAAGAAATCAAGTAAGGTAAAAAATAATGCTGGGCTGGAGACAGAAGTATGACATTTGGGGCATATATGGTACTGATAGTCATGATATAGGGAGTTGCTCAATGACTCTTAGCAACCCCATGCACAACTGAAAAGTACTGCCCTATACCATGTCCAACATGGTTGCAGATCTGACCATCATGATTCATAGGGTTTTCATTGCATAATTTTTAGAAGTAGATCATCAGGTCTTTCTTCCTTGTCTGTCTTAACTGGAAGCTCTGCTGAATGCTGTTTAGCATCACAGTGACATATAAGCCTTCATTAACACACAGCTGGTGCCTATGCATCAAGTAGTTAGAGGGCAATCGAACCAGAGTGTCCAGGACAGTTAAAAGTGGAGGAAACTCATAAAGTAGAATGTAGGGGTGCATAATGTCTAGGAAATTTGTTCTATATAAGATGGCAACCTGGGCAGCCCTTGTCAGGCTCCTCAATTGCAAGACGTACCTTGTTTGATTCCTGATCTACATCTCCTCCACTCAGGACAGAGGTGAATGATTTTTTGTTTTAAAAATCACTTTCAGGTTACCATATCTCATCTTTAAAATAAAGCCCCTCAGATACAGTAAGGACATTTGTCCTTTGCCTCTTGGATTGTTGCTCATTTCCTGATCTGAAAAGCCTGAGATGGAGCATTAACCTCTTAGCTGTCACTTGTTTGTTCTTGGCTTTCCCCTCCTTTCCCTCCTCTGAGGATTCAGTTTGCCCTGTGGGTGCCCTTGCACAGGTTATTTCAGTGAGCAGAAGGGTGGGCAGTGACAAGGGGAATGTCAATGTCCACAACTGCTGTTACTTACTATTTTGCTGGTATGCTCTGACCCAGGCCTGGTCTCACTGAGAGTGACTTTCTTCTCTTTTCATAACCCCTTACCTTCCTTAAACTATTGCAATCTGACAGAAGTCTAACTGCACAAACCTAATGCAGGAACAATCTCTTTCTCTGAGAAACTGCATTCTAATTGCAAACTCATAAACTTTTAAAACACAATAGTTTCAGTAAGGAAGTGTAATTTCTCTTTCAAAATAAAACACTGTAACTTAGTTATCATAAAATTTTACACATTCATAGCAAAATTTAAACAATATAGAATATTATTTAAAAAATATTAAAAATCATTTGAAATTCTTCCATCCTGAAAAGTACTACATATTTTGCACTCATCATTCTAAGTATCTGTCTAGCCTTCTATAATATTGCATAAATTATAACATTAAATTCCTGACTGTTAACCTCACTTTTTTTATGAACAATATGGCAACTTTCAATTTAAATAAATTTATACTGTTGTTGTTGTTGTTGTTATGTGCCGTCGAGTCGGCCCCGACTCATAGCGATGATTAAATTTAATAGACATGGTTTTTTTTAAAAAAAAAAAGTTAAAGAATAATGGACCTTTATATTGTCTTTAATTATTTAGTATTCTAAATAACAAAGTGCTGGACATCTTTGTGCATATATTCTTAAGAAATATTATAATCTTTGAATCCAAGATTCTGCATATTAAACATTTTTCTACATGTTGGAAAATTGACTTTCAGAAAGGTTGTGCAATTTATACTTCCACTTATAGAAATGAGGTTTATTTCCTTCCACCCTTACCAATACTCAATATTTCTAATAATTTTCTATCTGTTAGGTAAATAAATGATTTACTTATTATTGGTGGCTAAATGTTATATATTTTTTTCTCTATTTAGTGACCATTTGTATTTCTATTTTTGTAAAACAATGGCTTTTAAAAAATATTTTCTGATCTTTATTATTTTCTAGTGTAGTATTCCTTTCTTTTTTTTCTTACTAATTTGTAACAGTTCTTTGGATATTAGAAAACTATAATTTTATTGAATTAGTTTAAAATTAAACTTGGTTGTGCTCATTTTTTTGTGGTATAAAATTTTAAAAATAGATTTAAATTTATGTTTTAAATAAATTAAATTATTTTCAAATCTATCAATATTTCATTTATAGCTTGGCTTGTTTGTTCTTGTGTATTTGTGTACAACCAGCATTTAGATTAATACACTTTGCTTGTTGAGTGTTTATGCCAATTGTTCGTAAGTGAGCTGTTATGCAGTTAAACTCTCATTGGAGAAGTTCTTTAAATGGAACTGGTTCTCTATCTTGGCACCCAAGTGTGGTATTGTTTTGGGGAACGGAAGTTTATAAGAAAGAGACATTGGAAGCTTGCCATGAAAAACAATGAAAACTCTCTGTACTAACCTGGGGGTTGGGGGTAGGATTTTAGAATTTTAAAAAGATGATTTAGCCACAAAACTGACTGTACTAAATGATAGTAAGTAGGATAGGGAGAAGTATCGGCCTATAGACCAACTGTTGGTAAATTAATCACTTTTCTACTTATTAATACATTTATTTAGTGATGATGTTTAGTTGAACACCGCCAAGAGTATGTTGTGTTTCATCAGAGTTTAGGGAATACTTAGTTTGCTGTCATATTTTACAAGTACCTTAACATTTCTTAGATAGGCACACCTGAACTAGTAAACATGTTTGGTATTGCTAATTTGATTAACATCTTACTGGTTGAGAAGAGAAACTAGTCAGGCAGCATTATTTATCTTTGTCCTAGCTGCATGCTAATTGTGGTTCATAGGAAAATTAGACAAGTCACAACTGCAGCAGATACTGAGATGACATGGTTTATGGCCCATTGACATTGATATTTTCATTAGTAAGAAAGTACTTAATGAGCTAGGCATTGCTATTGGAACTTTATATGAATTATCTAATTTAATCAGCCTTTATAAAATAAGGACTCCAAGACTGAAATGTAGCATACCTTGCTTCTAATCAAGTAGCTAAGTAAGTAAGAGGCAGGAAGAAGATTCTAAACCTTTTTTTTTTTTTCCTGACACCCAAGGCTACATTTCTCAACACTATTTAAATAACTCTGTAAAGGGGGCATCTTCGAAATCACAACTGTCTCTGAAAAATTTGAGAGAGATAGTAAAGAGCAAAGGGTACTGAGATCTCTCTAGCCACTAGGGATTTGTAGTAGCTGCTGTAAGGAATTAAAACTATTGTTGACATCAAAAAATTCACCAGAAACTTGACAATATTTTCTGACTGTTAGAATTTTTGGCTACCAGAAAGGAAATATTTTTCTAAGGCATAGAACTTGAGAAAATATGACATGCTGTGAGAAAACTGGTAAAACTACAGTCACCCACACTACCCAAAGTGAGGTAAGAATAGCTGATGTGGACGTACAGAACCCAAGGAAGAGGAGTTGACAGTATCTATAAAACTGACTAGAGAACATGGGGAACTGTATTCAAATTTTATTTTTGGAATGAATTCCTTCTTATGTGAAAATAATGCTTCCTCCTCCACCCCCAAAACAGAAAGGGAAAATGGGTGGCCCAAGCATGTATTGGGAGAAAGACAGGCATCAACTCTCAATGTGTTTTGCTTAGTCCACTTGGAAGTGTGTCGAGTTGATTGTGTGTTGTTATCAGGACTTGGAAACTGTTAGAACAGGTGCTGTTGATTGAGTTTAGCCAACTCAAAAAAAAAAAAAAAGAAAAAAAATGGGAATTATGCAATTGTTTCTTCCTTTTACCACAAAATATTTTAACAATTTATTTCTATACCCTTAGTTTAAGAATACACTTGTTTATTTAATGTATCAACACCATCTGCCCTGTGTCCATTCAACATGGTATATTTAAAAGTAAGTAATATGCCATTTATAAAATTACCCTTACCTATCTGTTCTGCTCTTCATATTTCTTGGCTCTGCAATAACATATAGACATCTGTATATAGTTCCAATCCAGAATCATTACATGTTACCTAAGATGGATAGCTATGTTTCAGTAGGAATTGTATGAGATTTCCAGATCTCCTGGTATCTGTTATTTTCTTAGAAATAAATCTGGCAAATAGACATTGAATATAAATTGAACTTATTTTGCTTTTTGTTCCTTGTAAAATTTAAAACTTAGACTAATGTTAATGTTCAGAATTGGTTCTTAAAAATGTTAGCAAAAACACTGACTGCTTTGTATCATTTTTGGGTATTTGTGTGTGTTTCTACAATGAAAACACTATAAAGATATGAAGATGTGCAACAACTAAAAAAATATGAGCCATAGAGGTTTGAAAGATAAAAATGTAAATATATTAAAATAACCTACAGGATTTTTCAGCAATTATGTTGAGGCCAAATTGATTACTTCAGAAAATGTCAAATTAGAGGGATTGCATTTGTCAGTTTTCATTGGTTATTTTTTTCTTAGCACTACCAGTTTAGATAAAGCGTGCATTTGGATGCACCTGATCTCCAGCCAGAATGGTGTAAATGGTCTCAGTTCTTAAAAACTATGGCCACAAAACCATGGTTTCAATTGGCACCACTGTAGTAATGTATTTGTGCTGGAGACGAGTCTGAATCACATTTGCTAGATTCTTCTGAGAAGCAACTCCACTGTGTATTTCCTGAGAATGAATGAAGACTTAAGCATCCATGGTTGTCAATTCCTTAAGCTCTGTCTTCTATCCTTAACTCTATTTTAAGTCCATATTCCTGTAATAGGTTTGATCTGGATTTGATTGGGAAAATGAATGGTAGTAAAAATGCCTTTTTATACTTTCTTTCATTCAGGTTTTAAATATTTTTAAAGGAAAAATAAAATCTGTTTACATTCTGAACTTTACTTAGTCTTCTTCAGACTATTAATTAGATACTATTTTTATCTATTAATAATAAATATATTCACTACTATTATTAAACTCTTTATAGTTAAACTTCATTTGTTGAGTCTAGAGTTTTAAAATCTCTTTTTAAGAAGAAAATTGTGATGATATACAAACAGTTTTTCATGATGTAATTCCAAGTGAGGTAAGAAAAACGTAGTCAAGAGGTTTTTTTTTTTTTTTAATTTTGGCCCCATCCATGACCCATTTCCTTCCCTAACTTGTGAAGTGGTAAAAATGCTAAGGCAGCTTCTGCCATTTTTCATTCTTTCCTTTGCTCATAGTTCAATTTCCTAAGTTAGTCAACTCCTAGGTGAGAGGTTCAGATCAACGGTTTAGGGGAATGCTGCCACAAACAGCAACTGGGAAGACCATTAGCAGAGAGTTAAAGCGGAATCTACCCCATGGGGAGGGAAAGGAGTTAAAAAAAAAAAAAAAAAAAAAAAAAAATAAAAAAAAAAAAAAAATTCAACCAGGAAGAGGAAAAAAAAAAAAAAAAAAAAAAAACACTTTATTTATTGATTCTTTGATCTGTCTGAGTTTGAAGTTTGAAAGGAACAACAAGTGCATTTATAAATCAATTCAGGCTGTTTTCTGTAGGAAGCACAAAGCATTCATGTCTAGCACGCTAGACATATTCATCCAGGAATTTTTCTGTCTTTTTTCTTACACAAATATTTCAAATGAAAATTTCCAAGACATCAGAATGTCAAATTCATAATCGATGTCAATGCTACTTTCCAAGAAATTCTCTTTTATTTAATGTTTGATCCCCATTTCACTCTTTTCTCCCCATCTGGCAGTTGTCGCTTAGGCAGATGGCCACCAGCTGGGAGGGCAGCCTGTGTGTCTTCCTTCTGGATGCAGTGGGGCTCAGTAGACCTGATGTGGGAGTGCATGGCCTCATTCCATTAGCCAGTCTGCTGGCTCAGACACTTCCATGTCACCACCTGAAGTTTCCTGGAGGGCCTACCTTTATGAACTTGACCCTTGTCATGATGCATTATTCCTGATGTCATGGTATCTCATATTTTCTTTATATAAAAGAATATAGCTCGTATATCAGCATAGTCCAATCCTCCCAATAAGAGAGCATACTTGAAAGCAAGAAGAGTTACTTTAACGAAAATATGGAGGGAGAGAGAAGAAAAGAGATACTTAGAGAAAATGAGTCTTTAAAGAAATACATCCTGACTAAATTACAAACATAGTTTGATATTTAAGAAATAGGTTATTCTACTCTAATAAATGTGTCCATATTTTCTTGACCACTTTATCCCAGAATTACTTAAATAAGATTTTTTGCAGCAATTTAAAACAATCTATCATGCATGAATGTCTTGCTTGTAATATGTACATTAGGCTGCTAAAGATGCCTTATTGGCACAATGGTAAAGTGCTGAGCTGCTAACTAAAAGGTTGGTGGTTCAAACCCACCAGCCGCTCTGCACAAGAAAGCTATGGCAGTCTGCTTCTGTAAAGATTTACAACCTTGGAAACTCTATGTGACAGTTCGGCTCTTGGTTTCTGCAAGAAATTCCTGCTATTTGAAAAGACTGTTCTATGACTCTTGGTTCTTACTGTCTGGTTCACATGTGAAAACTATGCTTCGTTTATTCTATCCTTTCAGCTGCTCTTGAGAAGCCTATTACTATTTTTATCTTTGTTCCTGAGACTCTGGGTCAGTCACTGGAGACTTGTTTCTTCGTAAAAAAAATCTCTATTCTTTCTAGGAACACCTGTCATTGTTTTTCTTGTCCTTTTTATTATAGATGAATTTTTCTTGGTTGGGGAGAAGGTGAGGGAACAACAGAAGATGGAATAAAATTAAAAGGCAGAGTTAATCCATGCTAGTATTTGTATGTGTTTATTTTGTGCATGCATATACACACCTGCATAGGCAGGCATCCACACATGTGAACATACACACCAGTGCAGCTCTTGTTGCTTTTGTGGTTTACTAAATCGCATATATACCTTTTTTTTTTTCCATGTAATAAGTGATAAAGGGAGCTCTGGTGGTGCAATGGCTAAGGCATTCGGCTGATAACCAAAAGGATGGTAATTTGAACCTGCCAGCTTCTCCATAGGAGAAAGATATGGCAGTCTGTTTCTGTAAAGATTTACAGACTTGGTAACACTATGGGGCAGTTTTACTCTGTCCTACAGGGTCACTATGCTTTGGAATCAACTGGGTAGTAGTGTTTTGTTTTTTTTTTGTTGTTGTTTGTTTGTTTGCTTGTTTATTATGTAATAAACATGTTACTATGCTAAATGCACTTGACTGCTAACCAGAAGGCTTGTGGTTCAAACCCACCAGCCACTCCTCGGAAGGAAGATGGGGCAATCTACTTCCGTAGTGATACTGCCTGGGACACCCAAGGAGGGGTCATTATGAGTTGGGTCCGACTCGATGGCACATAACAACAACAACAACATGTCTCAAAAAACCCTATTAATTATTGCATACCCTCCTATTTATGGATTAAAGACAAAACAAAAACAAAAAAAATCACCTTCAAGACAATTTGACTCATCTCTTTCTCCTACAGAGCTGTTGGTGGGTTCTAACCATTGACATCTTTGGTTAATAGCCAAGCATTTAACTACTATGCCACCATGGCTCCTTCAAACAATTGTAAGGCTCTTAAAGGAGCTCTGCTGTGGTACAGTGGTTAAGGCATTTGAGTGCTAACCAAAAGGTGGGTGGTTTGAACCCACCAGCCTCTCTGCTATAGAAAGGTGAGACAGTCTGCTTCTGTAAAGATTTACAGTGTTAGGACACTATGGGGGCAGTTCTACTCTGTCCTATAGGATTACCATGAGTTGGAATTGACTCAGTGTCAGTGGGTAAGAGGTAAGGCATTTAAAAGTCATATTTCCCAAGAAGTAAAAATCTACCAGCAGTGAATAAAGGTACCTGAGAATATTCCATTTTTGTCTGATATATGTGATGCTGACCTGTCTGCCCTTTTGTTTATCTGCAGGCCTTGGCCATGCTACAGCTTTGAAGGTCTGTCTCAGAACATCTTTGGCTGTTTTCTTCTTCTTTTTTTCTTTTGGCACTCCTTGATCGCGGCAATTCAAGGTTAGTTCATCACACTTGAGCTCTATGGGAACCTCTGTTGTCTGTACATATTCAGGCCAGAATTTGATAAGAATAGTTTCACAGATGGTGGAATGCACATTGTAAAACAAATTCAGTCCTTCACTATTTTTGGACGTGGTTGATGAGGTTGACTTAAGATGTACATTGACCTTTCTGAACCATGATTTCCCTGCCAATGCAACAGGATAAATATTGCATAGCAACATGTGTCTCTCTCCTTCATAATACATGGCACAGTGTAATTTTAAATTTATCCAACTGATTATTTAAGTAACATTTGTCAAAAACATTGTATACTCTATGAAGGCAGTTCTATGATTATGGAAAACCTAATCTTGTTTCCCGTTCTATTTCTGGCACCTAGCATAATGTCTGATGCTTAATTATTGCCAGTTTAATGAATGAATGGCTGAATCAATGACCACTTGTCTTGTTGTATGAATCAGATGAGAGGAGCATGTTTGAAAGCACTTTAAATAATAAAAATGACTACAAGGTGTATATTACTATTTTCTTCTAAGGTAATGGCACTTTAATGTTTGGTTTGTGTGCATCAGATTAACCTAGAAAGCTTGATAAAAACTGCAGATGCCTGACCCATTCCCAGAGATTCTGATTCTAATGTAGGTGAGCTCTGAGAGGAAGTTGAGAAATATCCTCTTTTAGGTACTTGCTCCATTGCTCTGTGCTGTATTTAGTAGGACACTTTACATACACACCTCTCAAGTTTTCTGAGATGAAATCAGGCCTTGTAAGTAACCTACTTACAGATGAGGAAACTGAGGCTTAGGAATTTAAGCAGCTTGCCCAAGGTCATTCAGCAATAAGAGTCAGAAATAGGACACATGTGCAAGGCTGAGAGATTGCACTTAGCTATCCCCCCCTTTTCATTGCTTAGATGTAACTAACTAATGAACAAATACCAAAAATCCTGAAAGTACTAGTCATTCAATTATTGGGTTAAAGTCTAAAATATTACATCTGGACAGGTGAATTAATTCTCGAAGACTTCACAAATATTCAGTGAATGCTTATTGCTACTAGGTTTTTGAGACATCATGTATAAGTTTAACAATACACAGGCATAAGTTTTTATCAGCCAGTTTCTCAAGAGAAAACAGAACATGTTGACTTTTTGTCCCAACATTCCATGTTTTTGTTTTTTCTTGTTCTATTTTGAATGTTATATATGCATCAGAGTTTTCCTTTATAAAATTTACTTCTTGTTACTCATTCCAAAAGCATTTATTGATCATCTGCTCATTGTCATTTCATGCCAAGGACTCAAAAATGAGTAAAAAATACACCGTTTTTCATGACTCCACACTTCAGTCTCTGAGTATGCCTTCTCAGTTTCTAGCTGGGGAAGAAAGGTTTCCATCAAATAAGGCAAAAATTATAGGAATATAAGTGTAGAAGGGCAGAGGAAGGGGGGTACAAAATTAATAAGGCCAGTTTTAGAATTACTGAGACTGAAGTTCCCATGAGACTCTAGGTGGATAATTCCAGTGGCAATTGTATACTTAGGTTTGAAGACTAGGAAGGATTTAGGGGTCACTGTTGCCTTGGTGGGAGCGCTTAAGTTCGGATGCTGTCTGAAGACTCAGTGATTAAAACCCACCAGGTGCTCTGTGGGAGAAAGATATGGTCCTCTTCTTACACAAATTTTTTTATAGCCTTGAAAACACTATGGGGCAGTTCTACTGTGTTCTATAGGATCATTATGAGTTGGAATAGATTTGGTCACAATGGGTTTGGGTTTTGGTGTGTATAGGTGAGTTTGCATTTGATTCCATCAAGGAGTCTGTCTGTGTCGCCTAAAAAAATAAGAGAACTAAGAGGAGCCATTGGCATTTAACTACCAAGCAGTGAAAAGAAACAAAAATGACTGAGAAGGAATGATCCAAAGAGAGAGTTGAAACTCTAAAGATTGATGTCCCAGAAATCAAGACAGTAAAGAACTTTAAGAAAGATGTTGAGAAATAAATTGATGTTGGATGGCAAAAGAGTAAGCACAGACTCTTCTCTAAGGAAGCTTGACTGTGAAATAAATTAGTGAGAGTATGGTACATAGATGGTGACCTTTTGTAAGCTTGCCATAGGGTAAGGTGATATGTGAGCTCTGGTCAGACTCCCATAAATATATTGCTCATTCTGAAAAACAGGTCATCTGATATTTGTATATGTTCTTGTTTTTTAAAAGCAAAGTCACCAGAAAGCAATAATTTGGGGAAGATTTCTTCTTCTCAATCTTTGATGATGTTCTTAGCTACTAAAATGGCAGTTTTCCAGATGTCCAAAACCATATTTCCTAGTATGCTTGTATCCTGTGGTACATCTGCCTAATCACTTGGTGCGAACTTCCAAGTGATGACGAATTGTTCAAAAATGACATTATTTAATATATAAAGTAAATTCAACCACAGTGGAAATGGTGTCTTAGTGTGAGGGTAACCTTTACTGGGCAACTGTGTTTAAGCTTTTTAGATGCAGTCAACATAAGAATTATAAGATTCTTTTTACCTTTCTTGTATGTAGTAGGCAGCATGTATCCTGCACTATAGGATTGCTGAAAACTGCATCACAAACTTTGTACATAGTGTTTAGAGAATCTGAGAAGATTCTGGCCAGATTGTTGCCAAAGATTAAAAGCTAAGCCTTGTGATAATCACACTATTGAATAGCTTATTCAGAAGTTGGACTGAGTATCATGTTTCATAGATATTTATTTGCATAAACACCTCTGCAATTTAAATAGGAACGTGTAAATTGAGCTCCAAACATATATTTTATATTAAAAATGAAAGTTAAAGTGGCTCACATATTTTGCGCAATGAGAGAGGTGTAAATAAATGACATTCTTACACTCACAGTGCTGATGCTATTTCTCCATTTTGAAGGGTGAAACAATCTGGATATTTTTTTAATCTGTCTTGGTGGAGAAAGAAGTGTCTATCTACCCAATATGTTGACTCTCTTAATTAGATACTAAAAAAATATGTAAGAAAAGTATATTGTACTGCTTATTAGAGAATGTCTTCCTTTGATTACTCTTTTTTTATTAATTAATTGCTTATGTATTTAATATGATGTGGGTGAAGATTTGCAGAGCAAAATCACTTTCCATATAGCAGTTCACATACACTATGTCTCATGACATTGACCACAGTTTCACAATGCAACAGCTCCCATCCCACTTCCTCCCCATAGTTACCTCTTCTCAGTGTCCATCCCTCCATGCACTCCTGCCTGCTGAGCTGTCTCCCTGTGCATAAGCAGCCCTTCTTTCTCCCATGATTGTTCTCTCCAAGGAGTGTAGCTACCTGAGGTAAATGTTCAACTCATATGCCTGTCTTTTGTTTGGCTGGAAACCACGGGTATGGGTTCAATTCCAGACCTGAGGGGCAGC
>NW_006921642.1:8860263-8860885 GCF_000298275.1 Orycteropus afer afer
CTTGCCCCTTGTCAGCTCTACTATACACCTGGGAATTCTGATCATTCACGTAAACTTATAGGACCATTGTCTGCCAACCCTATACATGTTCTTGGGTACACTTCCCATTTCATAGACATACCTAATAGTTTAGCCTGTCCACCCATCTATCTACCCATATACCCATGTTTGCCTTCACTGACAATGCAGTACTGTATATGCAAAAAGGTTCATCTTTGTTGTCTGTACCTCTCATGTACCTCTTTATGTCTTTCTCATCCACAGTGCCACCATATTTGTCACTGACATTTGGTACATTGCCCTTCTCTTCACCCAAATCAATAATCATCTCTATCTATCTAACAGCATTCCTTTCCCTCCCCTCCCACCCCTGGTAACCAACAAAGAAAATTTCCTTTTATAGATAAATCTTTCCTTAACTTTTACAATAATGGACTAATACAGTATTTATCCTTTTGTGATTGACTTATTTCACTCAGCATAATGTCCTCTAAGTTAATCCACATTATGCGGTGTTTTGCAGATTCTTCATTTTTCTTTAGCATTGCATAGTATTCCATGGTGTGTATGTACCATAGTTTGGTTATCCATTCCTCAGTTGATGGACACCTAGGTTGTTTCC
>NW_006921642.1:8870974-8871616 GCF_000298275.1 Orycteropus afer afer
GCATAACGTGGATGAACTTGGAGGACATTATGCTGAGGGAAGTAAGTCAATCACAAAAGGACAAATATTGTATTAGTCCACCATTGTAAAAGTTAAGAAAAGGTTTATCTATAGAAAGAAATTTTCTTTGTTGTTTACCAAGGGTGGGAGGGGAGGGGAAGGAAGGCTGTTAGTTAGATAGAGATAAGTATTGATTTGGGTGAAGAGAAGGGAAATGTACCAAATGTGAGTGACCAATATGGCAGCATTGAGGATGAGAAAGACACAGAGGTACATGGGAGGTAGAGACAACAAATATGAACCCTTTTGCACATACTGTGTTGTCAGTGAAGGCAAGCAAAGGTGTATGGGTGGATAGATGGGTGGACAGGCTGAACTATTAGGTATGTCTATGAAATGGGGAGTATCCAAGAACATACATAAGGTTGGCAGGCAATGGTTCTATAAGTTTATGTGAAAGATCAGAATTTCCAGGTGTATAGTAGAGTCCACAAGGGGAAGGTTGTGGTCACGAGTTGGTCACAGCCAGTTACCCAGAGGGACCGAGTAGTTGAACCTGTGGGCTTGGGATCATAGTTGCAGGGGACATCAAGCTCAATTGGCATAATATACTATACAAAACATTGTTCCACCTCCTACTTT
>NW_006921642.1:8872517-8885550 GCF_000298275.1 Orycteropus afer afer
TCTGAGCACACAGACTGTGTTGGAGTTCCTGTGGGTCCAGAAGGTAGATGGGAGTGGGGGATGGCCGCACCTCTGTTCACCAAGTGGGTGTGGGGTATAAGAGTAACAAGAGGAATGTTGTACCTTTTCAGTCTTGCAGTTCTGGAGTGTTCTTGGGGTTGCTGGAAAGCAGAATGTGTTCTTAAGCCCCAGGAATCTGCGAGAGCACTGTCTCTTTAAATATCCAGAATAGTCAATCTACTTTTAAACATTCAAAATGGTGGTGCCCTCCGGACCGGAAAAAGTCCACAGCTCAGCCCACCTTTCTCTTCACCTTCTCCATTCATTCCCCAGCCACCCGGACAGTCCTTCATGCAGTCCTTGGCTAGCAGGACTGGTTTTTAGGTTAATTCTTAGGTCCTACCACCACTTCAAGCTGTCTGTGCTGTGCCATCAGGATCGCTCAGGATCACTGCCAGACCACAGCTCCGTCTGTCTCCTTTTTTGGCATTTTCATGCAAATTCTTCTGCTAGTTGGGGTTTAGTCCTCTTCTATATTGTTCCCTTCAAGGCTCAGGGGTCCAGGATTATCGTCTTTGTCTGTGTTAATTGGTTTCCCTTTTCTTTGTTGGAGAAGGTCTGTGAAGTCTTTCTGCCTAGTCCTCCATCTTACCAGAACTCTACCTGATAATTCTTTTGATTACTTACTTTAGGGTGGGTTAATGTGTAGTATTGATGCCACCAAGATGTCATACTGGAGTATCGCTTGGCCTGGTGTACACCTTCTACCTTGGAGACCTGAAAATCTGTTTCTCCACTCCAATCATGGGTAATAAACTTTGTTTGAAGTTTAATTAAACATCATGATACTTTTTATTTGATTTAATTTGTGCCTTCACAAAGCTTTGAACTGCTGCCATTTTAAGAAATTTTTCCCTGATTCATTCTGACTGTAGTTGGGAACCCATAAATCTGGTTCTTCTTCTGCTGCTTTTTTCTTTCTCATTTACCTATTTTTGCTTAGATTTTATTTTTTCATGGCAGGCTTATAGCTTTACCAGTAAGTGTTTGATATGCAGATTTATTTATTATTGCCATCTGTTTCTGTGAAAGCTATTTAAGTGCTAAGCAGTTGCCTGAATGATGTTCGGGTCTGCATGGGGGGTAATTTTGGAAATCAGAGTCGCACAAAGACAAATACTCCATTACTTGAGACAAAGATCATATACAAATTGGCTTATTTAGCATTTCATTGTGATCTCACCACAAGTGTGCCATCTGTATCTATAAGAGTTCTAAAGATGTTATATCTTTTTCAAGATTGATTGTTAATAAGCATTTTCTTCTGTTACTAAATTATCTTTTCAACATATCCAGAATATTACCAGATGAAGATTATAGCCCAGCAAAATTTATTTCAAAATGCTAATTAATGTATTTGTTATCTCTTCTAGGTTATTTTAGCTCTCACTGGCTGAACATACAAAATTGCAGCAAAATTAAAAGTAACCAAACATTTCAATGAGCTCAATTCCCAAGAGTTCATGGAATTGCTATCTCTTCGCCTTAAAACACACACACACACACACACACACACACACACCACCACCACCACCACCAACAAAACAAAGCAAAAACCATGGCTGTTGTTGCTGTTAGGTGCCATTAAGCATTCTCTGACTCATAGTGACCCTATGCTAAGCAGAACGAAACATGACCTACTTTTTTGCTAGCCTCATCATCCTTGCTATACCTGAGCCCATCATTGAAGCCACTGTGTCTATACATCTCATTGAAGGCCTTCCCCTTCTCCGTTGATCCTCTACTTTACCAAGCATGATATCCTTCTCCAGGGAATGTTCTTCCTGACAACATGACCAAAGTAGGTGAGATGAAGTCTGGCCATTCTCACTTCCAAGGAACATTCTGCCTATGCTTCTTCCAAGAGAGATTTGTTAGTCCTTTTAGCAAACCATGGTACTCTTAGAATTCTTCAACACCACAACTCAAAAGCATCAATTCTTCTTTGGCATTCCTTATTCATTGTCCAGCTCTCACATGCATAAGAGGCAATTGAAAACACCATGGCTTAGGTAAGGCACACCTTAGTTTTCAAGGAGACATCTTTGTTCTTCAGCACTTGAAAGAGGTCTTTTGCAGCAGAATTGCCCAATGCAGTACATTGACTGCTGCTTCCATTGTTGTTGAATGTAGAAACAAATAATATGAAATCCTTGACTACTTCAATCTTTTCTCCATCCACCATGAAGCTGTTTATTGGACCAGTTCTGAGGATTTTTATTTTATTTATATTGATGCATAGGTCATACTGCAGACTGTAGTCTTTAATATTCATTAGTAAGTGCTTCAAGTCATCCTCACTTTCAGCAAGCAAAGTAGTGTCATCTGCATATTGCAGGTTGTTAATGAGTCTTCCTCCAATCCTGATGCCATGTTCTTCACATAATCCAGCTTCTCAGGTTATTTGCTCAGCATACAAATTGAGTAATTATGGTGAAAGGATATCACCTTGATGTACTTAATAAACTGTCAGTTTGTTGTCCTGTGGTGGCTTACATATTGCTATGAGGCTGGAGGTTATACCACTGTGTTGCAAAAGGCCAGCAGGATTACCCATGGTGGACAGGTCTCAGTGGGGCTTCTGGGCTAAGACAGACTTGGAAGATGGAAGAATCCATCCACTTTTCAAACAACTGGCTGGTGAAAACCTTATGAATAGTAGTGAAACACTCTCTGATACATTAGTGGAAAACTTTATGAATAGCCCCGAAACACTGTCCAATATAGTGCTGGAAGATGAACCTATCAGGTCAGAAGGCACTCAAAATTTGACTGGGGAAGAGCTGACTCCTCAAAGTAGAGATGACCTTAATGATATGGATAGAGTTAAGCTTTTGGGACCTCCATTGGCTAAAAGTGGCACAACGCAAAACAAGCAGAAGCAAATGCAAACATCCATTAATAATTGGAATGTAGAATGTATGAAGTATGAATCTAGGAAAACTGGAAGTTGTGAAAAATGAAATGGAGCATATGAAGATCAGTATCCTATGCATTAGTGAGCTCAAATGGACTGGTGTTGGCCATTTTGAATCAGACAACCATATGATCTCCTATGCCAGAAATGACAAATTGAAGAGGCATGGTATGGCACTCATCATCACAAAGAGTGTTTCAAGATCTGTCCTGAAGTACAACACTGTCAGTGATAGGATAATATCCATATACCTACAAGGAGGACCAGTTAATTGTTATTCAATTTTTTAAAATTTATGCATCAACCATCAAAGCCAAAGATGAGGAAATTTAAGATTTCTACTAACTTCTCCTTTCTAAAATTAACTGAACATGCAATCGAGATGTGTTGATTATCATGGGTGACCAGAATGCAAAAATTGCAAACAAAGAAGAGTTACCATTAGTTGGAAAATATGGCCTTGGTGGTAGAAATAATGCTATAGATCACATGATAGAATTTTGCAAGACTAACGGCTTATTCATTGCAAATACATTTTTTCAACAACATAAGTGATGACTATAATGTGGACTTCACCAGATGGAGTACACAGGAATCAGATTGACTACATCTGTGGCAAGAGGCAATGGAGAAGTTCAATATCTTCAGCCAACAAAAGGCCAGGAACTGATTGTGGAACAGACCACCAACTGCTCATATGCACATTCAAGTTGAAGTTGAAGACAATTTTAAAAAGTCTACAAGAGCCAAAATATGAGCTTGATTATATCCCTCCTGAGTTTAGAGACCATTTAAATACTCAATTTGATGCACTGAACACCAATGACAAAAAAGCAGAAGAATTGTGGGATGACATCAAGAACATCATCCATGAAGAAAATAAGAGATCATTAAAAAGACAAGAAAGGAAGAAAAGACCAAAATGGATGTTCAAACTTGCCTTTGAATGGAGAGTAGCTAAAGCAAATGGAAGAAATGACAAGGTAAAAGAGTTGAACAGAAGATTTCAAAGAGCAGCTCAAGCAGACACAGCAAATTACTATAATAAAATGGGCAAAGACCTGGAGTTAGAAAACCAAAAAGGAAGAACATGCTCAGCGTTTCTCAAGCTGAAAGAACTGAGGAAAAAAATTAAGCCTTGAGTTGCAATATTGAGATTCTATGGGCAAATTATTAAATGATTCAGGAAGTGTGAAAAGAAGATGGAAGGAATACACAGAGCCAATGTACCAAAAAGAAGTGTTTGATGTTCTTCCACTTCAGGAGCTGGCATATGATCAAGAACCAATGGTACTGAAGGAAGAAGTCAAAGCTGTACTGAAGGAATTGGCAAAGAACAAAGCTCCAGGATTTGACGGACTACCTATTGAAATGTTTCAACATACGGATGCCCCGCTGGAGGCACTCACTTGGTTATGCCAAGAGATTTGGAGGATAGCTACCTGGACAATTGACTGGAAGAGATCCTTATTTGTAGCCATTCCAAAGAAAGGTTATTCCACAATATCATTATTGACCAATATCATTAATATTATATGCACATAAAATCTTATCAAACAATGTCATTAATATCACATGCAAGTAAAATCTTACTGAGGATAATTCAAAAACGGTTGCAGCAGTATATTGACAGAGAGCTTCCAGAATTGCAAGCTGGATTCAGAAGAGGGCGTGGAATGAGGGATATCATTGCTGATATCAGATGGATTTAGCTGAAAGCACAGAATACCAGAACGATGTTTACTTACATTTCATGGACCATGCAAAAGCATTCTATTGTGTGAATCATAACAAATTATGGACATTGATAAGAATGGGAATTCCAGAACACTTGATCATACTCATAAAGAGCCTGTACATAGATCAGGAGGCTGTTGTTCGAACAGCAATGGGATATGATACTGTATGTTTCAAAATCAAGAAGGAAAAAACCATAGCTAGCAAGTCAATTATGATTCATGACAAACCCCTATGTTTTAGATCCCCAAGCCTTTCTTAAAAGCACTCCTGGGTGGTTTAGAACTACCAACGTTTCCCTCAGAAGCCCAAGAATTATCTGTTTGCCTCATTCAGGGACACCTTTCCCTTGCTCAGAGCAAGTCAATTGGACAGTGCTAATTAGAAGCAATGAATCTGTCAGTCAAGTCTCATTTTGAGGCATTTAACTATTCCCAACTTTCACCTCTGACTGCATTAGGTCTAAAGTATTCTTGGGAAGATATGAAAAAATCCAATCATTCTATCCAGTCCAATTTTTTCCAGTTCAATTTTATCCATTACCCCGTCTCTGCATCACATTTCTATATGTTTGGTAATATTGATTGAATTATTCATTGAATGCTTATTTTTCTTCTAACTTGTCTTATTGTTAATTGTTTAAAAGTATGTATCTTTTATTGTATTTTAAGCTACTTGAATATAAATAGGAGGTCTGGTGGCACAGTGGTTAAGACATTCGGCTACTTACCAAATGGTTGGTGGGTCCAACACACCAGCTGTTGCATAGACAAAAGATAGAAAAGTCTGCTTGCATAAAGATTGCAGCCTTGGAAACTCTATGGGGCAATTCTACTCTGTCCTACAATGTTATTATGAGTTGGAATTGACTAGATGGTAGTGACTTGGTTTTAATTTGTTTTTTGAGTGCAAATACTGTGTCTAAGTCAACTCAGTACCCTTTGTGCCATTATTTTTTGCAATTATTATGTTTATCCAATTTTAAAAAATGGAGCTGCCAAAAGTTAATAATCAGATACTCAAATACATGTTCTCTAATCTCTCCCACTTCTTTTTTCTTTTCAAAGTACATCACGGGCTTCCTTCTATGTCAGAACATATAGATCTAACTCACTTTTAGTGTATAATAATATTTTTTATCTGTTCCTCTCTTGATGAATATCATGCTTTTTTCTAGATTTATGGTAGTTGTTACTGTTGTTATTTTGTCATTTATAAACAATAGTGTAATAATTAACTTTATGCATATGTGTTTCCTTTGATATATTTTAATAAGATAGATTTCAAAAGAGGAACCATTGGATGAAAGCATTTAAGTATTTTGAATTAAAATATATTTCCAAAATATTTTCCAAAGAAGATATATCAATTCTCTCTTCTACCAGAAATATACCTGGGAGTAATATCCTTCATCCTTGCCAGAAAAGGATATTCCTTACCTAAATTTTGATCCTCATGTACTTAGAGCCTACTTGTACATATGGATGCTCAGATATTTGTTGACTAAGTAAGTGTCTTTAGTATTTTGAAGCTGCATTTTCCATTTGGTCATTTAATTAGTACTCATTTTGCTTTATTCATACATAGATTCATAGACTTTATTCATGATATAAATTCATAACTATACATTTGGATCAAAGTTATGATTAAATTACATTAATAATTATTTTGACATTTGAATATGAACATCTTTGATATTTTTCTCTGTTTCCCAGCCCCAGCTCATTTATACCTCTATTATTACTGCTATTATTACCAAAATTATTAGTAACAGTGCTTTTCATTGCTAGGGTATTTTTGTCATTGTTATTTCACTTTTATTGATGCAAAATGGAAATTCAAAAGAGATAAATCAGTAATTTGTTTATGATAATTCTGTAACTTAAAGAGTTGCCTTTTCTTTTGTAATGTTTTTATATCATCATTCCATTTGCATAGCTTTGCATTTTCCCAATATTATGTGTTATGTTAAACTCATTGCCACTAAGTTGATTCTGACTCACAGTGATCTTACAGGATAGAGTAGAACTGCCCCATAGGGTTTCCCAGGTTGTAAGTCTTTATAAATGCAGATGGCCTCATCTTTCTACTGAGGTTGCTGGGTTTGAATCATTGACATCTGGGTTAGCAGCCAAATCCTTGAACAGTAGTAAGTGTACAAAGACCTGGAGTTAGGATATCAAAAGGGAAGAATATACTTGGTGTTTCTAAACTGAAAGAACTGAAGAAAAAATTCAAGCCTCAAGTTGCAATATTGCAGAATTCTATGGGAAAAATACTGAATGATGCAGGAAGCATCAGAAGAAGATGAAAGGAATATATTGAGTCATGATAACAAAAAGAATTGGTTGATGTCCAACCATTTCAGGAGGTAGCATATGCTCAAGAATCAATAGTACTGAAGGAAGAAGTCCAAGCTGACTGAAAGTATTGACAAACCACCACTACCAACAACAACAACAAAAAGACTCTAGGAATGGATGGAATATTCATCACGAAGTTTCAACAAGTGGGTAGAGTGGTAGAGGCACTCATTTGTGTATGCCAAGAAATTTTAAAGACAGCCACCTGGCCAACGAACTGGAAGAGATCCATGTTTGGGCCCATTCCAAAGAAAAGTGATCCAATAGAAGGTGGAAATTATCAAATTTTAAAATATTATTAATATAATATTCAAGTAAAATTTTGCTGAAGATACTTAAAAACTATTGCAGCAGTAAGTTGACAGGGAACTGTAAGAAATTCAGGCCAGTTTCAGAAGACAACATGGAACAAGAGATACCATTGCTGCTGTCGGATGGATCTTGGCTGAAAGCAAAGAATACTAGAAAGATATATCCCTGTGTTTTATTGACTATGCAAAGGCATTTGACTGTATGCATCTTTACAAATTATGGTTAATGTGATGAAGAATGGGAATTCCTAAACACTTAGTTGTGCTCAGAGGAACCTGTACATAGAGCAAGAGGCAGTAGTTTGAGCAGAACAAGGAGATATTGCATGGGTGAAAATCAGGAAAGGCATGCATCAGAGTGGTATCTTTTCAATATACTTATTCAATCTGTATGTTGAGCAAATAATCTGAGAAGAGGGACTATATAAAGAATAATGTAGCATCAGGATTGGAGGAGGACTCATTTACAACCTGCGATAAGCAGATGACAAAACCTTTCTTGCTGAAAGTGGAGAGTACTTGAAGCATTCACTAAAGAAGACAAAAGGCTACATACAGCCTTCAGTATGGATTACACCTTAATGTAAAGAAAACAAAAATTATCACAATTGGACCAATAAGTAACATCACAATAAATGGAGAAAAAAATGGAAGTTGTCAAGAATTTCATTTATTGGGATCCACAATCAACACTCATGAAAGCAGCAGTCAGGATATTAAATGATGTATTGCACTGCTCAAATCTGCTGCAAAACACCTCTTTAAAGTTTTAAAAAGCAAAGATGGCACTTTGAAGACTAAGATTTGCCTGACCCAAGCCATGTTATTTTCAATTGCCTGGTATGCATGTGCAAGCTAGACAATAAGCAAGGAAGACTGAAGGAGAATTGATGTATTTGTATTACGGTGTTGGTGAAGAATATTGAAAATAACAAGGACTGCCAGAAGAACAAATCTGTCTTGAAATAAGTATAGCCAGAATACTGCTTAGAGGCAAGAATGGCCAGACTTGTCTCTTATACTCTGATCATGTTGTCAGGAGAGAACAGTCCCTGGAGAAGGATATCATGGTCAGAGAAAAAAGGGATTGACATGGAGGCTGCAATGAAGGACTCAGGCACAGCAATGGTTGTGAGGATGGTGCAGGACCAGGAAGTATTTCATTTTGTGCATAGGGTCATTATGAGTTGTGATCAACTAGAGGGCAGCTAACAACAATAACAATGACACATACTATGGTGTTCCTTTGTAAGACTACTTGCTGAAAAAATTCAGAAGTCCCTTCACCATCATATTAGAATTATCATTTATGGTTTACACACATATATAAACCAAAACAAAACAAATTTACTGGCATTGAGTCTATTCTGACTCATAGTAAACCCCATTGGGTTTCTGAGGCTAAATCTTTATGCAGGTTGATTGCCCAGTCTTCCTTCCATGAAGCAGCTGGTGGGTTTGAACCACTGATCATCTGGTTAGTAACCAAGCATCTTATCCATGATGCCACCAGAGCTCATGTATGTATATATAAGCCTGAAATATTGTTGAAAGTACATAACATTTTACTAGTCATATGTATCTGACATTTATACATGTTGTAAAACATATATACTTAAGACAAAATTTTAATCTTCACAGTCTTAAATAAATCTGTTTCTGTGGAAATGATTCTGACTTGTGTTTCAGAGCACAATTGTATTTGATAGGGTTTCAATGGCTGATTTGGGGGAACTAAATTGCCAGGATTTTCCTTTGAAGTTTTTCTTGGTGGGCTTGAACATCCACCTTTCTGTTAGTAGCAAAGCACATTATGTGTTTCACTACACAGGGACTCCCAATCTTTAAAATAACCCTGTAGTATTGACATGATAGTACCCTTACTTTAATTTCATTGATGTAGAAACTGAGGTTTCTACAGAGGGTTCAAATGGCTTCTTTAAAGATCTGCAGCTAATAAATATAGAAACTAAGATTTATGACAGGATTTTTTTTATTGTAAGTCAAATGATGTGATACTGGTTCTCAGAATCCTAAGTGCACATGAGCTCCTGTAAATATTTCAGTAATCAACATTTAATGATACAAATGGTTTTTATATCTATTGACCAGTTGTTGAATTTACTGTAATTTCATTTAAATGTCTTTAATTGATGTATGAAAATGAATCACTTCTAAATAAATTCAATTTTTCCTAGAAGAAAAATTAAAAACCTTTTAAATGATGAAGATTATTGGAAAATAATAAAGATCTTTAATTGTTAAGATGTTAAGAATTGCTGCTTTAAATGTGACAAAATTTTAGTTTTAGAAATAAACTTCCAGAGAAATAATCGAACATGTTGCTGATTTTTTTTAACAAAATCTGACCTCATTCTCTCTGTGTCTTGTGTGTGTGTGCTTTTTAGTTCTATTGCTACTCCCAAATGGTTTACTTGCTTGCATTAATAAACAATAATATGTTCTGTATTTTTAGTCAGGTGTTCATCTGGACTCAAATACTACAGCAGTTCTAAATCTTTAGAGTGGGAAAGGCATGCTATGGATATATTCTTTTGTTTCTTAAATTCCTCGAAAACAGCCAAAGGGTAGGAGTCCTGTGATGCAGTGGTTAAGTGCTCATTGCTAACAGAAAAGTCTGCTATTCAACCCCACCATATGACAATTTACATAAAGAGCCTTGGAAACCAGAGCAATTCCACTCTGTCCTATAGGGTTTCTGTGAGTTGGAAACTCACAATGGCAATAGGTTGGTTTCTTTCTTAGCAATCCATAGGGTTAAAATGCATTTTAAACTAGATTACTAATTTCCTTTTTTAGGTGGTTGGTGAATTCCCTTGTTTTTTTCAAGAACTCTATAACTGCACATTATTATTTGTGGAATCTTGAGGTTTCTCTATCAAAGCTCTGTGTGCTATTTCCTTGACACCATCTAATGAGATTTTGAGTAAAGAATATCCTTTAAGAAAGAAAGAGAAACATCTATTGTTTTATTATTTCCCTCAGTTTTGGATCTACACCAATAATACTCCTATATGTGTGATTTTCTAGATCTTTACATTGAAACAACTACATTTTCTGTCTGAATAACAATAACAAATTCTGAGTTTATTTTTTTTCCATTGCTTTGAGTCTATTTTGTCTAGACTGTAGTTTGGCTTTGGTTGTGAAGAAGCATTCTCTCCATTTTTTTTGCTCTTGATAGTAGCATCAATTTATTAAAGGGTAAGACACCATATGTTCAGTTCAGAAATACAAGTTCTATTTTGTTCTTTTTAAATTCAAGTACATATGAAGCACTTTATTATTTGCTTTTAGCTTGCAATAATTTGTATCCTTGCCATTTTATTTTTCATTTTGAATTTGTTTTCAAAGATTTTCATTCACCTCTTCAGGTCTTATTTTGTTCATATTTATAATATTTTACTACATGGTATACAATAATATTGTAATATTTTATTATACAAAAAGCAAAGGAAAAAAGAAAAGTATGGGTAGCAGAAATTTTTGTACTTAAGCGTATAGTTGAAGAAACTTGGCATTAATTTTTAAACACTAACATACTAAAATATCAAGGATTGGTATTTAGCAGTCTTTTTTTTTTTCAAATTTTTTTTTTTTTTAATTGTGATTTGGGTGAAAATTTACGGAGCAAATACACTTTGCATACAGCAGTTCACATACACTTTGTCTCATGACATTGACCACAATTTACCACAATGCAACATCTTCCCTCCTACTTCCTCCTGATAGTTAACTCTTCCATGTGTCCATTCCTCCATGCACTCCTGCCCTCTGAGTTGTCTCCTTGTGCATAAGCAGCCCTTCTTTCTCCCATGCTTGTTCTCTCCAATGAGTGTATCTACCTCAGGTAAATGTTCAACTCATATGCCTGTCTATTGTTTGGCTGGAAGCCACAGGTGTGGGTTCAATTCCAGACCTGAAGGGCAGCTAGGGCCATTGTCTCAGTGGTTCCAACAGGCTTATTAGACCAGCAAACCTGGTTCCCCATCCCCCCCCTTTTTTTTTTCCCAAATGATTTTGAGTTTTGTTCCACATTGATCTCCCTCTCCATCCAGCATCTCCTACATAGATCCTCTTCCAAATGGTTGACAGTAGTAGCCGGGCACTATCTAGTTCTTCTGGTCTCATAGTCAAATAGGCTGCAGATTGGATGGTGCACCAGTCTCTAGGACTAATCGTTTCCATAAATTTTTGTTTTCTTCATTTTTCTTTGCTCTGGATGAAGAGAGACCCATTGTCGCATCTAGATGGCAGCTTGCAAGCTTTTAAGATCCCAGTCGCTACTTGTCAAAGTAGGAGGTGGAACAATGTTTTGTGTGGTATGTTATGCCAATTGAGCTTGATGTCCTCTGTGACTATGGTCCCAAGCCCACAGGTTCAACTACTCAGTCCCTTTGAGTAGCTGACTGTGACCAAGCAGTGACCACAACCTTGCCCCTTGTCAGCTCCACTATACACTTGGGAATTCAGATTATACACATATTATAGGACCATTGTCTGCCAACACTGTATATGTTCTTGGGTACACTCCTTACTTCATAGACATACCTAATAGTTCAGCCTGTCCACCCATCTATCCACCCATATACCCATGTTTGCTTTCACTAAAAACATAGTACTATATGTGCAAAAGGGTTCATCTTTATTGTCCGTACTTCCCATGTACCTCTCTATGTCTTTCTCTTCCTCAATACCACTATATTGTTCACTCACATTTGGTACATTGCCCTTCTCTTCACCCAAATCAAAACTTATCTCTATCTATCTAGCAGTGTTCCCTCCCCACCCCTCCCACCCCTGTTGTTGTTGTTGTTGTTGTTTGCCGTCGAGTCGGCCCCAACTCACCCCTAGTAACCAACAAAGAAAATGTTCTTCCATAGATAAACATTTCCTTGACTTTTACAATAACAGACTAATACAATAGTTGTCCTTTTGTGATTGATTTATTTCACTCAGCATAATGTCCTCCAAGTTCATCCATGTTATGCAGTGTTTTGCACATTCTACATTATTCTTTAGGGTTGCATAGTATTCAATTGTGTGTTTGTACCATAGTGTGGCTATCCATTCCTCAGTTGATGGACACCTAGGTTGTTTCCATCTTTTGGCTATTGTGGAGTGCTGCAATGAACATGGGTGTGCATATGTCTCTACTTGTTGGGGCTCTCGATTCTTTAGAATATATACCTAGTAATGGAATAGCTGGGTCAAATGGTATTTCTAGTTCCAACTTTTGAAAGAATCACTATACTGCTTTCCACAATGGTTGTACCATTTTACAGTCCCACCAGCACTGTATCAGAGTCCCAATCTCTCCACATCCTCACCAGCATTTGTCATTTTCATTGAACTTAGTTACTAGTGCTGGAGAAAGATGGTATCTCATTTTTATTTTGATTTGCATCTCTCTAATGCCTAATGATCATGAGCATTTCTTCATATGTTCATTGGCCGCTTGCATATCACCCTTGGTGAAATGTCTACTCATATCTTCTGCCCATTTTTTAATTGGATTGTTTGTCTTTTTGTTATTGAGGTGTTGGAGTTTTCTATAAATTCTAGAGATAAATCCCTTGTCAGATATGTCATTACCAAATATTTTTTCCCAATCTGTAGGTTCT
>NW_006921642.1:8887302-8902004 GCF_000298275.1 Orycteropus afer afer
TCACCCATTTCGTTTCTTATTCATGTTATTTGTATTCTCTCCCTCTTTTCCTTTGTTAAATTTGCCAGTGGTTTGTCGATTTTATTGATCTTTTCATAAAACCAACCTCTAGTCTTGTTGATTTTTTGTATAGCCCTTCTATTTTCTGTTTCATTGATTTCTGCTCGAATCTTGATTATTTCCTTTCTTCTGGTGACTGTGGGTTTTCTTGCTTTTCTTTTTCTAATTGTTGGCAGTGTTGGTTTAAAGTGTTGATTTTGGCTCTTTCTTCTTTTTTGATGTGTGCATGTATTGCTATAAATTGGCCTCTGATCACAGCTTTTGCTGTGTCCCAAAGATTTTTGTATGTTGTGTTTTCATTCTTGTTTGATTCAAGGAATTTTTGAAATTCAGTTTTGATTTCTTCTCTTACCCAATCTTTCTCAACTTGCCATTTGCTTGACTTATCTTTTTCCAAGCTTTGATTTTTAGTCTATTTTTGTCTTTATCTCTAAGGTGTGTGTCTTGTAGGCATACCTGATGGGTTGTGTTTTCTTATCCAATCTGCGACTCTCCATATCTTGAGTGGTGCACTTAATCCATTAACATTCAGGGTAATTATTGATAAGTTTGAATTTTTTGCTGTCATTTTGTTATGTGTTTTTTCATTGTGACTCTGGTTTCTTTGTTCCATATTATTTTCTGTGCTGAGCTCATTATGTTTATGAATCCTGTTATCATTTCCTTTGTTTTTAGTATTTTAGTATTTGCTGAGTATTTGTGTTTGTTCTCTTTTTTATTGTGATGTGAAGGTTTATCATTTTTCTTTGAGGTTACCCTATGATTTGTAATTTTCTCCCCAAGTTTAGAACAGTCTATTCTATTTTGCAACTCTCTTAACTTCCTCACCATTTAGAAGTTCTGTGACTACACAATCTTTTCCCTCTTTTTGTTTGTAGTTGTCCTTACTTGCCAAGTGATGTCTCTGGTTCCCTGTTTACAATCTTGTAAGCTCATTTTACTTTGGATATGTCCATAGCTGTGTTTTCTGGGTTATGTCATCTTGTGTATTAATGGTCAGTTGTTATTTGCTATTTTTGGTTCTCTGTTCAAAGGACTCCCTTTAGCATCTCATGTAAGGTTGGTCTGGTTTTAACAAATTCCCTTAGTTACTATTTATCTGGAAATCTCCTAATTTCACCATCATATTTTAGGGAAAATTTTGTTGGATATATAATTCTTGGTTGAAAATTTTTCTCTTTTAGGTTTTATATATACCATCCATTGCCTTCTCACTTGCATGGTCTCTGCTGAGAAATCAGAGCTTATTCTTACTGGCTGTTCTTTGTAGGTAACTTTTTGCTTTTCCCATGCTGCTTTCAGGATTCTGTCTTTGCTTTTGGTTTTGGTGAGTTTGATGATGATATGCCTTGGTGATTTTCTTTTCAGGCCTATCCTGTTTGGGGTTCGTTGGACTTCCTGAATGAATATATTCTTCTCTTTCATCATATCAGAAAAGTTCTCCTCCAGCAAATCTTGGACAATTTTCTCAGTGGTTTTATTTTTCTCTTCCTGTTCTGGAATTCCAATGACATGTAGATTATTCCTTTTGATGGTATCCCCCATGAACCTTAGGCTTTCTTCATTTTTTTAAAATTTGTTTTCTGATTGATACCTTTCCAAAGAATTGTTCAGGTATTAGTCTTCAATCTCATTAATTCTGTCTTCCATTGTATCAATTCTATTCATTTGCCCTTCCAATGTGTTATCTATTTCTAACAATTTAGTATTGATCTTCTGGATTTCTATCTGTAGATTTAGAATCATTTCTAACTTTTCATTAATTTTTTTCATTTTGTTCTTGTATTTTCTTTCAAAATTCTTCTAAGTTTTTTTCTGTGTTTTCTTTGGTCTATCTCTCAATCTTTTGAAGATAGCTAAATATAATTCTTCTGAATTCCTTATCAGAGAGTTCCAATGCTGCTTCTTCCTCAGGGATGTTTTCTGGGTATGTATCCTGTTCCCTTGTTTCTACCACTTTATCTTGCTTCTTTGTGTGGACTGTGATTGTCTCTTGTCTCCAAGACATCGTGGTGGTGTTGTATTTAGATCTCTGTTAACTGTTTGTGAAGAGCAGCCAAGGGTGATTCAGGCTCTTCTTGGTGTTTTTTTATTATTGGCCCACTGGTAGAGAAGTAGGTGGTGGCTCTTGCTCAGTAAGTGTAGTTGCAGGAGGTGTGGGTGTAGTTGTATCTTATGGGGACTGTTGCTGTCTCCCACTCAGTTAAACAAAAATTACAATTGAATCACTATCAAAAAACTAAAAGCACATGGACTAAAAACACACCATGTAATCACACAGGAACAGTAATCCAAAAAAGAAAAAAGAAGAAAAAAACAAGAAAACCTGCAATATCTGGGGATAGGGTACTAAGAGAAAAAAGGTAGAGAAGGAGAATAATGAAGGAGAAAAAATGGCAAAAATGGAAAAAAATAAAAAACCAAGGATTGGGATTAGCCATGAGAAAAAAAAAGTGTGTGGGGGGGAAGAATTTAAATTAAAAAAATTTTAATCAGGAACAGAGAAAAGAAAAAAAAATGGTGTAAACTAGGACCTGGGAGGGGAAGAATAGTAAAAAGGACAGAAGTATTACTAATAGTAGTTTTAAAAATGACAAAAACAAGCAAACTAAACACTAGAGAAAAGAAAGAGAAAAAGAAAAAAAATTGGTGGTGGACAGGGCAGGGCACCCAGGCTCTGTCTGAGCACACAGACTGGGATGGAGTTCCTGTGGGCCCAGGAGGTGGGTGGGAGTGGGGGGTGGCTGCACCTCCGTTCACCAAGCGGGTGTGGGGTATAAGAGTACCAAGAGGAATGTCGCACCTTTCCAGTCGTGCAGGTCCGGAGTGTCCTTGGGGTTACTGGAAGCAGAACCTCTTCTTAAGCTCCTATTACCTCGGAGAGCACTGTCTGTTTAAATATCCAAAATGGTCAAGCCGCTTGTAAACATTCAAAATGATGGCGCCCTCTGGACCAGCAAAAGTCCACAGCTCAGCCCATCCTCCTGTTCACCGCTGCTTCCCCTTCTACTCCACAGCCACCAGAGCAGTTCTCTGTGCAGTCCCTGGCTGGCAGGACTGATTTTCAGGTTAATTCTTAGGTCCCAACACCACTCGGGAATCTCCAGTCTGTGCTGTCAGGATCACTCAGAATCGCTGCCAGACCGCAGTTCCATATGTCTCCTTTTTTGGTGTTTTCATGCAAATTCTTCTGCTAGATGGGGTTTAGTCCACTTCTATATCCTTCCCTTCAAGGCTCAGGGGTCCAGGATTATCTTCTGTGTCTGTGTTAATTGGTTTCTCTTTTCTTTGTTGAAGAGGGTCTGTGCAGAATTTCTGCCTGCTCTGTCATCTTGGAATCCATATTTAGCAGTCTTATAACAGTGACTGAAAACACATGCAATGGGCAGAATCATAAACTAAGGTATGCCTTGATAGGGCACTAAAAAAAAAAAAAAATTATGTGAAAAATATGTCCCTATATAGAATTCAGATCACAATTCTGAAATAATTATTCTTGAAATTTGATCTTCATATTATAAAATATATTAACTAATCATTTTTTAAAATATGATTTCCAGTTTCTATGCAAATTGAAGGAGCTATGCTGTGTAGTGGTTGGAGCATTTGGCTAGTAACCAAAAGGTCCATGGTTCAAATCTATCAGATGCTCTGTGGGAGAAAGATGAGGTAGTCTTCTTATGTAAAGATTTACAGCCTTGGAAACCCTATGGGGCATTTCTACTCTATCCTATAGGGTCACTATGAGTCAGAATGGAATTTATGGCAGTGGGTTATTTTACCTTTTTTTTTTTAATGCATAACTGAAATCATACTTGATATTGACTTTTTTAAGTATACTATTTTATGTTGATAGCTGCATCGTTTTGAAGCTATTTCCTGAAATTGAATGGTAAGAATGCCTACTGATTAGTGGCATTCAGTGTTCCTGCTTATCTTTTGCAATTATGTTTGAATTTTACTGACTTTACATTTCAGATCCAGGAGGGAATCAAACTCAGGCAACGCTTTCAAATGGAATTTGCTCCAGGAAATACAAATTTAATTGATCTCACTGACATTTAAATATCAAGTTATAAATGTAAGTATGATGCCATAAAAGTTTAAATAATATGTAGTAAATGAGGTTACTAACATTGTTTTTTCTGACTTGTGACTTTATCTATAATACTTAGAATGAAAAGAGTGATCCTCCATATCCTTAAAATTGCTCACCTGGAATTTCATTAGTATCTCTTCAGAAGTAGATTGCCCAACCTTCCTTCCAAGCAATGGCTGGTGGGTTTAAACTGCCACACTTCTGGTTAGCAGTCAAACTCCTTAGGCACTATACTACCAGAGCTCCTAATCATTTCAGACTAAGATTACTCAATAGAAAATATATAAGTTAAAATAATCTTTGAAACAATTTCTTTTAAAAAATCAGTAAGATTTAAACCATATTTATCTCTCTTTATTTTTCATATTTCCTTACTGCAATCCCTCCATTAGATTGAACCTTCTCAAAAGGCAGATAAATGTCTTGTTTTTATTCTGTTTCTTAAACACATACTCTTTGGGAGAGAAACTAGGTAGAGGCTGAACAAATATATTCAGCATTCTGAGAAACCAGTCTTACTAGGTAAGAAAATGTTGAATAAGAACAAAATGTTGAATATCTCTGAAAATTTACCTGGTGGGAAGATAAGTAGCTGAGGCATTTGAATTTATGCTACAGTTAATCAAAATACTGTATGATGAATCTAATATTTCTCTGTATTACTACTTTCCTATTAATATCATTATCCTTATGCATTATAAGACTATAATGGTTGTGACAAAAACTATATTTGTAAATTACAGAAGGAATAAAATTAAATGCTTGATGATCTCTGAAGTAATGTTTGGTTTAATTTTCTATCATCTATGATGATCTTCTATGATCTTTAAACTACTCAACTGGATTAATATGAAAAGTTTGTCAAAAATTGCATGATTGAAGCATACATTTTATCTATTATGGTTAACAAATACCAAGACTATATTGTATCTATAAGAAATATACTTGAAGAAAACAAATATATATGACTTGATATGAGGTACTGGGATCTGATTTTATTTGAGTATCTTGTCTGGGAAGGGTAGATGGGAGGGAATAAAACTTGAACCACTAAGCCCATTGTTGGTATTACTTATTGTTATTTAGTCTCTGGTTATATATATTATATACCAAAGGGATATACACTAAAGGATACACAGTGAAGGATTGAAGTATAAGAGACCTTTACAATATTTTCTTCAAAGCAAACAATAATAAATATAAGAGTAGGAAAGTCAACATTTTGGGATGAACTAATTATATATTCTATTTTATTCCTTACATGTTTATGCATTCTATTCTATACCTATTTATGTATTCTAATGAGAATATTGGTAGAAACACTAATGTTGCAACTTTCTAAATTCTTATATTCCTTGGAAACACACACATGTAATGCAAAAATGAGGAATACAGTTCTAACTAGTAAGTATAAAAGGAGAAACTACAATAATTTCAGATCAAATCACTAAGTGATTGGAAACTAAGTTAAAAGACATTGTGAATTAGTCATTGTAATTTACAGTCCATGGTTTTAATACTGCAAACCTAGGTAAATGTTCATTTTTCCCCTAGTATTTCCTAATTCCAGTACTTGCGTGACATTCACTAGATTGCCATTTTTGAGACTCATTTTAACTTTTAAATGGATGTAATTTAATCCAATTTGGATACTGACTTGCATAAAGATTTTGTTTTTTGAAAGCACATTTGTGAACACATTTTTCTTTTTTGTGTGTGATTTGAGTGAAATTTTACAAAGCAAATGCGTTTTACACACAACAGTTAATACACATTTTGCTTTGTGACACTTGTTACGTTCCCTGCAGTGTAACAGCTCTCCTCTCACTTCCTCCCTATGGTTACCCTCTCTCCGTGTCCTTGCCTGTGCATCCCTGCCTCCCTACCTTTCTCTTTGTGCAAAAACTGCCCTTCAGGTCACCCATGGTTGATGGTCTAAGGAGTGTTTCTTCCTGGTGTAGGTGTCAAGCTCATGGGATTCTTCATCGTTTGGCTGAGAGTTAAACCATGGGAGTGAGTTCAATTCCAGACTCTAAGGATGATTTGGGGCCATAGTCTTGGATGTTTCATCAGTCTTTATCCAACAAGTAAACCTGGTCTTTTATTTATGATACTGAGTATTGTTCCACATTTTTTTTCCCACTCCATCCAGGATCTCCAATTTTGATCCTTTTCTAAGTGTTTGGCTGTGGTAGTTAAAGTTGTGTGTCAACTTGATTGGGCCTGGTTGAATGGCTGGGCAGCTGGTGGTAGTTATTCCCCATGATGAGACTGGTAATCAACTCCATGGTGGGATCTACCACAAGCATCTGAGTAGCTGCTTTGGGTATGTGGTCTGCTTCCCATATATAAGAAGAAGCTTTGAGAATGGTTTCTAGCTTATAGCATGCTGGGACCCTGAATGTAGCTGTGTAGTTGTTCAGCAGCAGCCTGCCATGCTCTGCTGACCTTGGGACTTACAATGGACTTGAGTTAATGGCCTGCCATGTAGTTTGGTAACATCTGAACTGTGCCTTTTTACTTGTCAACCTTGGGCTTGGCAGTCTCAGCAGCCAGCAGTTGTCTGAGTGAAGAAAAGCCTCTAGCTTCAGTGGGCCAGGAGCTGGAGGCAGAGCTGAGCCCAAGGCTGAGGATCTTTCACCCAGCCCCTAGAGCCTGGCACTTTGAACTTGGACTTAAAGCCTCCAAACTATAAGAGAATAAACTCCTGTTTGTTAAGGCCATCCCATTTGTGGTATATTTCTTGTCAGAGCAGCACTAGGTAACCAAGCATCATACAGTTATTCTTGTCTCAGGGTCATATAGGTTGATGTTCTCATGGTCTGTTAGTCCTTTGAACTGTTTCCATGTATCTTTGGTTTTCTTCATGCTTCTCTGCTCCAGATGAGGTGAGACCACTAGTTGCAACCTAGATGGCCACTCACAAGTTTTTAAGACACCATTTATTACTCACTGAAGTGAAATGTAGAACAATATTTTTGTATACCATGTTGTGTGAATACAGTTTTTGTTACTACTAGCCATTGTCACCACCACTCAAATGTCAGTTTGTTGTACTGTGGTGATGTGTGTGTTACTGTAAGGATGGAGGCTATGCCATTGGTATTTTGAATACCAGCTGGGTCATCCATGATGGACAGGTGTCAGTGGAACTTCCAGACTAAGATAGACTGGAAACAAGTACAGGGCCACTCATCTATTTCAGAAAAAAATCTAGCCAGTTAAAAATCTTATGAATTGCAGTGAGACATTAACTGGAAAACTTTATGAAGAGCTCTAAAACATTGTCTGATATACTGCCAGAAGATGAGCCCCTCAGGTTAGAAGGCACACAAAATACAGCTAAGGAAGAGCTGCCTCCTCAAAGTAGAGTTTACCTTAATGACATGGCTGGAGTTAAGCTTTTGGGCCCTTCACTTGCTAATGTGGTATGAGTCAAAATGGGAAGAAACAGCTGCAAGCATCCATTAATAATCAGAACATGGAATTTATGAAGTATGAATCTAGGAAAACTAGAAGTTGTCAAAATGAAATTGAGTGAATAAAGATTGATATTCTAGGCAATACCAAATGAACTGGTATTGGTCTACTGTGCTGGGAATGACAAATTTAAGAATAATACCATTGCTTTCAAGGAGCTCTGGTGGTCTAGTGATAAGGCACTTGACTGCTAACTGGAAGGTGAGTGGTTCAAACCCACTAGCCACTACGTGGAAGGAAGATGGAATGATCTACTTCCTAAAGATTTACAGTCTCAGAAACCCAAGTAGGGGTCCTTATGAGTCAGAAACAACTCGAAGGCAGTGAGTTTGGTTTTGGTTTGAGTTACCATTGTATTCATCATCAAAAAGAATATCTCAAGATGTATCCTAAAGTACAATGCTGTCAGTGATAGGATGATATCTATATACCTACAAGGAAGACAAATTAATACTACTATTATTTAACTTATGCACCAACCATGAAAGCCAAAAAAGAAGAAATTGAAGACTTTTACCAACTTCTTCAGTCTGAAATTGACCAAACCTGCAACCAAGGTATATTTATTTTTTATTAACGGTGATTGGAATGCAAAAGTTGAAAACAAAGAAGAATCCTTGGTAGTTGGTATATATGGTCTTGGTGATAGAAATGACACTGGAGATTGCATGACAGAATTTGGCAAGACCAATGACTTATTCATGGTAAATACATTTTTTTGAACAACACAACTCTCAATAAGTAGACTAGTAGCCCAGTTGTTCTGGAATTGGCCAACTCAACTGGAAATGAAGTGAAGGATATCCCATGGAAGAATCCTAAGTTTCTGGGAGGAACATGAGGCAAGAAGTACCTACTGAACAGATAACTCAGAGCAGACATAAGAAAACTCTCAAATCCTGTATATACTGCAGAACATTGACACTTAAAAAGAATAAGGTAGAAAGAGAAAGACATATTCCCCAGAAGGTGATGATTGCATTATTAGTAACAATTTTCATCTAGGTCAGTATGTCACTGCTCACTATTGAACCCCATAAGCTCATCTAATGGCAGTTCTTCTTAAGGCAAGTTCAATTACTGAAATTATTTTAAGATTACAATTTAACTACAAAAATATATCAGGATTAAGATGTGAACAATTATTCTATAGATGCAGTACTGAAATAACTATTACAATTACAGATATAGTAATATTGATATATCCAATAAAAGTACCTGGGCTTTTACAGGCAATGAAAAAGATCCCATGATATAGATGGCACATATCTTGTCAAGAGCAGAGTGTAAACTTGACAAGTACCTAAGTCGTAGAGGCTTGAGTGAAACATAAATCATAAAACAGAACCTGCCTTTGACTGTATCTCCTCATTTCTTAAATGAGATTAACAAAAACCCTGTTGTGTTTACTTCAAATAAATTATTTTTACATGACTATGTTGCTATGAGTCGGGTTTGACTCGACGGCACATAACAACAACAACAATGTTAAAGGTAAAATAAGAAAATATTTTGAAGAAATGTTTAGTAAACTATAAAGTTCTATGCAGGTATCAATTGTTATTATTAATAATCTTTAGATTGATTTTTGTTTTCTAATAGCTTTCAAATTTTTAAGAGAATAATTTCAGGGAAGATGCTTAGAAATGATAGTTCTTAACTCCTTTTTAATAAATTGTTCCGCCTGGATCAAAAACCTTACAGATGTAAAAATAAGTACTAATGAATATTGTTGTTGTTGTTGTTGTTATGTGCCGTCGAGTCAGACCCGACTCATAGCGACCCTTCTTGGGTTTCCAAGGCAGTATCACTATGGAAGTAGATTGCCCCATCTTCCTTCTGAGGAGTGGCTGGTGGGTTTGAACTGCCAGCCTTCTGGTTAGCAGTCAAGTGCCTTAGCCACTATGCTACCAGAGCTCCCTAATGCATATTAGTAATAATAAAAAAAAAAGAGAGAGAAAATATGTAAGATTAAAAGCCAATTTACCTCTACAAGAAAGAATATGTTGAAAAATCTACATGATGGAGCAAAAACATGACACTGTAAGATTAGACATGGTAATGAAATGTTAGAAATGTGCAAAAATAGAATGTGCAAATATATGGATATAAATACACACAAATACTATAATACACATATTGTAGCAGTACTATATATAGGATGGATCTTTGCTTGAGATATTGTCTAAAATCAAGAAAATTCCACTAATCTCAACAATAGTGTTTTAGTTTTCTTGTGCTGCTCTAGCAGAAATACCACGGGCAGATAGCTTGAACAAACAGGGATTTTATTCTCTAGCAGTTCAGAAGACTGGAAGTCTGAGTTCAAAGTGCCAGCTCTAGGAGCTGGGTGAAAGCCCGTTTAACTTCAGCTGTGCCTCTTGCTCCTGGTCCACTGAAGCTGGAGGCTTCTCTTAACTTATGCTGAGCTGGCTGCTGAGGATGACAAACCCAAGGTCATCAAATAAAATGGCACAATTCCAAGATTACCAAACAACATGGCAGGCCACTTGTTTAAGTCCAGAGACAGTCTCAAGATCGGTAGGCAACATGACAGGCTGCTGAATGAAGACTTGGCTATATGTGGGGTCTAACCATGCCAAAAAACTGAGAAACTTCTCTCAAAGCTTCTTCTTATATACTGGAAGCAGACCACATCCCTAAGGCAGTTATTCAGCTGCTCCAGTAGATTCCACCATGGAGTTGATTACCAGTCTTATCATGGGAATAACTATATGCAGCTGCTCAGCCACTCAAAACCAGTCTCAGCTAAATTGACACATAACCTTAACTACTACACATTGTAAAGAAGATACAGTGTTATTTCAAATCTAGGATAAAAAAAAAAATGCATATTCTTTTGCTTACCAACAGCACCCATCACCTTATTTAATAAAAATGCATTTGTTCTTTCAGGGGTTGGTCTTGCCCAAGAACCCAAGGACCTAAGGATCCATTCCCTAGCAGTCAATTTCTCAAACGCTGAGAAGGAGTGACCCCATAAGCAAGAGGGAGAGCCATGGTTGGAATTTCAGCAGTCTAGTCCGTTGGGAGATGTGGCACCATGTCTCTTAACAGATGTGGAGAATAACATTTATGTTTCAATGTCAACCAGAAAGCTTTCAATTTAATCTCTCTTGCACACAAATTGATAATAATTATAAGAGTTAAATTTACTCAGATATGCTATTGTTAGCTGCCTTCAAGTTGATCTTGATTCTTGGTGAACCCATGCTCAATGGAGTGAAACTCTGCCTGATCCTGTGCCATCCTCATGATCAGTTACAGATCAGGCAACTGTGATATTTCATTGGCTGAGATTTGGAAGTAGATCACCAGGACTTTCTTCTGAATCCATCTTAGTCTGTAAACTTCCTTGAAATTTGTCAACATCATAGCAACACAATGATAGATGATGATGGCTGTTTACCTAGATAAACATATATCTAAACACCTACGGTCATCATTAGTTGGATTCACCACCTACAGGTTTTTTTTTTTTAAAAAAAAAAAAACCATATAATATATTCTAAATATATTTAGACCATGTATAAGGTTGGCAGACAATGGTCCTATAAGTGTATTTGTATGATCTGTAAGAATTCCCAGGTGTATAGTAGAGATGGCAAGGGACAAGGTTGTAGTCACTTCTTGGTCACAGTCAGCTACCCAGAGGGACTGAGTAGTTGAACTGGTGGGCTTGGGACCATAGTTGCAGGGGACATCAAGCTCAATTGGCATAATATTGTACACAAAACATTGGTCCACCTCCTACTTTGGTGAGTAGCAACTGGGATGTTAAAAGCTTGCAAGCAGCCATCTAGATGCAATGATGGGTCTCTCCTCATCCAGAGCAAAGGAGAATGAAGAAAATAAAAGATTCACAGAAAGAATTAGTTCCAGTAACTGGTACACAATACAATCCATAGCCTATATGACTATGAGACCAGAACTAGATGGTGTCCGGGTACCACTGTCAACCACTCGGAGGGGGATCTTTGTAGGAAATCCTGGATAGAGAGGGAGAACAATGTGGAACAAAGCTCAAAATCATTTTGGGGAAAAAAAGGGTGGGGGAACCAGATTTGCTGGTCTGATAGAGCCTGTGAGAACCCCTGAGACTATGGCCCCAAGCTGCCCTTCAGGTCTGGAATTAAACCCACACCTGTGGCTTCCAGCCAAACAAAAGACAGGCATAGGAATTGAACATTTACCTGAAGTAGATACACTACTTGGAGAGAACAGTCATGGGAGAAAGAAGGGCTGTTTATGCACAGGGAGACAGCTCGGGGGCAGGAATGCATGGGGGTATGGACACAGGGAAGAGGTGACTGTCGGGAGGAAGTAGGATGAGAGCTGTTGCATTGTGGTAAATTGTAGTCAGTGTCATGAGACAAAGTGTATGTGAACTATTGTATGGAAAGTGAATATGCTCTGTAAACTTTCACCCAAATCACAATTAAAAAAAAAATCTTCACCTAAATATATTGAACAATATTAGTAGATAGCAAAAACGAAATTACTTTGAATCTGTTAAAGGCAATCTAAGGAAGCACTAATAATTCTTAAGTCTGTGTAAAAACTGAAATATTGTAAATTACTTATGTAATTATTTTCCCAGATAATTGAACAAAATTGTGCTTATATTTATTAAAGCAGTACTGACAAGAAATACTAAAATATATATGTTGTTGTTATGTGCCATCAAGTTGGACCCGACTCATAGTGACCCCTCCTTGGGTTTCCGAGGCAGTATCACTATGGAAGTAGATTGCCCCATCTTCCTTCCGAGGAGTGGGTGTATATATATATATATATATATAATGTATTCTAAATATACTTATTACAAGGACAAGGAAATTATTTTTTGAAGACCGAATTATCAGTACCAGTGCCTTCAGTCAAAGAGAATAGAATTTATGTTATAAGGACTGAAATTCATGTGTTCCTTATTCATCCTCTGGTTTCCAGCATGTTCCTCTTGACCTATGTAGAAAGAAATGATTCCAAATAACAGCAGCCAAAAGACCTTATAAATATACGAAAACTGGAAATTGTGTAAGGGAACAAAGGAAGACACAGATATTTTCCACTAAAATAAGCAATAGAAAAGTAGAATAAAATAGAAAAATTCACAAGACCCAGAAAAACAAGGCAGAGCCATAGAGTTCCAGATCTCACAAGACTCACTGTAGAGACTTTGCAATTATGATGGCCTTCTCTGTCCAGATTTCATTCCTTAGCGAATCATTCTCACTCCGCTCTCTCTAGTAAGAAGAAAAGTGACAGAAAGCTTATGGTCATCCTAGCACAAGATCACCTGTGGGTTGAGGGTTAAGGATAGTTGAGTTTTCCTCAGATTATATGAGCATTCTTGGACTGAGGTATTTGCTGGCCACAGCTTGAGCTGGCTGCCTTTCTCAGGTAGATAGAGAGGTAAGTGTAAATCCATTTGCACTGCAGTGAGTGCTGCCTTCAGTGCACACCCAATTGATGATAGGTCAGTGGCATAATTTTTATGAATGCATCAATAATATAAAGTAATTAGAGAACATCAAAACAAATGGCCATCTGTGATAGGCTCTATTCACAAATTTCTGGAATTAATGATGCCTTATTGAGGGAACATTGTATGAAGCTCTGTGGCATATGCCTGCTGGTGTTATATAATTTCATAGTCCACAAACCATAATGATTCAATTTTCTCAGAGGTGCATTCTTCCATCTATACCCAGCACTTTTCTTTTTGCACTGTGAGCTAATTTAGGAGCTATGTAATTGTTTACCTAAGTAAGGAAATGACAAGACGAGGAAAGATAATACAAAGTGGAGGACTGAAGAGGTGTTTTAAATAAATTACAAAGAAACGCAGCTTTGGAAAATCTGGGTGCAGATTTTCTTTTTAAAGTAGAATTTGGATCTGAGCATTTACCAGATACTGTGTTAGACACTATGGGTACACAAACAAAAAAGACTCCAAACTCACTGCCACTGAGTTCATATGACTCATAGTGACCCGTCCTTGGGTTTCCGAGACAGTATCTCTACGGAAGTAGATTGCCCAATTTTCCTTCCTAGGAGTGGCTGGTGGGTTTGAACCACCAGCCTTCTGGTTAGAAGTCAAATGCCTTAGGCACTATGCCACATGGGAATTAAAAACAAAGTTCGTTGCCAAGAACTTTATATTCTAAATGAGCAGATTAGACTCCCACTGCTGTATCATTCATAGTAAGGGTCAACATAAAGATATTGAAATTAAATAAAACTTTATAATTCACTGGAGTGTTCCTAAAACTCACTGCCATCCAGTCGATGCAACTCATAGTGATCCTTTAGTACTGGGTGGAACTGCCTAGGGGTTTCCAATGCTGTAAATCTTTATGGAAGCAGACTGCCTCATCTTTCTCACTCCAGGAAATTGCTAGTTAGCAGCAGAATTCTTAGCATAGTGCCTAAGGCACTTGACTGCTAACTAGAAGGGGGTGGTTCAAACCCACCAACCACTCCCAGGAAGGAAGGTTGGGCAATCTACTTTAGTAGTGATACCACCTAGGAAACCCAAGGAGGGGTCGCTATGAATCAGGTCTGACATGACTGCACATAACAACAACAAAAGAATGTTTTAATCACTATGACACCAGAACTCTTTTCAGTATTCTCAGAACTCATAATAAACATGAGGGGAATGTTATGAATGTTAAAACGGAGTAACATAATCCAGCTAATCCAGGATTCAGGGAAAGACACATTAAAAAAAGAAAAAAAAAATGGTGTTTATGGCCCAATTTACATCCTCTCCTTCAAAAATTCTTAAAAGAATTGCCTACAGTGGCAGTCCTGCTTTTTCACTTTCATGTCTTTCTTGCAAATGCTGTGTGCATTTTTCCCCTGCACTGACCACAGTAAGACACTGTTGATTTCTCTTCCCTTCCATTCTCCCCCACACCCCTTATTTTCCTCTCTCTCTTCTTCCTTCTCCCACCCCTCCTCTCTCTGCTCCCTCCTTCCTCTTTTCTTTCTGTCTCTATCCTTCAATTCTTATTGAAATATTTGTTGTTGTTGT
>NW_006921642.1:8902194-8930432 GCF_000298275.1 Orycteropus afer afer
AAATTATGTGTGCTACATCTCTGACAACCACTTTTAGTCTCCTTTGCTGGGTCTCCTTCCTTTGACAACTCTAGTCCCCAGAGTTCTGGCAAGGGCTTTCTTTTCTTCTGATACCACATATTCTCAAAAGGCTAAATACTTTATTATTTCATTTATATGATAGTCTGGAAAAAAGAAAAACTATAGGGACTGAAACAGATCAGTGTGTATCAGTGGCTGAAGCTGCAGGAGGAGTTTACTACAGAGCCTTTGGGGTGACAGGGCTGTTCCACATCTTAGTTGTGATGATAATTGTACTACCATGTATTTGTCCATGTTTTTAAAACTGTACATCTACAAGAGTGAGTTTGACCTCACCTTGAAAAACCTCAATAAAACTGATATTAAAAGCAAAACAAAAAAAGGAACATAAAACACGAGTAAGATATTCACATAATTATTTCAACTCTGTGCTTTCCTTCAAGTGGGACAAGTCAGCATGATTTGCTTCTTTTTTCTCACCATTTTCTCTACTTTTGCATTCAGTAGCTTCCCAGTAAAACTAGGAAATTATTTTGAGACTATTGTCCAAGACTACCAAGCATATTCTATGAACAAACACAAAACAAATCACATTCTCATTAAGACAATTCCAATTGGCATTAAGTCAATTCTATAGAATAGGTCTGATCCACAGGGTATTCTTGGCCATAATTTCTCTCCTTAGAAGCAAGAATGGCCAGATTTCATTTTACCTTCTTTGGTCACGTTGTCAGAAGGGACCAGTCCTTGGAAAAGGATATCATGCTTGGTAAAGTAGACCATCAGCAAAAATGTGGCAGACCCTCAAGGAGATAGTTTGACACAGTGGCTGCAACTTGAGCATTGCAAGGATTGTGAGGATGGAACAGCATTTTGCAGTGTTTTGTTCTGTTGCACATAGTGTTTTTATGAGTTGGAGCTGACCCAATGGTGCCTAACAACAACAGCAACAACGATATTTGCAGAGGCAGATTGACAGGTATTTGTTCCACAGTGTTTCCGGATGGGTTCAATGACCAACCTTCAAGTTTGTAGTTGAGAGTGCACACAGCTTTTGCCACCCAGGGATTTGTTTAATTTGTAAGCTAAAATGGAGATGGCTGAAACAAGAAGCACTGCTCAAATACTTCTAACATGAGTATTTTAATAACAGAGGATGAAAGTAGAATCTATGAAATTATATTTCATACCATCTGGCATTTTAGAGGGAGTATGACAATAATAGTCAATAAAACACAGGTAAACATCTTTCTGGTATTCTCTGTTTTAGCCAAGATTCACGGGACATTAGTAATGATTTCCTTCATTCCACGTCCTCTTCTGAATCTAGCTTGAATTTCTGGCAGTTTCCTGTCAATATACTGTTGCAACAGTTTTTAGATTATCTTCAGTGGAATTTTACCTGAAGGTAATGATATTGTTTGATAATTTCTGCATTTGTTGGATCACCTTTCTTTGAAATGGGTAAGAATATGGCTCTCTTGTAAACAGCTGGCCAATTATCTATCTTCCAAATTTCTTGGAATAGACAAGTTCAGCATGGCCAGTGTTGCATCAGTTTGTTGAAACATCAATCAATTCCTCAAACTCACTAACTCACTGCCATCGAATCGGATCCAACCTACAGTGACCCCTCCTTGGGTTTCTGAGGCAAGATCACTACAGAAGTAGATTGCCTAGCCTTCCTTCTGAGGAGTGGCTGGTGGGTTTGAACTGCCAGCCTTCTGGTTAGCAGTCAAATGCCTTATGCACTATGCCACCAGAGCGCCTAATATTCCTAGAGCCTTGTTTTTGCCAGTGTCTTCAGTGCAGCTTGGACTTCTTCCTTCAATACCATCAGTTCTAGACCATATGCTACTTTCTGAAATGTTTGAACATCAACCAATTCTTTTTTTGTGCAATGACTCTGTGTATTCCTTCCATCTTCTTTTGATGCTTCTTGTGTCATTCAATATTTTGACCATAGAATTTTTCAATATTGCAACTTGACACTTGAATTTTTTTCTTCATAGAATAATTTTTTTTCTTCATTGACCAGGAGGCAGTGCTTTGAACAAAACAAGGGGATACTACAAGGTTTAAAGCCAAGAAAAGGGTGTATTAGGGTTAGATCTTTTCACCATACTTTGACCAAATAATCTTAGAAGTTGAATTATATGAAGAAGACCATGGTATCAAGATTGATGGAGGATTTATTAATAACCTGCAACATGGAAATGACACAATCTTGCTTGCTGAAAATGAAAAGGCCTTTAAGCACTTACTAATGAAGATCAAAGACCACAACCTTCAATATGGAGTACAACTCAACCTAAAGAAAACATAAATCCTTACAACTGGCCTGATAAGTAACATCATGATAAATGGAGAAAAGATTGAAGTTGTCGAAGATTTCATTTACTTGGGTATACAATCAATCCCCATGGAAGCAGTAGTCAAGGAACCAAATGGCTTATGGTATTGGCAAATATGCCACAGAAGACCTCTTTTAAGAGTTAAAAAGCAAAGATAGCACTTTGAATACTAAGATGCCCATGTGCCAAGCGGTGGTATTTTCTATCACCTCATATGCATATAATAGCATATGCATTATAGATATAATAAGGAAGAGCAAAGAACAATTGATCCATCTGTATTATGGTGTTGATGAATATTTTTTTTTAATGCTCTGTGTACTACCAGAAAAGAGAACAAATCTGTCTTAAGCAAATATAGCCAAAATGCTCTTTAAAAGCAAGGGTGGCAAGAGTTCATCTCTTAGACTTTGGTCATATGGTCAGAAGAGACTAGTCCCTGGAAAGACAAGATGCTTGGTTCAGCAAAAACAAAGAAGACCCTCAATGAGATGGACTGACACAGTCACTTTAACAATGGGCTAAAACATGGCAGTGATTGTGAGGATGGTGCAGGTGTAGGCAGTGTTGCTTTCTGTTACATGCAGGGTTACTATGAGTTGGAACTGACTTGACAGCACCTGACAGTAAGGCAATAAAATTTCAGCTGTCACTTTTTAAGTCATAAAAGTAGATAAGTCCTATGTTAGGTTAACTTATAGCTAAAGGATTAGAACAATATTTTCAATGACTGTGGTATTGAGTAAGAAGGGATCTAGCTAATAGCGGGAACTCAGTTTTTATAAAGCCTGATGCTTTGTTCATTCCAAGAAAACCGTAGAATAGAGAGATAGCACTTCTCAGCTTTTCAGATGTGTGGCTTGGAGACAACAGGATTTTAAAGATTGGTATGTAAAGATATAATTCCATATTATAAATCTTTTATTTTAAAGAGGCATGGAAATCTTTTTCTCCTTTCCAAGCAGTACACTCACACTTCTAAGAGACTTTATTTGTTGTTGTTGTTGTTATTTGCCATTGAGTCAGCCCTGACTCATAGCGACCCCTCCTTGGGTTTCCGAGGCAGTATCACTACAGAAGTAGGAATGCCCAACCTTCCTGTAGAATTAGCTTTGGATTAGGATTCCAAAACCTACAGAATTGTATGTTTTTATCCTACCTCTGCAACAAAGCTAGCTTTGCCACTAGAAGGGGGTGGTGGTAATGCATCAGTGCCTGTGCTTATTTGAGCAAGAAGTTGGGCTACATGACCTCTGAGGGTGTCTTCTTAAATTGAAATACATCTTTTGGAGCTTTTCTATACCTTATCATAGTGTGAATTTTCATTAACGTGGCTTTCTCTCCTTAAATTCCTACACTTATGAATATTTGTACTTTTCCATCAGCACAGGTTGTCTTTATCCCTAGTGTACTCCTGGGCCCTGAATTTGGTGTCATGATCTGACCTTCTTTGGCTTTTGCATTCTAGGCAAGCTGTAGTTTGTTGCAATCAACAGAAGTCAAATACACCATCAGGCACTGGAGCTTTCCAAAGCTTGTGTTAAGCTTTTCTTAACTAGTGTGCTTCAACACCTTGACCAATGTTAAGTACTGTGAGCGATGATGGCACACTGACTCGGAATTAATCGAGATTTCAGAATTTAGAATGCATGGTTTTAAAGAATAAACACATTTTCTAATTTAAAAGCATATACATTGTTCTACACATTTTTATGTATTTTCCTGAATCAGGGAGTCATTTATTTGTGTAATTTACAGTTAAACAGCAGGCTATTGGGATGCCTTTTAGGCTACAGCAATTGGTTAATTGACGAGTCTACAGTGAATGCTAAAGGATTAGCAACTGAATAGAAAAATCAAAATTAATGATCTGAAAATTTACCTCATGAAATATCTGTAATCATGGAAAAATCTGAGGAAGCACTAGAGATAATTTATCTCCTTGTCAATTTCTGGTCAGGCTGATTTTTTTTTTTCTAATTTTTATTTTTACATTAAGGTGTGTATTTGATACTTACATAATTGGGGGTCTTGCGTATTGTTATATAGTGTCATATAGTGAGAATACTTTGTATTGCAGGTTTCTGGTGTGGAAAGACATGACGATAGAGATAACTTCTCTGAGTTTTTTTTTTTTTTTTTTGCAGTGGTTAAGGCATCTAACTGCTAAGCAAAAGATTGGTTCAAACCAGCCAGCCACTCCATGGGAGAAAGATGGGGCAGTCTGTTTCTGTAAAGATTTACAGACTTGGAAACCCTAAGTGACAGTTCTATGCTGTCCTATAGGGTCACTATGAGTTGGACTTGATGCTAGTCGGTTTGGGTTTTTCTTTTTTCCCCTAACTTTGGTTTACCTAAATCATTTCAGACATGTCAGTCTCTTTCCAGACTGCAGATGTCCTCAGGGAAGGTGATTCTACACTCTTGCCAGTTACAGAGCCAATTCCTCCTGTGGCAGGAAGTTCTTGATAAATTGAATACCTCCTGCTTCTGTTTAATCCTACTTCTTACTCAGGCATGAGTGGGAGTGCAAACTTTCTGTAGTGATCCCACACACAATAAAGCAATCTTGGGAAAATACATACTTACGCAGTAACATGGGAAATTTGAGCTTAGAGGCAGAGCAATTAAAAGAAGAAGAGGAAGTAAAAAAAAATAGAGGCCAGTTTCAGAATTAATGACTGCAGTCTCATTTACCCCAACAACCACTCTTTGGAAGGAAGTTTGGGCAATCTACTTCTGAAGTGATACTGCCTCAGAAACCCAAGCAGGGGTCACTATGAATCGGATCCAACTCGATAATGGTGAGTTAGTTATCATTTAACACTTTAGAAAAGGAATATAACTTGTAGAAATTTGTCTAGGAAATATGAACTATGCAGAAGCTAATGATGCAAAAAAATAAAGATCCTAATCTGCTTTATAGGAGGATGCTGGTAAAACACATGAAGAATATAAAGTAGTTACTCTAAAAACCAAACTCACTGCCATCAAGTGGATTCTGACTAATAGTGACCCACTTTGGGTTTTGGGGGGAAGGGTAAAACTTCACAGAAGTAGATTGATTGCCCAGTCTTCTTACCATGGAGTGGCTAGTGGGTTTGAACTGTGAAACTTCTAGTTAGCAGTCAAACGCCTTAGGCACTACACCACCAGAGCTCCTTATAAAATAGTTGTTGTTGTTGTTATGTGCCGTAGAGTTGGACCCAACTCATAGTGACCCCTCCTTGGGTTGCTGAAGCAGTGTCACTACGGAAATGGATTGCCCAACCTTCCTTCCGAGGGGTGGCTGGTGGGTTTGAACCTTAGGCACTATGCTACCAGAGCTCCTATAAAATAGTTAGAATATGATAAATAGAGAAGATTGGCCTGGGTAATATTTAGGATTAAAAAAACTGTTGGGAGGAGAAAAGAAGAAAGTCAGAGAACTGAAAATTCAAGAACAATGAGATGGCTGACATATCTAAAAAAGAACAAATCCATGGTGAGGATCTGCAAGGAGCAGGAGGTTGGCAAGAGTACTGTAAATAGACTTGTCCAATAAAATTCTTGCACGTCAAGCTGTACTACAGTTCTATCATCTTGAAGGAATTTGGATCTGACTGTGATGAATGTCACATTCTCTTTAATGAAACCATGAAATGGAAACCACACAATGCAAAAGGCTCTGGAGTAATTATTATTATTATTATTTTTTGCATCGTTAGCTTCTGCATACTTAGAACCCCCTTCCACATCTCAAGCCAATTATGTATTACATAGTAGGTGATGACTAAGCAACAGCGGGGAAATTGGCAAAACTACGTTTTTCTTATTGTTTCATTTTAGCATAGTCAAATATTCATTGACCAGGTAGGTCTAGATCTATGGTGAAACTCTTTGGATTGACTCACATGAATATTTTTTTCCACATATTTCCATTCTGTTTCTTTAATAAGTGCTTACTTAAAGTCTAATATGTTTTAGGATTGCCTCTAGCCAAAGATAAATCTTAAGTGCACTTGTCTTATTTGTGCAAACTATTCATTCTTCTAAACAGTTACCTAAAAGAGAGTCATAAAATGAAACATGTTGAATCTCTTTTATGTAACACCTATTTGTTGACATCCTAATGCATTGTTTATTCATTCATTTTTAAAATATTTACTGTAAATAGGAGTAAATACCTTTTAAATTCTAAGAACCTGTCTGGGAGGTGAGGAGCCAGCAAGGAACAGAACAGAGAAGATTCCAGCATTCATGATGCTTTATATTCTTGCATGTATGAGGTATGTTTTAAAAAGAGACAAGATTGGAAGTGATGGTTTAGAGGGTATGAATAAGAAACAAAGGGAAGATGTGAATTCTTTAGTCAGCTTTGGAATGCATTGATTCAGGTAAAAATTAATTGCATTCTGAGAAAGAGCTCTGACTGAAAGGGAGCTCATAGTCTATTTGAATGTGGTTGAACATGGTTCTCTCATTAATCTAATATTGTTTGATAGGGATAATTGCTTAAACAAATAAGGAAGATTTAGGTCTTTTAAGTAGATATGGATTCATGACATTCAGTCACATTATGGAAAGATACTTCAGGTAGTCAGATGGTCCATGCTGTATGTCTTCTCAAAGCTGTCATTATCTCCCATATTTTTGAGATATTTAATGTTGTAATATGTATTAGGAATAGTAACATTGGTCAAAATTCCAAATGAGATGTATTTCCTTGCCTTACTGGAAACACCAAAATGGATATATATGTTCCTCTGGCCCCAAATTAGGAGAATATTAGAGCTCTGAGTGTGAAATTGGCCACAGATTATCACTAGAAAATCTCAACAAACTGTATACCATACATAAAGAGTGAAAAAAGCATGAATTTGATAATTAGATATAATTTCAAATCTCTTCTCTTCCAACATTAATGGCATATTCCTAGACAAGTCTTAGTTTTTATATTGGAAAATGGGGATAATATTATCTACTTTCCCTGGTTCTTGTGAGAAATAAATATGCTTAATTATAATACCAATCCAGGGTGCTCACCTCTCACCTTCGTTGTTGTTGTTGTTATGTGCCGTCAAGTCGGACCCAACTCGTAGCGACCCCCTTCTTGGGTTGCGAGGAGGTATCACTATGGAAGTAGATTGCCCCATTTTCCTTCCGAGGAGTGGTTGGTGACAAACACATAATGAGAAGATTAGTTTTCCTAAGGGGAAAATACTTACTTTTGCCCTAGAATGAGCAAAAACCTATTTTGGGATGCTTAAGTAGTCGGGAGTTCTGGTAGCATAGTGGCTAAGACACTTGCCGGCTAACCAGACAGCTGGTGGTTCAAACCCACCAGCCACTCCTTGGAAGGAAGGTTGGGCAATCCTACTTCCGTAGTGATACCACCTGGGAAATCCAAGGAGGGGTCGCTATGAGTCGGGTTTGACTCGAGGACACATAACAACAACAACAAGGTTAAGCCACTCCTCGGAAGGAAAATGGGGCAATCTACTTCCATAGTGATACCTCCTCGCAACCCAAGAAGGGGGTCGCTACGAGTTGGGTCCGACTTGACGGTACGTAACAACAACAACAATAAGGTTAAGTGTTTACATTTAAATTTAATGAAAATTATAGTGCAAAACCAGTTTATTAGAATGCAAGTTCTTTCAGAGTGGATGGGACCATAATTTAGTGACTTTTTCAAGTAAATGTTATGGTGCTATGCTACCGACTTGATGGCAGTGAGTTGTTTGTTTTTTTGTTTTTTTTTGTATGCTACCCAATACTCAAAGCAAGTAGAATTATTAATTTCATCTCCTCATATAAAGAATATTGCTTTTATTTTATTTTATTATTCAGTCCATAAGATTAAGCTCTAACCCAGGAGAGCTTGTATGAGTAAAATGATGCAGTGTATGCATTTATGTTTAAGTCAGAACATAAAGATGCATAAATCACTTTCCTTTTTTCTTAGGGTAGTATGAAAAGGGCCATACAGAGAGAATTAAGATGAAGGATGAAAAAAAAAGAAATCCTTCAACATGTTGGCTGCTTCTGCTCTCACCAGTTAGATCCATTTCTCTTTAAACAATTGAAAGAGGATAGAATTTGTCACCACTCATCTTTTGTTGGGAACTGGCCTTAAATTAACATCCAGGTGGGTATAGAGCAGAAAATAAGTCTTCCTTCAGGAAAGAACCCAAAGTGTTGCTTCTGCCTGGGTCTAACAGGCCCATTAAAGCTTGATTTGCAAAATGAACACTTTATTGGATCAGTGACTTCATGGTCTGGTGCGCTTTTAAACAAACAAATTCAGCATCTGGTTCTCAGCTGACCACACTGTAAATCAGCCAGAAGATGCAGCCACTGTAGAGCCCAGTAAAAACATACTTTTCCTCTTTTTTTCCACAAATGAAAAAAGGGAGCAGCAAGGAATTCCCATATCCTCTGATGGTGTAGTGCCTAAGGCATTTGACTGCTAACCAGAAGGTTGGCAGTTCAAACCCACCAGCCACTCCTCGGAAGGAAGACTGCGCAATCTACTTCCTAGTGATACCGCATCAGAAACCCAAGGAAGGGTCACTGTGAGTCAGGACTGAGTCGATGGCAGTGAGTTTTGAGCCATGATACTTTAATGGGTCAAAATTCCAAGTTGGACGTGTTTCCTTGCCTTGTTTGAAATAACTAAATGAATATGTATGTTCCAGCTACAAACAATGTTTACAGGCTTGCCTGAGTATTCATATCCCAATCAAGGAACCAAATATTTTTTGTGGTCAAAGTACCATTAGAGAGCTTTCATGTATATATATATATATATGCTTGTAAGTTACTATACAGTTATATGTTACCAAGAAAATAGTGGAATTACACAGGCACAGCAGGAAATTAACAATGTAGGAGATAATCGTGTTTGGTTATAGATAATGCATTCAGTGCTTAAAATAGCAGTTTGCCATCCATGTGTCACTTCACACCAGATGGTTGAAAGAGCACAGGACATGTTTTTATATATATATATATATATATATATATATATATATATATATATATATATGAAGGGTACATATAAAAATCTGTTAATAGCATAGCACCGAAAAAGGAAAAAAGATCTATAATTTAGGCTAAGTGAATGTTTGTCGAATTGCCTTCCTCTACATCAAGCTCAAAGCTATTTTTATGTACTCAGTAAGTAAAAATATTCTGTTCAATGAAACAGCAAATAAACTTGTGATATTAAGCTTTTCCAGAGTTTTGAATAGAGACCCTATTTTGAGTACAGTGGCCAACTTAAACAGGTTAACTGAGACTTCCAGAGTGAAATTTATCAATGACTGTATTATTCTTTTATTTTTAATTCCAATTCACAGGAGAAGAGTCAATGTCACTCCAATGAGAGATTACAAGGCAGTCCCTGGGTGTGGAACTTACCGTTTGCTGCCTGTTGAGATTGCTTTCACCTCAAGGTTTAGTATTCTGCCCACTATTGACCTATAAGAATATTATTTAAGATCCTTGATATTTAATGTGTGAAAAAAGCATCTAGATGAAAACATAAGTTTCTAAAAACATGAGAATTAACATTTGAACTCTCTACATCAAGCATGGACAGTGCAGAAATGTTTGTGAGCTAACATACTAAAGCCCAATTTTTTTTTTTCCTCACACCCTAGAGCAGTGGTTCTCAAATAGAATGAATTTACCCCTTGGCTTTGGCAATATCTGAAGACTTTTTTTATTATCACAACCTGGGACAAGGTGGGGGTGTTATTAGCATCCAGTGAATGGGGGTTATTGATATTGCTAAATATTGTACAATACATGGGACGGTCCTACATAACAAAGATGTATCAAGGTCCAAATGTCATAAAGTGCTGTGATTGAGAAATTCTGACCTAGAGACAAAAATATCCCTTCAGGCAGGGAGAAGACCCTGTGCAGAGTCTTGTTTGGTTTTGGTCTTTGCTCTTCTGCAACACGGGGACTTTCCCTGAACAGCACAGAGGCTGTCTTCTTCCTATTCATTGCAGCAGTTTTTTTACACTCTGCTTAAAGGTCTATGGAACCTTACAGGGTTTAGATGTTCGTAATGAAAGCCCTTTATCTAGAAAGCCTCAGTGAGAACACACATGTCCTTACTTACCTGACTGCTCTGAGCATGCTATCTGATTTTAACCAGTTGTCATTATTCAATTCTGACTCATAGCAACTCCGTTTGTGTCAGAATAGAACAAATGTTTTGTCAATAGATTGCCAGACCTTTCTTCCAATGTACCTCTGGATGGATTCTAACCGGAAGAAAGGCACTTCTGAGTGGACTCAAACCTCTAACCTTTTGGTTAGCAGCTTAGCTCGTTGACACTTTGCACTACTCAGGGACTCCATTTCTTCTTTCAACCAAAAAACCCACTCCCAAGTAGATGTGATTCATAAAGACCCTATAGCATAGAGTAGAACTGCCCCATAGGGTTTCCAAGGTTGTGATTGTTGTGGAAACGGAATGCCACATCCTTGTCCTACAGAGAAGTACAAACCAGTGATCTTTTGGTTAACTGTCTAGTGCTTTAACCATGGCACCACCAGGGCTCCTTGTTTAGAAAGGATGAGCTCAAATAAAATTTCCACACTTCTCTTCTCTCATTAATACTACGATTCTCTCCTTCCATAAATTCCCATAACACTTATTTAAATTGTCTTCTGTAAAATACTAATGTTGTTTCCAGATTTTGCCTTAGATATCATCCAGATTTAAGATGATGAAATTATTCATCATCAAAGACTGGCCTTTAACATCCACCAATTTTTATATAGCATAATCCATATGATGCACGTATACACACAAACATAATTTTACTCACATATGACATTTGAAAATACAGGGATGTTATCTTTACGTTTTGAACTTTAAATTGATGGTCTCTGATGCTTCCTAAAAAGCTTAGAAAGTACTGGAATGATTTTTAAATCTTGTGATTTTTTCTGGAGAAGTGATTAAAAAGAGGAACCAATCCTGCTAAGATTCATGAGAATAAATAAGTCTTTGTCTGCTCACTCTCCTAAATTCTACCATTGTCTAAGAGGAATCTGAGAGTGGGAAGGACCAGGATAAGAGGATCAAACATTTATAATGTTTCTTTCACGGAGACCCATGTTCCCCTCAGTGTCTCTGCCAGAGGCGCTATCTTGACAGCTGTCTGTCGCGGTGAGCACCAAGCCGTCATGGTATCAAAGCAAAACTGTCAAAGGGGCCTTCTTGTGGGGTTAAATGCTACTGGCCTTTTCTATCTCGGTGGCCCACTTGGAAACAGAAATATAGTTCCCCCTCAGGCTAGCTCCAGCTGCCAAAGGGAGTAGAAACCATTGAACTGGCCAGAGATAGGTGTGGCCTGGAGGCTGCTAGACCACAATCCAGCTGGAACCTGCTGTCGCTGGCACCAGGGCTTGTATCAGAAGAGGAAACCGGAGCTGCTGAGTTGGAAACTAGTGAGCAGCCGGCAGTGGACCTCTGCCAGCAAACACGTTGAGCTCTGCCCTCGTTGGGCCGCTACTTGGCTTTCCCACAAGTAACCGCATCCCCCATGAAAAGCTTTTTTTTTTTTTTCCTTCATTTTTTCCCCTTCCCTGGGTGTCATCCAATTATCACTCCCACACACTTCTTGCAGCTGTACTTTATGGATGACAAACATTTTTGCTTTATTGTTTTGGGAAAGCTACAAACATGAAAACCAGCTGATAATTTATCAAGAGGTTTGAATACAAAATATGCAGGGAGAACCCAGAGTGAATTTGGAAGCGACAGGCAGCAGCACTGGGGCTTGTCTTCCTTAGGTGTGAACTGTTTTAGCTTAGCTACAGCTTACTGGGGAAGAGAGTGTTTTTAAGAAACAGCTAAAATATTGAGTTTTTTTTTTTTTTTTTAAATCACTCTTCCAAGAAGTCTTCATGCAAGTAGTAGCGAGGTGAAAATTATTCATTCAACATGGATCCAGTGAAAAACAGAGGGGCAGTGCAGATACAGGAAGAAAATTATTCCAGATCTAGGGTGACCAGCAAGGAGCTCTGGTGGTGCAGTGGTAAAGGCATTTGTCTGCTAACCAAAAGTCGGTGTTTTGAACTCACCAGCCGCTTGTGAAAGAAAGATGAGACAGTCTGCTTCCATAAAGATTTACAGCTTTGAAAACCCAATGGGATCACTATGAATCAGAATTGATGGCTGTAAGTTTGGAGGGTGACCAACAGTTCTGATTGTTCAGACTGAGAACATGACACTTTCAGTTAAAACTGGGACAATTCTGGGTCAACTCAGATGGCTTCTCACTCTAAAACCACTTCCTGCATCGGTCAAGGAGGTATCCCAGTTTGGATTAGGTCAAATGCAATTTCTAAACAATGTAGCTTTAGATTAAATGGATTCTGTGGTGGATCTCAGTGAGATACTCAGGACATCACTCATAATTTTTGAAAAGCTCAATCACTGAACGGTCACAGCTTGTTCTGAAGTTCAGAATCTCTGCACCTCCTAGATGAATGTTTTCACAGGGCTTAGAAAAAACTTAGAGAAGGAAAGTTGGGCCCTTTGTGTTCATGGAGAGAAAGAAAAAAAATCACTTGCAAGATGTAAAGATGTGTTAATTGGTGGTGATGTTTGCATTTGGTTCCCATTCCTTGCGTTCTATAGAAAAACAAAACAAAACAGGCAAGCATGGAGTGACAAGTCCAGTTGAAGGAGGGAAGTGGTCAGAACGTATTGTTTTGCTTTTAAAAGATAAATCATCAACATACATGGGAAAGGAGTAGAGGGTCAGCGGAGGGTAATCTAGTTTAAGGTACAATAATATTAGCCTGACTGACCAGCTATGTATCCTTTTTGGAAACAGAACATGACACAGCTGTTCTAGGGCCCCAGTAGGAGATTAATAAGGCAGAAATTACAATAACATGTGTGCATTACTTTACAGTTTGCAAAGTACTTTACCCTCGTTGGTCCTCATAGAATACCCTGGGAAATGAGCAGGGTCAGGATTGGGAACCTCGTTCTTAGAGATGGGGAAGCCAGTGATAGTAGGTGACCTGTTTAAGATCACACAGCCATTAAAGAACGGAGCCAGGACAGTCACCCTTCCTACTTGGGTCTTCCTACCCCTACTGCACAAGGTGTGTCTCTGGCTTTTTAGAGGTTGTCAGGGTGAATACAAAACCATGAGAAATACAGAGGGTTTGAACTGTCTTCATAAATGTCTGTATTTTCCCAAGTTGAGTTGAAAGAACAAAATAAAAAACAAGAAGAGGGGCAATTTTATATAGGGGGACAGCTATAACTTTGAAGCCCGGAATCCTAAAATTGAGCAAACGGCTACCAATCTCTAGGTTTGTGAACTAGTACAATTACTCAACCTCTTTAAACCTCAGTTTCCTTGCTTGAAAATATATGAAAAATGATTGCTTCTGGAAGGGTCATTGTGAGAATTGAATCAGATAATATAGGTAAAATGCCAAATCCAGCACTCAGAGCAATGGTTGACTACTATGACTACTAATGGTCATGGGACAAAGAAATGTAAGTGTGGGCATGTTGCTTGAAAAAGACCGGCCATAGTAACAAGAGAAGGAGAGAATCCCCTGCTGTAAAGTAGGGCTTCTCAAATGCTTATCCCATTAACAGGCACCATCCCAGTCCAGCCTGAGCAGTCACCTCTAAGAAGAAAGAATCTAACTTTCTTGCATGACCTCTAATTTACCCGATAATGATACATCAGAGACTTTGAAGGCAAAAAGTCAGAACAGCAGGGCCAATAGGTGAAAGTGACAAGTGAAAGTGACACTAATACTCCTGAAAGTCATCGTGACATTCAGATTAGTTCTGTAATGAAAATGGTTCTGTCAGACAAGACACCGAGTTAGAAGCTAGCCACAGGATAAAATTAAGTTCAGTCACTCATCAGCTATGAAAAATGTTACCTGTCCACTTTATTCTATTTTGAATCTGATTGTGGGTGGCAATAACCTCATGTAGGTTCCTTCACAAAGGATATATTTTAGATGAATTAACACTAAAGATCACTCTGTTTGCTTTTAATTTTATTCAGCCCTGACACCACTCTAATAGACAAGCAGGATTACTTTTAAGAAAGTAATCATCAAATATATTTATTTGCTTTAGCTATCTTGTTTCCTTCAGAGGCATACAGAATCCTAGAAAAAGAAGGTGGCTCAGAAAGTTAACTGGTTGACCTAGTTCATTCAAGAAAGATGATTGGCTCTGCTATTATTAAGAATTCTCCATGTGTTTAAAGGGCTTTCTAACTTGGAAGGTTCATTGTAGTTAATAAATCCCATGAAGGGCCATTGTATAACCTTTTGTATTATGAAATCTACTTACATAATATGCATGTTTAAGATTTCTACTACCCAAGAAACATACAATCCATAATAACAAATTAATGCCATCAGAAATATAAATGCTATAAACTCCTATTTTAACCCTTTATCCTTATCTCAGAATCCCTGGGGGTTGGAAACAGTTAATGTCTTTGCTGCTAACAGAAATTTGGAGGTTTGAGTCCACCCACAGGCACAATAGGAGAAAGGCCTGGTGATCTATTTCGAAAAATCAACCATGAAAATCCAGAAAATGGAGCACAATTCTGTTCTGATACACATGGGGTCACCATGAGTAAGCTCAAGTTGATGGCAACTAATACCTTTATTTTATTCTTTTATTCTTCCATGAATTGCTTTAACCTCTTGACTAGATCACTTGTGTTCTTTATGCTAACTTAGATGAGTGTGCTGTAACTACTGCTATAAAAATGATTTTATTCCTATACTCTTCATATGGTTTTTATTTCATCTGCTTAATTAGACTTTCTGCTCTATCTCTTTAACAACACAATCTTTCTCTATTTCCTTTGACACATTGTTTTCCAACTGACTTGCAGGCTTTTGCAATCTCTAATATATTATAGACTCTGCTGACTACTGTGGCACTTGAAAGGGAGGTGCTGGACTCAGATAAATCCAGCTTGAATCCCAACTCTGTCTCTTAGTGGTTGGTGACCTTTTGCAAGTTACCCAATGGATCTAGTCTGCAGTGTGGAGGATTGATTGCATTAAGGTCTCTTTCTTCATCATACCCTCTTTCCACACCTTTGGGAAGGTAATCTTGTCCTGCACACCCACTCTAACTCTGGCCCTGCCTGTGACTTGCTGTGACCAGTGAGATGCTGGCAAAAGTTTGAAAGAAACACTTTTACATTATTTATAATCTTCCCCTTTGCTATTGTCATAAGAAGGACATGCCTGATCTAGCCTGCTGAAGGATTAAATGTGTGGACAACATCTGAGTTACTCTAGTTATAGCCAAACCATCCTAAAACAGCTGTCACCTACCTAACCTGCCCACAAAACAGAAGGAATTCACTTATCTGAGTTAGGTCACATACACCTAAGCAAGCCCAGCAGAGATTTGTTGGGCCTCAGCCAGATTGGCTTAACCTTGCACACTCCCAATCGTGTAGTTATTGTTATATGACACTTAGATTTTGTAGATTTTTTTTTTTCTATACAGCATTCTTGTGGCAAAAGAGAATTAAATCATGTGGGTTCTTCATCTTTAAAATGGGTAAAATATTAATGGCTACCTCAAAAGTTGCCAAGGTTAAGTGATATATTATATGTAAATCATTCAACCTAGGACCTGTCACATTGTAAATGCTCAGTAAATATTAGTTATTATCAATCAGAAACTAGGTGCTGCTATGATTCCTTTTATACTCATTTTTGCTGCATTCTTCTTGGGGATAGAGTCCTACTTTTGACTTGTATTTTCTTTCACTGACAAGCAAATTATTTTGTTACTTATGATACATTTTACTTATGGCTTAACTCCAGTCATTTCTTTTTCCATCACCTTAAAGATGATTAAGATTCATTTTTATCCCATTTTTTTTTTATTTTTATAATAGGTGTAGATTTATTCTTATATTCCATTACATGTAATTTTACTATTTTGCTTTATGGATTCTTAGTTTTTACGCTCTCTTAAATTCACTCCTGTATACTTTCCAAAGCTGTCCCTTTTTATTTTTATTTTTGCAATGTCTTCATTTCTATTTCAGTTCTAATTCCTTGAAACTTGAGCTTGTACCCTTCTTGCTATTTTCTCCTTCTAATATTTTAGGATCAGATCATAAAGCTAAAAGGAAAACAGTCTTCATGGATCATACCTGTATCCCTTTTCTCTAATGGCAGACAGACCTCTGGCTTTTGAGACTGTAACAACCAGGATCAGAACTGAAAGCATAGGAATAGAATTACGAAGCCATTTTGATGCAAAGGAAATAGCTCTTATAGCTCTTATAAAGTGCAAACATTTTTCTTTCATAGAATAGAAATATTGTAATTTCAGTACAGGACTTATTGACAAAGAAATGTGAATAAATACATGACTTAACAGATTTCTTTCTTTCTTTCTTTTCTTTTTTTCCCTAACAACTCCCTTGGCTCAAAGATAGAGGTGGAAGAGGGATGAAAGTTGGAAGGAGCTATGTGATGTCTTAAGTAGTTACTCTAAAAGGAATGACAAGTAAGAGATATTGGTAAAGGAGGACTTAGAGGGCAAAACAACTTTTCTGGTGCTTCTCAGACCAAACCAAAACCCATTATGATTGTACTGATTCCAATTTATGTTGTTGTTGTTATGTGCCGTCAAGTTGGACCCGACTCATAGTGACCACTCCTTGAGTTTCCGAGGCGGTATCACTACGGAAGTAGTTTGCCCAACCTTCCAACCTTCCTTCCGAGGAGTGGCTGGTGGGTTTGAACCACTAGCCTTCTGGTTAGCAGTCAAGTGCCTTAGGCACTATGCTACCAGAGGTCCTGATTCCAATTTATAGGGACCCTATAGGACAGAGTAGAACTGCCCCATAGGTCTACCAAGGCTGTAAATATTCACAGAATCAGATTGCCTCATTTTTCTCCTGAAGAGAGGTTGGTGTGTTTGAACTGCCAACATTTTGGTTAGCAGCCAAATGCTTTAACCACTGCACTGCCAGAGCAGAGTTGTGCTTCTCAGTAGGTTATTCCTCTATGCTATCTGCAGACATATATTAATTAAAACTCACAAGGAGATTTATTTTCATAATGATAACTCTAATATAGGAGAGTGAAATTATTCCTACATATTCTTTTGACCAGCTCAGTGAAATAGTTAATTCTGTTTAAAAATTTTGTAATATGAAACAGATAAGTGGCAATAAACTGGAAAATTTACTCCCTCAGATTTCCTCCCATATCAATAAGGTCAGATATGGTGGTGCAATACTCAGGTCTCACAAATTAAAAATAGACTTTTTTGGGGGGGAATATTTTATACATTGACATGAGTGATCTATATTAGAGTCCTTTCTCTCTTAATTGATAACTGGATCGATTTTCTGGTTTGGATTTATCTGTTCTTTCATTATTCAGTCAGTTACTCATTCAGCATGAATGTTTACATTAACTCCCTCTCTTGTTAGGCCCTAGTTACGTATCAGAAAAGGAAAGAGTTATAAAATAATTCTGTTCCTCTATGTCATGTAGTCGTTGTGTAGTTGTTGGAGTTGGGCATGTAGAAAAGTAAACATAGGAAGATATTACAGGAGTTGTGAAAGAAGTATGCGTACAGGGAACAGTGGGAGTCTAAAGAAAAGAGAGGTTCATTGTGCAAGGGCAGAGAGTTTTATTGCACAGTGGTAAAAAAAAATGCACAAAAGTTTCAGGTGGTATGGTTGGGCAAAAATATTCTTGGCAGAAGGAACAATTTAAGCAAAGGTATATAAGACAGGGTAGGAGGCCTGGAATGATAGCAGGAACTGAAAACTTATCAATATGTGGCAAGAATATGGTTTGAGGTAGGACTAATGAGATGAACCAGAATAGCCCAACACAGAGTTGTGTGTGCCACACAAAAGAGTGTGTACCTGTCCTATAGACAATGGAAGAGTAACAACTATTCCAAGTTCAAATCCAGGGTGAGCATAACCAAACTTGTGTTTAGCCAAGTTGCTTGTGCTGCAAGCAGAGAATGACTTGGAGAGATATGAGTCAAGAAGACCAGTTAAAAGACCAATTATTTAAGAGAATAATGAAAGGAACTGACCTGAGATAGTCGGCAAGCAGGTTCACTTTTGTTTCTCACTTACACAGATAATTAATAATATCACAGTCCCTAGGTTGTGTACATGATAAATGTGCTCAGCTGCTGCCCGAAAGTTGAAAGTTTGAGTCCACTCAGAAGTGCCTCAGGAGAAAGACCTGGCAATCTACTTAAAAAAAAAAAAAGTCAGCCATTGATAGCCCCATGGGCCAAAAGGTCAACAATTACTCTAAAGCAAAGATGAGAAGGTAAAGGGTAGGGAAACTAGAGTAGTGGGACTGCAACAAGCAGAATGCAATTAAAGAGAATATTGACACATTTTGAAAACTCTAACTAATGTCACTGAACAAATTGTGTAGAAATTGTCAATCGGGAACCTAGTTTGCTGTGTAAATTGTCACTGAAAATGCAACAAAATATTATTAACAAAGAAACAAAGATGCCAATCAACCTATGGAGCATAGTTCTACTCTGACACACATGGGATTGTCATAGATTGGAACTGACTCCACAGTTATGAAATTTTGTAAAGCTGTGCTAGGTGCTATAGTATGTATGAAGAAGAATATGACCCAATCTCTGCTGGTTTAGAGTTATAATCCAACAAGGAATATACTATTAATGCTACAAATCCTACATTATCAGGTAAGAGTGTGCAAAGTGACATTAAGAAAAACAATATGACCAGATATAGGGATTAAGAGGGGAAAATGAATGGATTCTATTGGGTCAATCAAAAAGATGATTTTCAAATGATGTAAGAACTCAGATTAGCCTTGAAAGAAGAGCAAGCTTTTATTAGGGGAATATTGTGGAGGAGGACTCACCAAATGGGGATAATAGTGAGGGCACATACGTAGAACATTTTTGATAAGCAAAAAGCAGCCATGTTGATACTTCTAACATAAGCAGAGGTGTGAAATAAGGGTTTGAAAGGGAGATTGTGTCATATGCTGGAGGCCCTGAATTGCAAGGGTGAACAATTTATACTTAATTTGGCATATGCCAGGGAAGCGCTGAAGGTTTTAATGAAAGAAGTGACATGGTGAGAGCTATCTTTGAGAAAGCTTTTCTGGCATCATTGGATAGGATGGATTAAAGAGCTCATTTGGAGGCTAATTGCAATAGGTGTGAGGTAAAAGAGGTCAGAAAGAGGGAGAGAAGTTGAAAATGAAAGAAGGGACTCAGTAAATTCAATGCCAAATGTCTTAGTGATTGGTTGGGTTTGCAGGGTTAAGGGTCAGAGGATTGAATCCAATAGGACATAGAAGTGTTGCTATTGCATGGGAAAAATTAGGCCCATGAATGGAAACCAGTAAATGAAAAAGGCAGTATTTCAGGAAGGTTATGAATTTAATTTAGACCAAATGGTGTTTTAGGAGTTAGCAGGATAGCCAGTAGAGTTCAATGGATCTCAATTGTACCTCACTAAGGAGCTTTGGTGGTGTAAGGCATTTGGCTGCTAACCAAAAGATTGGTAGTTCAAACCCTCCAGTTACTCCATGGAGGAAAGATGAGACAGTCTGCTTCTATAAAGATTTACAGCCTTGGAAACTCAACCTGGGGGGGAGGAGGGGTGACAAATTGACTCGATGGCAGTGAGTCGATTAGTTTTTTTGGTGTTGAGGGGGGACATTAGAGGAGCCCTGGTGGTGGATTAGTTACAGCATTGGGCTGCCAATCAGAAGTTCTGTGGTTGGAATCAACCAACTACCCTGTCAGAGAAAGATGTGGCAGTCTGCTACCACAAAGATTTACAGCCTTGGAAACCCTCTGGGGCAGTTTTAGTGTGTTCTATAGGATTGCTATGATTTGGAATTGAGTTGACAGTGGGTTTGATTTTGTTTTTAAGGGGACATTTGGTAATGTATGAAGCCATGTTTGTCAGAACTGAGGGGATGTGCTACTGCCATCTAATGGGTAGAGACCAGGGATGCTGTTAAACCTCCTAAAATGTGCAGAGAAGCCCCCATAACAAATAATTATCCTGTCAAAAATATTAATAGTGCTGAGGTTGAAAAATCCCTGGGCTAGATGCTCCTAGCAGAAAATTAGAAATGATCCTTAAAAAAGTATAGATTCAGCAATTTAAAACATAATATAAAACATAAATATAAATTATTATGAATGTAGATCCAAGTGTATTCTACCTAAAAGTAGTAATTGAAGCTATATAGAGAAATTTGACTTTATAGAGAATGCCCTAGAAACCACATCTTTACAGGTAAGGGGGGCAGAGAAGGAGTCTGCATAGTAGACATAGACGGAGCATCAAATAAATCTGACAGGAGCAGGGTAAGGTGGTGCTTCAAGAAGTAATGGAGAGAGAATCCGGCACCAGGATGGAGTAGAAAGAACATAAAAGGAAGCTGGACTTGAGGAGATCTAAATCCATTGCATCCACATGTTATGGATTGGCTTTTGTCCTACCAATATATGTGTTGTAAATCCTAACACCCTGGTGGTGCAACAGTTAAGCACTTGACTACTAAGTGAAAGGTGAATGATTCGAGCCCACCCTGAAGCTCTGAAGGAGAAAGACCTGGAGACCTTCTGTAAAGATTGCAGCCAGGAAAACCCTGGGGGCAGTTCTATTTTGTCACATGGGGTCCCTATGAGTCAGAATAGGCTTAATGACAAACAACTACCACATGCCCATGGAAGTAATCTCATTTGGGAATAGGGATTTCTTTGTTTTGTTAATGAGACCATATCAGTGAAGGGTGTGTCTTAAATGAAACCACTCTAAGGAATACCTAGAAAAATGAGACAAGGATTTTCCCTTAGAATAGAGAGAGCCTCTAGAGCTATGCCCTGAATTCAGACTGAGCTCCAGTAGCATAGTGCCTAAGGCAATTGACTGCTAACCAGAAAGCTGCCTGTTCAAACCTACCAGCCACTCCTCAGAATGAAGGTTGGGCAATCTACTTCCATAGTGATATGCGAGGGGTCACTATGGGCCGGGTCTGACTTGACGGCACATAACAACAGCCTTCTAAAATGTGAGAAAATGTGTTTGTAAAAGCCATCTACCTGTGATATTTTTGTTATAGCAGCACTAGATAACTAAGACACCACCTATTAGTTTTGTCAGTTTGGAAAGTTAATGAACCTCTCTGTATGTTTCAGTTTCTTTATCTGTGAAAAAAAATCAGTAACAATATTTATCTTGTAGGGTTGTGAACATTACAGGAAGTTTATATAAGGTTTCTAGCAGAACACTTGTCACATAGCAGACAGTCAATACATGGTAGTTTCAAGGAAGAACAAAAGGCCATTGATGAACAGATAGGAGAGTGATATGCTTCATAATGTTGGTGAAAATAGGTGATTAAAATAACATGGGGGGATATGGAATTCTCATAGTTGGTTGGAATTTTCAAAGTCCAGGTGCTAACTAAATTAAGAATCCTTTGTGTTGATGGAATAATCATCACTGTGGGTTTGAATTGCCAGCCTTCTGGTTAGCAGTCAAATGGCTTAAGCATTATGCCACCAGAGTTCCCGTTTTTTTTGTTTGTTTGTTTGTTTTGTTTTGTTTTGTTTTTGTGTGGATATCTTTGTAAGTATGGAGTTCTTGACCCCAGAATCTCCATGATTTGTAATTTTAGGAGCCTGCAAACATAATTCTGATGGTCAATCAGCATTGACTAGAGCATTTTGTCATGCACTGGGGTAGACACATTAAAAACAAGACAATGTGTGTTAAGGAAGACAGAGATGCAAACATAAATTTACGGTCCAAAGTGACATTTGTTGTAAAAGATCTAGGTGCAAAGAGATATATAAGGAAGTCTAGAAGACAGTCTAACTCCCAGAAGTCCTCACAGAGCTGATGGGGGACATCTTAAAGGATGACTAAGAGTTCAGTAGGATAAGAAAGAAAGAACAAACTCAGCAGGAGAAGCAGTATTTGTGAAGAAGGAAAGGGATATAACACACTCGAGGACTGATGAGGGGGCAGATTCAGTGAGGCAGAAGAATTGATAAGAAATGCTTTGGTGAAATCTAAGCAGAAGCTCTATGAAGCTTAGAGACAGTATCTGTAAGTAAACTGAAGTACTTAAGGGGATGGCAGGGAGTGGTGTAGCAGAAAACAGGAGGTTAATGGAGAGTAACTTCATGTGTTTTCAAATCAATCATTTACTTTATGGGATTTATTTTAACTAATTACTGAAAAAATCATACATGTACCTGATGTTTTGGTTCTCTAGTGTTGCTATAACAGAAGTACCACAAATGAATGGCTTTAACAAACAGGAATTTATTCTCTTATAGTTTAGGAGGCTAGAAGTCCAAATTCAGAGTACCAGCTCTAGGGGCTGGGTGAAACCCCCTTGACCTTGGGCTATAATTCTGCCTCTTATTCCAGGCCCGCTGGAGCTGGAAGCTTCCCTTAACTCACGCAGCTGCTGGCTGCTGAGGATGTTGAACTCAGGGTTGACTTAAAATGGCAGAATCCCAAGATCAACAAGTAACAGGGTAGGCTGTTAGTTCAAGTCCAGAAACAATCCCAAAATCATCAGACAACACTGCCAGCCATTAGTTCAAGTCCAGGAACTAGAGATGAAGACTCAATCAAATGCAAGATCTAAAATATGCCAACAAACTAGAGACTATTCTCAAAACTTCTGCTTATATACTAGAAGCAGGCCAGATCCCAAAAGCAGCTACTTAGGTGCTCAAAGCAGATTCTACCATAGAGGTGATTATCATCTCATCATGGGGAATAACTACATCCATCTGCCCAGCCACTCAAAACCACAGCCCAGCCAAGTTGACACATCACCTTAACTACTACACATGACTAAAAAATTTAGTCACAAAAGAATAAATGATAAAATCAAGTCTCCCATTTTCTCTAGTTTGCCTTACCTAAGGCAACTACTGATAATTTCTAGTTTCCTTACAGCAATTGTCCATGAATGCACATGCATGTTTCTACTTATCTATCCATGCATTTATTCTGTATCTGTCATCTCTCTATATAGTCAATTTATATCTATCTAATCTTTTTTTTTAATTTATTTTTTTAAAATATGGAAACATACTCTATACATTGCTTTTAACTTCTTTTATTCACTAGCTACTTGCAAACATAAAACCAAAAAAAAAAAAAAAAATTACAAACTCATGTCCATTGAGCAGATCCAACTCATAGAGACCCCTTCTTGGGTTTCTGAGGCTGTATCACTACGGAAATAAATTGCCCAACCTTCCTTCCGACTGCAAATATAGCTCTCCCTTATTTATTTATTTATTAAAAACTATGTAGCATATTTCATACAGATATAGTGATGTGTGTCTTCTGGTCAATGGCCATTTAGGTGGGTTGAAGACTTTAGCAATATTGAACTTTCTTGTTCATACTCATTGTTCATACGAGAGTATATCCAAGGCATAAATTTCTAATAGTGGAATTGCTGGGACAACAGGTACAAGCATATTATACTTTGAAAGGTATTGCTACATTACTCTCCAAAAAGTTTGCACCAATTTACAAACCTGGCAACATTATATGAGAGGGATTGTTTTTCTACAGTCTTGCCACCATTTATCACTGTCAGGTGAAAAATAGAAACTCATTGTTTTTGAAACTTACTTTTTTTTAACTATGTGTGAGAATTGGAATTCAAAATCACCAGTTCCTTTTGTTTGAGTTGCCACAAACTGGTGTCCATTTATTACTTTGTCTGCAAAAATTTTGCAGTGTTTTGATGATGCAGTGCACTCCAATACTAATGCAAACTTGGACATAACAAAGTGCAATGGTCTTCCAGTCCTTACCCTCCACAACTACTGGCTTCACAGGCTCACATCAGTCATTTCATTAAGCTTCCTGTAACATGACTTTGCATTTGATGTGATTGCATTATTTGAACCCACTTAGAGTATTATAAGGAGCTCTGGTACCACAGTGCCTGAGGTATCTGACTGCTAGCCAGAAGCTTAGTGGTTCAAACCCACCAGCTACTCTAGGGAAACAAGACTGGCAATCTACTTCTGTAAAGATTTACCACCTCAGAAACCCAATGAGCTTTGCTATAAGTCGGAATTGACTCAACAGCGTGTTGTTTTTTTTTTCCCCCAGAGTATTAGAGTAGGAATGTAGAAGCTCTGATGGTGTAGTGTCTAAGGTATTTGACTGCTAACCAGAAGGCTGGTGGTTCAAACCCACCAGCCACTCCTTGGAAGGAAGGTCGAACAATCTACTTCCATAGTGATATGGCTTGGGAAACCAAAGGAGGGGTCGCTGTGAGTCGGATCTGACTTGATGGCAGTGCGTTTGGTTTTAGTAGGAATGTATTGTTTAAAATTAAGGATAAAATTTAACTATAAAAGTATATTAAAATATCTATAAGGACATTTTAATATTCTTAAGAATATTATTGACTTGTTGTTAAAAGCTTATTTTTCTTATCTCTTTTCCTTAAGATTTTAACTTAGTAACTTTATTCTCATTAATAAAAACACATATTAGAGTCTTTGGAGTTACTAAAGAAGTCAAGTGGAATATTGAAAATCTATGGGGCAAGAGTTTTTTTATGGGCCAAATAAGTATTATTAATTAGTCAGTCGAAGTATAAGATGCCATTTTGATAGAATTATGTAGAATTATAAATAAGAGGTTTTGTGGTTTGAGGGTTATCAAAATAAGACAATATTGTTATTTGTCTTTCTGAGGAAATCTGAAAGATAACTCATGAGGAGTACTCAAGTAAAGTGAGTTTTTTATTTAGTTTAAGAAGGCTCCAATATCTTAAATACTCTTTTGAGGCCTCCATAGAGAGTTGAAATACAGCATGACAATGCTGTATTTTCAGCAATAACACAATCATAGGTTATCATCATAATCACACCAAGAGGGATATGAAGGAAATGACAATTCATGGACTTCACAAGAAAGCCAGTGTCAGTAATTTCAACCAATGAAATTGGTGAGGTACATCCTGAGAATGTGTGATACTCTTCAAATGAAGAGATTTTATTAAAAAGACAGAGATTAGCTTTTCAGAGTGTGGCCTGGCTGAGTTCAGATAGCTGAGTTCCTGGTGGTTGGCCAGGCAACACAGCCATAAATCGCCACACGAGGGTTCCAAATGTTTTTGGCTGGAGAAGATGATGCTGCCTGACCTTCTGACATTGCCACTTAATTACGCTGCAAGTAACCTCACTGATTCTCCTTACCCAGTCGATTTTAAAATGACAAGGATGGAGCTTGTGAAATGGTTACCCACAATCCTCCACTGTTCATCTGTTCTGAGGTTTCAGAAACACACTGACACACACTGACATTGGGCATTCTAGCAGCTCCCATTTCTCAAACAAAAAAGGCACATGACTGCCAAGGAGGTGGCAGAGGAAGAGGGCGTGTGTGAGTCAACTAATAAAACTGGAGCAGAGTGGAGCCCAATAAATATTCAGGTGGGAAAACAAGCAAACAAAAAATCACTTTTGTTGAAGCATGATTCAGAGTTTAGTGATCTTATGTTCAAGCTCCCTGCAGGATAGTTTGGGACCTTTGACTCAAATATTCTGAAATTTTCATTTGGGTGGGAATGGTATTCTAAACTATTATCAGGAATGTATTTATTTTGGCTCTGAGGTTCTCTTATGTCAAAGCCAAGGAATTTACAATGAGAGAAACACTTCATAGCAGAAAGGAGTAGGAAAATAACCTGTTTCAAGATCTATCTGAGCCTTGATGACAAATTAAGATAAGATTTAAGCAAGTCAATTATCAAAAGGGCACTAACATTGCATTCACAGAATATATTTTTTTTCTGCCAAGATGAAAAACATATATTGTTGAACCTATTTAGTAACCAATCAATATTGGTGATCTTATTTCTATATAATTCCTTTTTTTAAAAAAAAAATTTATTTTGATTTGGGTGAAAGTTTACAGAGCAAATTCACTTTCCATACATCAGCTCACATATACTTTGTCTCATGACATTGACTACAATTTACCACAATGCAACAGCTCCCCTCTTACATCTCCCCACAGTTACTTCTTCCCTGTGTTCTTCCCTCCCACGCACTCATGCAGGCCTTCTATTTTCCCATGATTGATCTCTCCAAAGAGTGTATCTACCTGATGGAAATATTGTCTGTATTCAGTTGTTTTATTTGGCTGGAAGCCACTGGAGTGGGTTCAATTCTAGACGTAAAGGGCAGTTAGGGGCCATAGTTTCAGTGGTTCCATCAGGCTCTATCAGACCAGCAAACCTGGTCCTTTTTTTTCTTTTAATGATTTTGAGTTTTGTTCCACATTGTTCTCCCACTCTATCCAGGATCTCCTACATAGATTTCCCTCCAAATGGTTGACATGGGAGCGAGGCACCATCTAGTTCTTCTGGTCTCATAGTCATATAGGTGAGGATTGCATGGTGTACCAGTCACTTGGACTAATTGTTACCATGAATCTTTGGTTTTCTTCATTATTCTTCGCTCTGGGTGAGGACAGACCCATCACTGCATCTAGAAGGCTGCTTGTAAGCTTTTGAGATCCCAGTCACTACTCACCAAAGTAGGATATGGCACAATGTTTTAGTGTAGTATGTTGTGCCAACTGAGCTTGATGTCCCCTGTGACTATGGTCACGAACCCACAGGTCCAACTACTCACTCCCTCTGGGTAGCTGGCTGTGGTCAAGAAGTGACTACAACCTTGGCCCTTGTCAGTTCTACTATATACCTGGGAATTCTTACAGAACAAGCAAATACACTTGCAGAATCATTGTCTGCCAACTCTATACATGGTCTTGGGCACATTCCCCCCTGCATAGACATACCTGATAGTTGAGCCTGTCCACCTATATATCTGCCCATATATCAATGTTTGCCTTCACAGACAATGCAGTACAGTATGTGCAAAAGGTTTCATATTTGTTTCTGTACCTCCCATGTACTTCTCTATGTCCTCCTCTTTCTCATTGCCATTGTGTTGATCAGTCACATTTGGTATATTGACCTTTTCTTCAACCAAATCAATGCTTGTATCTACCTATCTAACAGTGTTCCCTCCCCTCCCCTCCCACCTATGGTAACCAACAACAACAAAAAAATGTCCTTCCATATATAAACCTTTCCTGGACTTTCTACAATGCCAGACTAATATATTTGTCCTTCTGTGATTGACTTATTTCATTTGGCATAGTGTCCTCCAAGTTCATCCACGTTATGTGGTGCTTTGCAGATTCTATGTTATTCTTTATGGTGGCATAGTATTCCATTATGTGTATGTACCATAGTTTGGTTATCTATTCTTCTGTTAATTGGTTGTTTCCAATCTTTTTGCTATTATAAATAGTGCTGTGATGAACATAGGTGTGTGTATATCTGTTCTTGTCCTGTCTCTCACTTCTTTAGTATATATAGCTAGTAATGGAATTGCTGGGTCAAATAGCATGTCTAAGTTCAACTTTGTAAGGAATCACCGTACTGCTTTCCACAGTGGTTGTATCATTTTACAGTCCCTCCAGCAATTATGAGATTTCCAATCACTCTGCATCCTTGCTAGAATTTGTTATTTTTTGTCTTGTTGAATTTTGCTACTACTGCTGGGGCAAGATGGTATCTCATTGCTTTGATTTGCATTTCTCTAATGGCTATTGATTATTAGCATTCTTCACATGATTCTTGGCCATCTAAATATCCTCTTTGATGAAGTGTCTATTCATGTCTTCTGCCCATTTTTTAATTGGATTGTTTGTCTTTTTGTTATTGAGGTTTTGGAGTTTTCTATAA
>NW_006921642.1:8931472-8935686 GCF_000298275.1 Orycteropus afer afer
GGTGGGTTTGAACCACCAGCCTTCTGGTTAGCAGTCAAGTGCCTTAGGCACTATGCTACCATAGCTATTGTAAATGGTATTGATTTCCTTATTTCTTTTTCAGCAATCTCTTTGCTGGTGTAGAGGAATCCAACTGATTTTTGGATGCTGATCTTGTGTCCTGCCATGATGCTAAATCTCTCATTTAGTCCCAGTCAATTTTTGACCAAGTCTCTTGGGTTTTCTAGATATAGGATCATATCATCAGCAAATAGGGATAGTTTGACTTCTTCCTTACCAATTTGGATGCCTTTGATTTCCTTTCTTGCCTTATCGTCCTGTCTAGGACTTCCAATACAATGTTGAATAGAAGTGGAGATAGAGGGCATCCTTGCCTGGTTTCTGTTCCCATTGAGGATAATGTTGGCTGTTGATTTTGCATAGATGCCCTTTATTATGTTGAGAAATGTTCCTTCTATTCCTATTTTACTGACAGTTTTTGCCAAGAATGGGAGTTAGATTTTATCAAATGCTTTTTCTGCATATATTGATATGATCATGTTTCTTTTTTTCCCTTTGCTTTATTTATGTGGTGGATGATGTTGATTGTTTTTCTAATGTTGACCCATCCTTACATACCTGATATGAACTCCAATTGATCATAATGAATTATTTTTTTGAGATGTTGTTGGAGTCTATTGGCTAGGATTTTGTTCGATATTTTTGCATCCATTTTCATGAGGGATATTGGTCTGTAGTTTTCCTTTTGAGTGGTATCTTTGCCTGGTTTTGGTATCAAGGTTATGCTTGCTTCATAAAATGAATTTGGGAGGATTCCATCCTTTTCTATGTTTGGGAATAGTTTGAATAGAGTTGGTGTCAGTTCTTCTCTGAATGTTTGGTAGAATTGTCAGGTGAAACCGTCTGGGCTAGGTTTTTATTGGTGATTTTTTTTTTTTTTTTCTGTCATGTTCAATTTCTTCTTTTTTTAATGGATCGTTCAACTTTTCCACATCAATCTGTGTTAGTTTAGGTAATTAGTGTGCTTCTGGAAATTTGGTGGAGTACAGTTCTTCATAGTATACTGATACTATCCTTCTTATTTCAGTTGGTTCTGTTGTGATGTTGCCCATTTTGTTTCTTATTTGTGTTATTTGTATTCTCTCCCTCTTTTCCTTTGTTAAATTTGCTAGTGGTTCATCAATTTTTTAATCTATTCAAAAAACCAACTTCTAGTCTTGATTTATATTGTCTTTCTGTTTTCTGTTTCATTGATTTCTGCTTGAATCTTTAGTATTTCTTTTTTGTGTGTGGGGGGGTGACTGTAAGCTATTTTTGTTATTCTTTTTGTAATCATTGAAAATTTTGGTTTAAGGTGTTGATTTTAGCTCTTTCTTCTTTTTTGATGTATGCATTTATTGCTGTAAATTGGTCTCTGATCACTACTTTTGCTGTGTCCCAAAGATTTTGTTATGTTGTATTTTCATTCTTGTTTTATTCAAGGATTTTTTATTTTATTTTATATTTTCATTTCTTCCATTTCCTAGTCATTCTTAAGGTTGGTGTTGTTCAATTTCCATGCTTTTGCTATTTTTCTGTTGATCTTTATATTGTTGATTTCTAATTTTACAGTATTGTGATGTGGGACAATGCATTGCAGCATTTCAGTGTTTTTAAATTTATTAAGGCTTGCTTTATGGCTTTATGGTATATCCTAGAGAAAGTTCCATGTGCACTGGAAAAGAACATATATTATGCAGTTGTTGTGTGAAGTGCTCTGTAGATGTCTATAAGGTCAAGTTGGTGGATTGGATTGTTTAGTTCTTCTGTGTCTCTGTTGAGTTTCTTTTCAGTTATTCTATCCTTCATTGAAAGCGGTATATTAAAATCTCCTGCTGTTACTATGGAGTCATCTGTTTCCTTTTCAATTCTGTTAACATCTGATTTATGTATTTTGGAACTCTTTCATTTGATCCATAGATATTTATTATAGTTACATCTTCTTGTTCAACTGATTCTTTAATCATTATATAATGTCCTTCCTTATCTCTTATGGTAGTTTTTGTCTTAAAGTCTGTTTTCTCAGAAATTAATATTGCCACTCCTGCTCTTTTTTGGTTGCGATTTGCTTGATATATCTTTCTGCAACCTTTGATTTTTAGTCTATTTTTGTGTTTGTCTCTAAGGTGTGTCTCTTGTAGACAGCATATTGATGAGTTTTGTTTTCTTATCCAGTCTGCAACACTTTGTCCCTTGAGTGGTGCATTTCATCCATTGACAATCAAGGTAAGTATCAACAAGTATGAATTGGTTGTTGTCATTATGTTATGTGTTTTTCATGGTGTCCCTGGTTTCTCTGTTCCATCTAATTTTCTGTGCTGAACTTATTATGTTTATGCATTGTGTTATCATTTCCTTTGTTGTCATTATATTAGTATTTGCTAAATATTTGTGCTTGTCCTTTTTTTATTGTGATGTGAAGGTTTATCATTTTATTTCACGTTACCCTGTGATTTAAAACTTTCTTCTTGAGTTTAGAACAGTCCATTATATCTTGCCACTCTCTTGACTTCATCACCATTTAAAAGTTCTGAAACTACACTATTTTTTTCCTATTTTTAGTTTGTAGTTTTCCTCATTTGCCAATCGATGTCTCTGGTTCCCTGTTTACAATCTTGTAAGCTTATTTTACTTTGGATATGTCCATAGCTGTGTTGGGAGCTCTGGTATCCTAGTACCTAAGGCACTTGACTGATAACCAGAAGGGTGGTAGTTCAAACCTACCAGCCACTCCTCAGAAGGAAGATGCAACAATCTACTTCCCTAGTGATATTGCCTTGGAAACCCAAGGAGAGGTCACTATGAGTCAGGTCCGACTCGAGGGCACATAACAACAACAACAAAATAGCTGCGTTGGTTTCTGGGTTATGTCATCTTGTGCATTAATAGTCAGCTGTTGTTTGCTATTATTAGTTCTCTTTTCAAAGAACTCCCTTTAGTATCTCTTGTAAGGTTTGTCTGGTTTTGACAAATTCCCTTAATTTCTCCTTATCTGGAAATCTCCTAATTTCACCATCATATTTGAGGGACAATTTTGCCCAGGTATACAATTCTTGGTTGAAAATTTTTCTCTTTCAGGGTTTTATATATAACATCCCATTGTCTTCTCATTTGCATGATTTCTTCTGAGAAATCAGAGCTTATTCTTACTGGTTGCCCTTTGTAGTTACCTTTTCATTTTTCCTATGCTGCTTTCAGGATTCTTTCTTTGTCTTTGGTTTTGATGACTCTGATGATGATGTCTTGGTGATTTTCTTTTGGAGTCTATCCTGGTTGGGCTTCATTGGATTTCCTGAATGTATATATTCTCATCTTTCATCATACCAGGGAAGTTCTCTTCCAACAAATCTTGGACAATTTTCTCAGTGGTTTTCTTTTTCTCTTCCTGTTCTGGAATTTCTGTTACATGTAGGTTATTCCTTTTGATGGTATGCTACATGAACCTTAGGCTGTCTTCATTTTGTTTTGATCTTTTTTCTGATTGATCCCTTTCCAAAGAGGTATTTAGGTATTTTCTTCAGACTCATTAATTCTGTCTCCCCCATTGATTCAATTCTACTCCTTTGCCCTTTCAATGTGTTATCTATTTCTGAAAATTTAGTATTTATTTTCTGGATTTCTACCTGTAGATTTTGTATCCTTTCTAATTTTTCATTTATTTGTCAATTTGTTCTTATATTTTCTTCCAAAATTGTTCTAGGGTTTTGTCTGTATTTTCCTTAATTTTGTCATTGTTTTCCTTTATCTGTCTCTCAATTCTTTGAAAATACCTATGTATAATTCCTTTGAATTCCTAATCAGGGAGTTCCAATGCTGCTTCTTCCTTGGGGATTTATTCTTGTTCTGTATCCTGCTCCCTTGTTTCTACCACTTTATCTTGCTTCTTTGTGTGGACTGTGAAAGTCTGTTGTCTCCTGGACATTGTTGTATTGTTGTATTTATATCTCTGTTAACTATTTGTGAAGAGCAGTTAAGGGTGAGTCACACTCTTCTTGGTGGTTGTTTATTCTTTGCCAGTTGGTGGGGAAGGGTGTGGTGGCTCTCACTCAGTAAGTGGAGCTGCGGGAGGTGCGTTGCATGGGCATGGTTACTGTCTCCCACTCATTTTGATAAAAACAATAATCACAAAACCATCAAAAAAGCAAAGCAAGCCAACAAAAATCACACTGCATAAA
>NW_006921642.1:8936037-8943272 GCF_000298275.1 Orycteropus afer afer
AAAAAAAAAAAAAAAAAAAGAAGAAGAAGGAGAAGAAAGAGAAAATCTTGTCAGGGCAGGGCACCCAGACTCCATAGGAGCACACAGAGTGGGATAGCATTCCTGCTGGCTCACAAGGTGGGTGGGAGTGAGGGATGGCCACACCTCTGTTCACCAAGAGCATGTGGAGTGTAAGAGTAACAAGGCAATATCACACCTTCCTAGTGGTTCGGGTCTGGAATGTCCTTGTGATTCCTGGCAAGTGGAGCCTATTAGGTCCCTGGAATCTGAGAGAATGCTCTCGCTTTAAATATCCAAAGTGGTTGAGCCACTTGTAAACATTTATAAAAGCTGCACCCTCTGGACAGCCAAAAGTCTACAGCTCAGCCCATCTCCTTCTTTTTTGCTTCCACTTTTATTCACCAGCCACCAGTGCAGTCTTCCATGCAGCCCCTGGATAGCAGGGCCAATTTTTAGGTTAATTCTTAGGCCCTAACACCTTTCGGCAATATCCAAACTGTCTGTGCTGTCAGCATTGCTGACAGACTGCAGGTCTGCATATTTCCTTTTTCGGTGTTTCACGTAGGTTCTTCTACTAGTCGGAGTTTAGTCCATTTCTTTATCCTTCCTTTCAAAGCTCAGGGCTCTGGGATTATTACCAAAGGAGTATCTGTGTTAATTGGTTCCCCTTTTCTTTGTTGAAGAGGGTCTGTGTAGTTTGTCTATCTATTCTGCCATGTTACCAGAACAAGCTATTTGTATATAATTCTTGCACAGGTATTTACACACTCTAAACTTTAGAGGATAGGCAGAAATAATAAGGAAAGGTTGGCATCAACATACCTGATTATGTTGTACAAATACAGGCAAAACCCAAATTCCACAAATGCACATTTGAGAATTGTAATCATACACCAATTAAAAATGAATTGGCAAATATAAGTCAGTTGTTAAAAGAATAATTTACAAATGTTTTATATGAATAAAACATGTTGGATCCATGCAGACAGAGCCAAGCTTTAATGCCAGGGTATTACTGATAACTGATGGCTGGCTCTTTTATTGAATCTCCCATCTTTGGCACTTGGAACCTTTGTCTCTTGTTCTTTACATTCAATTTCCATATTGGAACCATGTACTTCCCACCCCCCTCAGCTGAGGACTCAAAACTAATCTGTGGTTATCTTTAAAAAGCATCCAGTCTTGAACTTAAAGTTCACAGCTGTGAAAAGACTGTCTTAATCACTGTGTGTTTGTAAATATGAAAGATTTGTTTGAACAGAGTAGATAATTCTTACCTTCCAATCTGATATACACGCATTGTTCATTTTTTAAAAGGAATCCTGGACTTATGACTGCTAAACGGGCAAGGAGGTGGCATCTTCTGACCTTTAACTACACAGGAGGAGGACAGAATCACCATCATCAGCCCAAGGCCTACTCCTATGAGGCCAGATATGCCACACCCTCCAGCACTCTTACCAACCTTGACACCAACTATGCCTCTCATGGTACTCAACACTTCTTTGCAAGGTTTGATAATTCATTGCAGTGGCCATGTGGAATTCACACATTATGGCATTTATTAGAGAAGCAACAGGTTACACTTCTAGTTCAGGAATGCACTCAGTCCCTCTCAGCCAGCCATCTCTCTCAGCCAGCCTTGTCTCTCAGCTGGCCATTTCTCTCAGCAGCATGTCACTCTCTTGTAGTAGCATGTCTCTTTCTCTCTCTCTCTCTCTCAGCAGTGTGACTATCTAAGTTGGCAGGGAGAGATTCCTTTCTGCCTCTAGGAGGGCTCATGTTAAGCCTGGTAGAGTGGCAAAACTAACCAATCCCAACGTAAGAATTCTACATATCTAAGAGAGAGAGAGCAAACTCTCCAGAAGATTACTTTGTGGTGCTCCAACAGAAATACACCACATGGATAACTTTAATGATCAGCTACTCAGTTGCTCTTGGCAGAATGGGAGTTACAAAGACTATAGCTAGAAAAGCCATACCCTGTAATTTATTACACTGCATGACTATTTCTTATGTAGCAGTTTCCACTGGTCTGTAAATTACTGACTTTCTGAATATTTGACCTTTCCAGCAAGTTTCATCTGATGAATAAGAAGTAAGTAACCTTGTAAATAATGTGACTTGTGGGCTAGCAGACAAGAGTTCCTACTTCCCAAACTATCGATCAATAACATCTATAACAACCAATAACAGTGACCTCTTAATGATCATATTCCATGTGTCTGTCATTACATGCATCAATTTGAAAACTCATAAAAGCAAACTCACAGGGTTCCTCCCCTAACACATTCCTATGTGCTAAGGAATTAGGTTCTAGTCTTCCTATTTTATCTATTCCCTCCTTTGTGAAACATTTGGGAAGACTTTTCTTTTTATGGGTTGTCCATGAACAAAAATAACTGGATCAACCAAGATATGCTAAAGAAGAGGAGATTTACTGCTTATTAAAAAAGGAACAGACTATGTCAGACACCAGAGTGGTCCATGGTCTCTCTCTGAACTTTTTTTCTCATGGCCCTCCATAGTAGTCCTCAGTTCAACATTCATCTTTAGAGTCCAGCCCAGAAAATGTCTGACTCTCTCCTGAGGTTGATGGAGTCCCTGATCTTGTCCAGTCTAACGTATTTCTTTATTCAGAGGCAGAAGATAGTTTTGCAGTTTCTACAGAAATGGCACCTGAAATTCACAGAGCTAATATGTGGTACAGCTCAGATTCTGACCATGAATTGCTTGACTTGAAAGCCCAGCTATTGCTACTACACTATTCTGCCTTCCATTATTTTTCTGAGGCCTTAAAAAGTATTTGGGTTTTAATTATTTAATTATTATTATTATTATTATATTTGGAGGGGAAGTCTTGGTTCAAAGGTTCTCAGCAGAAGGCCATTATGTAAAAGAGATACAAGTAGTGAATTTTTGCTTAGATTCCAAACTAATCTGAGAATGTCTGAGCCTGGACCTGATGACATCCCTATCTTTTCTTTCCTGGGAGATTTATTGGAAGAGGGAAGAGAGTTATTCTCTGAATGTGCTTTTTGTAGGTTGTATAGTGCACATCTCTAGGGGGTGCTATTTACATCCAAGATATGGGAACTGCCACCCTGGAAATGCTCTATACAATCCCAACAATTGCTTGTATATCAGAGGACCCACGTGACTGCAGTGCAGCTCAAGAAGCATTCTTTTTCTGCAGTGTCAAGACTGCTGGAAAGTGTCTCTGAGCATTTATTATAAACTTGTTTACTACAGTTAATATGCTACTTGTGTTTAGCAGAAAAGAGACAGATCTCAGGAATTCTAATGAATTAGAAGTGGGACAGATAATAGGAGGAGGGTGTGATGTGAAGCAGTGGATTTGTCTGATATTATAGGAAGGAGAACAACCAGAGAAGGCATAAAAAATGAGCTTTCTATCCTCCAAAGTTTCCCAAGGCAATCCTACTTCTCAATGGGTACTTGGCTGGATAACTAACTACAGCTCACCTTTCTTTTGAGAGTCTGAGGATCACAAATCCAGAACTAGCTCCCAGACCAGTGAAGGGGCTCCTATAAGCCAAAGAGCAGTCAAAAAGGAATTATAAAACAGGTCTTAACATTTTAAAATAAGGCATTTTGCTATTTTAATAAACTGATCTTTTTTTTTTTTTTAAGTCCCTAAATAAACTAAAGGAGCTCTCGTGGCACAGTACCTAAGGCATTTATTTGATGGCTAACCATAAGGTTGGTGGTACAAACCCACCAACCACTCTGCTGAAGAAAGACTGGGGAACTTACTTCTGTAAAGATTTACCTCTTTGGAAACCCAAAGGGGGTTGCTATGAGTTTGAATCAAGTTGATGGTAGTGGGTTTGGTGGAGAAGGATGTGGTGGCTCTCACCTTCACTTTTCTTTAATTTTCCCACTCTTATTGATCTTGACATCTTTGGTTCATTAGTCTTAAGAATCTACTATCTAAAAGTTCTTAGAATTCTTAGATCAATTTATATAACATATTATATTAAGATGATATATTGGCCTATTATTGTTGGTGCATACAATTTTAATTAAAGTTAGCAAAACTGTTGACTCTATATCTCAGTCACATTGATCAACTACAAACCTGAATTGTGTTGAATGGAACTAAGTTTTATGATCTCACATTTTCTAGTTCTAGAAAATTAACCAAATGACATTTAGCTTGTTTAACTGTTTAATTCTTCATTTCTTTTTTCTTTTTTTTCTTAAGTAATTTGAAACTACTCTTGAATACCTAGGATTCATTCTTTACTTCTTTCAAACCTTTCAGGATTTAATAGCACAATTTGTATTTCATGCCAGCCCACCCAAGGTGTGAGAGATGGAATCTCTGATATGGTGTAGTTTTTCAAGGCTGGTTATATTATCCTTTTCTAGTAGACTCTATAAACATTGCAGTGCATGTCCAAATAGAACACCAATTGAGTTGAAACCATTAGCTTGACCTAATGTGATATTATTTCTTATGAGACTAATTTAATGTGGAGAATGCATGATAATTACAGTTAATATTTGAAATACTTTTTATAAGACAGCCAAGAAAAATTTAATTCAAGTTAATAATAAAAGCTTAAAATACCATCTATTTTATAAGACCGTTTTGGTACAGTATGTGTCAATGACATATCTATATGGAAACTGCTCTGTAAGCCAATTGTATTTTACTGCTGAATTATATAGCTTGAAAAGCAATAGTGTGGGAATGAAATTTTGAAAAAAATGTGTGGAATAGGTGTAACTGTTCTTAATTTGACTTGAAGGCTTGGATGCTGCTTTTATACAAAATTTGCTTGTTATATGGTTTTAATCAGTTATTATAACGGCAGAGAGGTTAATAAAGTCTTCTAATCTATACAGCCAGAATCGAAGGTTTGTACTTTGCAAAAAATGCCAGTGACATTTTGTTGGGCTAGGACATAAGGTTACTGGGGGGTTCCCATGCATACTGTTGGAAAGGCACTCATCTATGTCCCTTAATATATGTGTTACACAAACTCTACTGCCTTCTCATGAACTTGTTTCCAGTATTTCATTGTTTATTAGGAGCTCTGGTAGCATAGAGGCTAAAGCACTTGACTGCTAACCAGAAGGCTGGTGGTTCAAACCCACCAGCCACTCCTCGGAAGGAAGGTTGGGCAATCCTACTTCCGTAGTGATACTGCCTCAGAAACCCAAGGAAGGGTCGTTATGAGTCGGGGCTGACTCGACAGCACATAACAACAACACAACACCAACATATATTAGATTAACATTGCCTTATATTGATGTAAATAATCTTGGTGTGAATTATGAATTTAATCATATGATAGTTAAGTTTACCCTAATTGCCCTTATTTAACCACCTCCTTTTGTTCTTGGTCACAGAATGAGAAATGTGATAGTAGAAGGAAGGAATAAGAAACCCTATCCCTCTCAGCCCTTCAGTTGGAAGACTCTAAGTAGCCAAACACAAGTATGAAGTGTTGGGGTAATAGGAGGGAAGAATGAAGATGGAGGCATCATAAAGTGGAAGAACTGAACAGACATTTTAAAGCAATTCTAATTTAATGTTTTTTGCAGAAATTCCCCTAAAACTGTGGTTGTGTATTCCAAAACAGCTGAGCATATTGTAGTACTTAAAAACAAAAGCATTTAGTATCTCTTATGCCACATTTTATACTTTCAAATCTGATGTTCAAAATTGTATTTTTTTCATCTTTCCAACACAACAAAAACAAAAACTCAACAGCACATACATACATAGAAAAGAAAACAGGAATTTAAGAAAATTTAAAAAAAAATTGTTTTTATTAAAAAGAAGCAATAAAAATAGGGAGCAGAAAATAAAATCTTTAAATTTTTGCCCTACATAGTTTTTTCTGAATAGTAATTTTTTTCACTAAAATAGAATGCAATGAAGGTTTTGCAAATTGTTCTTTTGTTCCAGAGATTTATTGCTGTGAGGATTTTTTCTCTTTTCTGATTTAGTGTCTGTGTGGTGGCATCCCTGTTAGAAAAAGAAATCCCTGGACAAGCCCAGGCAATCTTTGCCCCTGGAGGTCTTCCAATAATTAGAGTCAAGCAAATCCAGGGAGGAAACTAGTAAGCCTCGGAAGCATTCTTTGTGTCTCTGTGCAGTTGGCATTATTCTGATAAAGCCACACTTATGTATCATGAACTCAGTTGGCTAAGCTGTTGTTGAAACTAAGGGAGAGAGAATTTTCAAGAGATGAAAGGGCCTGGGTGTTAGGTTGGGAATATTGGGGGTGTGGCACCATCTGAAGCAGCAAGCTGCAGTATCAAGTTAAGCACAGACAGGCTGCATCAAACACATTGATTATGGGTCTGCCCTTTCAGGTGAGTAAACTATGTGGGAGTAAATTCCTGGCTGCCTTTAGATGGCAGAAACAACATTTTCAGGTTCCTGCTGTTCTGTAGGATTCATTTCTACTTCAGGACTCCAGAGGTATGGAAATGGTGTGAAAGCTCCCATTTTACATTCTACAGGATGAGGACCCAGCCAATGTTTTCACAGGCGCCGTATTTGCTCACAAAATTCTAGAGGTGTTGTGGAAGAACTGTTCTTAAATTAGGAAAGCTTTTAGTAAAATCCAACCTTCCAAGAGCACTGAGGGAGTCTGGGCATATGCTGGACAACCTTGCAAAGAGGCTTTGTATCTGAAGTGAGAGAGCTGATCTCAGTAACTTCAAGATCTCACAGAATCAAGCCCTGCTCTGCCTCTCCTCTTTTTCTACACTCTTCCAAAGCAACTTCTGCTCTGGCCAGGCCAGCCTCCAGCTTTAGCCCTGCTCGAAAACTATTCCTGACTTTGGGTCTTTGCTCATATGTGAAATTCACCTCCCTAGTAAAGTGGTTTTATTTATTTCATTTCTCAGCTATTTCCTAAGATTGAGATGATTACCTATTTTACAGTAAGTTTGAAAGATTTATTATTATTATCATCACATTAAACTTTGAGAAGCTTTGAAAATTTTATGAATCTCTAATTAGACATGAATTCTGAAAATTTATCTTGAAATTATCTGAAGTGATGTAGTCAGTTAACCCTTACACAAAGGATGTATGCTTAGAGAACTGCAAGCAGGGTGATTTGGATATTGCCTTAAATTTTGTTTGAAGTCCTGGATCTCTTTAGAGGAGGACAAATATATGCCCAGATAAGTAAATAAAATGCATGGAAATCTCTTAGAACAGTGCCTGGTGCTTAGTGAATACC
>NW_006921642.1:8943397-8988148 GCF_000298275.1 Orycteropus afer afer
GGTTGACAGCAAAGACAGAACTGGGCATTCTTCAATCCGTACAAATTACCAAATGTGTAGGTGACAGGTGGGATAATTCCCTCAGCTGTCTATTTCTACCTCACTTTCAGTAGCACCACTAAATTGCCCTTTGAAATCTGTTAACACACACATTCCACAAGAAAGAAGATAAATGCACTACTTTCTACACTATGGGAGTTTGTCATGGCCAACAATTTCCAGCTGGGAGGGTGGATGGATAGTTGTGAGTGTTGCTGTTTCATTTGTGCTGGGTTCCATGTCCTCTATGACATGGGGCACCTCATGCTCACAATCTTCCATCAGGGAATAGGCACATTGGGATTTCTTTTATAGCCAACTGTCAGGTCACTGAACTTGAAACAGTGTACAGTGCACACAATGAACTGAGAACAAAAAAAATGTGTGGAAATATGTTTTTATATAATCCTGATTTATTTCAAGGCACTCATCTGAAATATCTGATATACATGAATTGTTGAAAACTTTTTAATGACAACGTATGCAGATGAAGCAACCTCACTTGCTGAAAGTGAAGAAAGTGAAGAAGACTTACTGATGAAGATCAAAGGTTACAGCCTTCAGTACAGATTATATCTCAAGATAAAACAAAAACCCTCACAACTAGACCAATAAGCAACATCGTGATAAATGGAGAAAGGATTGAAATTGTCAATGATTTCATTTTAATTGGATCCACAGTCAATACCCACGGAAGCAGCAGTCAGGAATTTAAATGATGTATTACACTGGGCAAAGCTGCTGCAAAAGATTTCTTTAATGTGTTAAAAACAAAGATGGAGTTTTGAAGACTAACGTGTGCTTGACCCAAGCCATGGTATTTTCAATCACATCATATGCGTGTCAGAGCTGTAAAATGATTAAGAAAGACCATGGAAGAATTGATGCATCTAAATTTTATTGTTGGCTAAGAATATTGAACAATTGCCAAAAGAATGACAAAAAATATGTCTTAGAAGAAGTACATCCAGAATGCTACTTAAAGACAAGAGTGGCCAGATGTTGTCTTTTGTACTTTGGTCATATTATTAGAAGTGACCAGTCCCTGGAGAAGGATATTATGCTTGGTAAAGTAGAGAGTCAGCAAAAAAAAGGGGAAGACCCTTAGTGAAATTGGTTGACACAATGGCTGCAATGATGAACTCAAATAGTAAAAGTTGTGAGGATGGTGCAAAACTGCGGAGTGTTTCATTCTGTTGTCCATGGAGTTGTTGTGAGTTGAAACTGGCACATAACAACAACAACAACAACAACAACATCATGCAGTCTTTGACAAAATTATCAGACCTGCCAAACTGCATCTGGTCAGTGAACTTTACAGCAGCCTTGTTCACACTTACTCTGACTATTGCTCTTTGTGCCTAGGCTCTCTTCTGGCACAAGGGCAGGAAGATTTCAATGTCTATCCAAAGCAGACCCATTCAAGTTTCCACATTACCTTCCATCGTAAGTGGATAAAATGCTTATCATTAGGCAAAGTCTGACTCCTTGCATATTTTAGAATCATGGCTTGATTTTCATTAGAAACACATGCACATCACTATTGTGTTCTGCCCATGCTCTCTCTTCTGGTTTTTTTTTTTTTTTTTTTAATTTTTATTGTGATTTGGGTGAAAGTTTACAGAGCAAATTCACTTTTCATGCAGCAGTTCACATACACATTGTTCATGACATTTACTACAATTTTCCACAATGCAACGGCTCCCCTGCTTCTTCCTCCCCATAGTTACCTCTTACCTGTGTCCTTCCCTCCCATGCACTCCTGCCACCCCCCAGCTGTCTCCCTGTGCATACACAACTCTTCTATTCTCCCATGATTGATCTCTCCAAGGATCTACCTATTGTAAATGTTCACCTCATATTCCTGTCTTTTGTTTGCCTGGAGGCCAGGAAGCCACAGGAGTGGGTTCAATTCCAGACCTAAAGGACAACTAGGGGCCATAGTTTCAGTGGTTCCATCAAGTTCTATCCGACTAGCAAACTTTGTGCTTAATTTTTTTTTTTAATGATTTTGAGTTTTGTTCCACATTGTTCTCCCACTCTATCCAGGATCTCCTACAGACATCCCCCCTCTGAGTGGTTGACAGTGGTAGCCAGGTACCATCTAGTTCTTCTGGTCTTATAGTCATATAGGCTGCAGATCAGATAGTGTACCAGTCACTAGGACTAATTGTTTTCATGAATTTTTGGTTTTCTTCATTTTTCTTTGCTCTGGATGAGGAGAGACCCATCATTGCATCTAGATGGCTGCTCGTAAGCTTTTAAGATCCCACTCACTATTCACCAAAGTAGAATGTGGAGTGATGTTTTTGTGTAGTATGTTATGCTCATTGAGCTTGAGATCCCCTGCAACTATGGTCCCAAGCCCACAGGTCCAACTACTTGCTTTCTCTGGTAGCTGGCTGTGGCCAATAAATGACTACAACCTTGTCCCTTGTCAGCTCTACTATATACCTGGGAATTCTTACAGTACATGCCAATATACTTGTAGAAACATTATCCCCAACCCTATACATGGTCTTGGACACACTCCCCTCTGCATGGACATCCCTAATAGTTGAACCTGTCCACCTATCTACCCATAAATCAATGTTTGCCTTCACTGACAACGCAGTACTGTATATGCAAAAGGGTTCATCTTTGCTGTCTGTACCTCCCACGCACCTCTCTATGTCTTCCTCAATTCTGCTAGTTTTCATGAGTGAGCTTATGCAGTGCACTTGCTCTGACTATTCTAAAAAGCTAATGACATCTATACCAAAAAATAAAATTAAACAAGAAAAAAGAACAACTCCAAACAAACAAAACTATGAATACGTAACGTTATTTTCCCTTATACATATTACTTATATGTAACCTTGAGAAGACAAGGCCCACTGAGGGGTAATTTGTCATGTTCCTGCATGGAGTCACAAACACTTGGGATATTTGTTTATTTTCAAGCTTCTTAATCACTTCTTTCTGTTTGATAGAGGTAATGAATGTTTTTGCTCTTCTGAAGCATCTATGTGGTACCCAGTTGTCAAGCACTGTTTTTCTTTTAGAAATGCTTAATGGTACTATATTTCTACCAGAGACTTTAGGAGATGCAAATAGTTAAAGAGCTTGGCTGCTTCCTAAAAGGCTGGAGGTTCAAGTTCCTCCAGAAATACCTTGGAACAAATGGCTGGTAATCTTCTTCCAAAACATCAGCCATTGAAAACTTCATTAAGTACAATTTTGTATGATACACATGGAGTTGCCATGAGTCACAGTTGACTTGACAGCAAGTATTTATGTATTTATTTTTTAGTATGTCTACTGAGAAGTATTATTTTTCTATGTTAGGAAGAACATCCCATGAAAGAGTGGGGAGAAGTCACTGCTCTGGCCCAAGTCTCTTTTCCCAACACTTATCCTCAGATAGTTAGAAGTTGATATATTGGGTGCTACTCCAGATTATTTTCTAGAATGATCACTTAGTGAACATTTCACCTGAAACATCGGTCTTAATGCTGTTGATCAGAAACTGGGACATCTTGCCATGGGATAGAAGGGTTTTTCTCTCTGTCTTTTTTCCATTCCTTCCTCTTGCCACTATCCTTTGCTTCCCTTCACTCTTATCTTTTTTCCCTTTGTACATTCTCACTTAAAACTTACATGGTATTCAATTGGCATAGAGACTTTCTCTGTCCCAAAATTCCCTGATCCATCTTCACAAGGTAGGGTAAAAAATCCATTGCCATCAAGTCAATGTCAACTCATAGCGATCTTTGAAGACAAGGTAGAACTGCATCATAGGTTTTCCAAGATGGTAAATCTTTATGGAAGCAGACTGCCTCATCTTTCTCTTGTGGAGCAGCTGGTGGGTTCCAACTACTTACCTTTTGGTTAACGGCCAAGTGTTTTAACCACTGAACCACCAGAGATGTCTTGAGTGAAAAGCACTTATTGTTTAAACCTTCACCTTCCCAAATGGTCTTAGGTTATATCTCAACCTGTTTATATAAATAAATATATTGCTATATGTTGAAACATTTGCTGGTGTTTGTGCTATAATCTTGGGTATGTGGCTATCAGTAGAGTGTAGTCACAAGAACTGGAGTTAACATCACAGATATGTATCCTGTCTCCACTCTTAACTAGCTATGTGACCCTGGGCAAATGATTTAACCTCTGTATGCCTCAGTTCTTAAGGTTCTGAAATAGGGGGTATTCCTAGCATTTACAGTATGTATGTAGATTATAAAGATTAAATGAAATCTATAGACAGCACTTTGAATTGTGCCTGGCAAACATTTCATGTATAGTATTCAGCTATAGAAATTAATATTTGACATTTGTTTTTCATTTCCCTTAATCTGTTCTTCCATTGAATGGGCATCAAAATTCAAATGTAATGGTTAACACATCGCACTTTGCTTATTTTGAAAAATTATAGATAGGAGCTGGAGATAGACCACCTAGTGGGGGCCCAGGATGTCTACCTTCAGTTTAGTAGCATATAAAGAATACCATTTAAGAGTTTGAGGATATAGGTTCACTATGAGATCTTGGTAAAAATTACTTTCTCTCAGTTTTGCACGTGTATAAAATGGAGATATTGTTGTTATGTTTTTAGGTGTCCCTGAGATGCTCTGACTCACAGAGACCCTAAATAAAACAGAATGAAGCACTGCCAAGTCCTTCATTGTCCTCACAATTTTTATGTTTTAGCCCATTGTTGCAGCCACTGTGTCAATTCATCTCTTTGAGGATCTTTCTCTCTTTTGCTGACTTTCTACTTTACCAAGCATGAAGTCCTTCTCCAGGGACTGGTCCTTCCTGAGAACACATCCAAAGTGTGTGAGAGAGGTCTTGCATTCTGACTGTACATCATCCAAGACAGATTGGTTCATTCTTCTGGCAGTCTGTGGTATACTCAATATTCTTCACCAATACCTTAATACAAAGGCATCTTTTCTTCTGCAGTCTTCCTAATTTATAGTCAAGCTCTCACATGAGTATGAGGCAATTGAAACTACCATAGCTTGGGTCAGGCACACTTTAGTCCTTAAAGTGGAGATAAAAACAAAACAAGATAATAATAATAATAATAAAAATCCTGCTGCCATGAGGTCAATTCTGATTCTTAATGACTCTGTAAGACAGAGTAGAACTATCCCATAGGGTATCAAAGTCTGTAAATCTTTATAAAAACAGACTGCCACATCTTTCTTCTTCCATGATTTCCAAACACTGATCTTTTGGTTATAGCTGAGTGCTTTAACCACTGTACCTCCAGGGCTTCCTTCAAAGTGGACATAATGTCTTTATTTTCCCAGGGCTATTTTGGAGATCAAATTCATTTGCAAATTTGAGTAGCCTGTACAGATAATAAACAAATATGAGTTATTATTGATTGCTCTTTCTTTCTGCTTCTGGTTAAGTCTCAGGGAGTGATTGAGAGATTCCAGAAAGTGTAGAGAACTGTTTTTTCCCTGCAAACCCAATAAGGCAAGTTGCCAAATTTTCAGAGTGCTAAAAAAAGTAGAGATGCATTCAGGTTTTTACTGACTGTTTCTTTTCAATTTTTTTAAAAATGTGGAACATAAATCCTCCTTCAGGAAAGTTGCTGTCCCAATTATGAAATTTATTCATACATGTATTTATGTAAAACATATACATGAAACAAAACCTTGAGTTTTTCCTCAGAATTCCCTATAATTATCAAAAATTATAAGTTGAAACATGAAAAGCATATCATCTTCTCAATGGTAATTTATCTTTAATCTTTTTCTACTTAATGGAGATTTGTTTTGATCACCTTTGACATCTCTGCTTTGCTTATCAAATGTCAGGAATATGAGAACTTGTCTCTGACAAGTACACCCAGAGTATCTCTGAATTGGTGAGAGAACCCAGTGCTTAGTTGTAATGCCCTTTAATTTTGTAAGTTCTTGAGAACTGGGAGCTCTGGTGGCATAGTGCCTAAGGCATCTGACTGCTAACCAGAAGGCTGGTGGTTCAAACCCACCCACCACTCCCCAGAAGGAAGGTTGGGCAATCTATTTCTGTAGTGATATCGCCTCAGAAATCCAAGGAGGGGTCACTATGAGTCCTGAGTGGACATGGCAGTGGATGAGAACTGGCCTTAGCCATTCAGTAACATCTAGCCCTGGCCTTGACTCTTTAAGTGTAGTTATTAAAGATGTGTTTGCTGAGCTGAACTAAACTGCTAAACTGATTCAATCAACCCATCAATGATGTGATGCTACTACCAAAGTTGGGTGAATCTGCCAACAAGGTAGCTATGGAGACCAGCTCTGACAGTGATGTTCAACAAGAGGCAAAGATAGTTCCATTGCGGTGAGGACACTTCGGTTTCAGAGTTCACAATAATTAACTGAAATCCTCGCTTTAGAATTCCTCTAGCTCTGCTCTTGGCCACCTGCCCATGCACATTTGATGTGAGACTAAGCCACAGATACCAAATCCTTTGGAAGGACAATGAAAAAAAGATTGGAAACAGGTAAAGATTTACAATCTATTAAAATACTTTTAGTCTTACTGCCTAATTTCCCTTCAGGTCTTCCATGATGTCTTTTGGATTCTAGGAATATAGCAAAAAATATATTTTCAAGGCAGGTTTTACTAGCATTCCAGAAATATGTAATGTAGTGAGTGTTCATGTTGACACCTGTAAAAATCTTACTTGAATTTTTCCACATTTATATTTCATACAGTAAAGCTTTTTCGCCGCAGGGAGATAGTCAGAACTGATCTGTCCTGAGGCATGGATGTGACTACCTTCACTGCACTGAAAACTTTGCTGGTATGCTTTTAGGGACAGCTAAAACCAGCAGCTATGACCACATGGATACTTATTTTGATTGTGGACATTGCAGATTAAATAATTTCCATGGCAATAGGTGCTACAGAGTTTTCCTCAGGAGCTTTTCCTTGGATGTTTTGTTGCTGGAAATATCAAACATCTGCCCATGGCAAATAACTAAATAGCTACAATTTTCTAGCTCAGTCCTATTTTTGTCCTTTGATTCCATGGGCATTTAAACAGCCATGTTGGAGGCTGGATTCTCATGGAGACTTGGGAACTGAAGAGAGCCAAGCTGTTTTAGATCAATTGCTCCCCGTGCTTAAAGGGCTAGTAAAAACAGGTTATAATGTTTACATGACTTTTTATGGGTCAGAGTTTATTACAGTTCTATTCTGTGGCCTACAGCGGAGGAACATTTTATAAGATCTTGCTGCATTTGACAGTTCTGTTTCAGTGCATTTTTGGTAAGGGGAAGGATTTTATTTTTTCTTGCTTTTTCTCTCTGTTTTATTTTTTCCCATTCAAAAAAAGTGAACTCTTAAAGCTTCTTAATTTCAAACAATTTTTCTCTTTCTTGAAAGGCCATAAAGCAGGTTAGACTTTACTAGATGCTGTACATGGTTCAGAGAAGGTTTGCATTTTCAAATGGTTTCCAGTCTTCTTTTTTTTTTTTTACAATTTTTTTCCAGTCTTCTTTTGGAGAGTCATATACATAAGACTCATAAACAGAAGGGAATGTTTCCAAGAGACTTCTGAATTTGCATAAACATCAAGTAAATTTTTTTTTTTTTCTTTTCTTTTCTTCTCTGAATTAGTCAGCAGTGTTTGGTGGGCCAGAGCCCAACTCTGGAATTTGGCATGGTATGCCTACATTGCATACTTGTTCTATTATACGGGTGGTTATTTATTGGGGAAAATTCCCTACCATTCTGAGCTTCAATGCCTCGACTGAAAGTTAAGTTAATAATACCTACCTCACAAGATCATGTTAAGAGTTAAAAAATGAAATTTGTATGACCCACAAGGAGTAATGGTCATTGTATCCGTGATTTCATTAGTTGACTATTATTTAACACTAATCATGTGTAGAACATTGTTGTAGTCCTTAAAGATATAGACTGAGCAAGAGACTTGGATCCTGCTCTTACATTCTATTGAAAGAGAGACAGACAAAGCACAAATAAACATATGCCAGATGGTGTTAAGTGCTATGAAGAAAGCTAAAACAGAGTAGGCAGAGAGTGATGATTTATGTGCTACTTTAGATAGACTGGTCAAGCCTTTCTAAGCCCTATGATAAGGTGACAGTGGAATAGAAATCTGATTCTAGTGGCCGCTTTTAAGCCTTGAAGGTAGATAGCTGTGTCAGAACCATTTCAGGCAGAGGGGTGGGTGAATGCAAAGGCCCTGAGGCAGGAGTAGGAGTGATAAATTGTGGAACATCACTGAGGTTAGACTGGTAGAGGCAAGCTCTCTTGGAAAAGATGTTGTTGTTGTTTTTAGTTACCTTGGAGTTGATTCTGATTCATGGCAACTCATGTGTTCAAAATGCTCTATAGGCTTTTCAAGGCTGTGACAGTTTAGAAACAGATTGCTGGGCTTTGTTTCGGGATCATGGGCCTTCCTGGCCATCACGTGGACTTTAACATTTTATTTAAGAAAAATAAGGAACCATTAAAGGGTTGAGAGAGTTTTTTGTGGCACAGTGGGTAAGGCATTCAGTTGCTCACCAAAAGGTTGAGGGTTTGAACCCACCAGCCAGAAGAAAGATGAGGCAGTCTGCTTCCGTAAAGATTTAGAGCCTTTGAAACCGTATGGGTCAGTTCTACGTTGTCCTATAGGGTAGCTACGAGTTGGAATTGACTAGATGACAGTGGGTTTTGTTTTTGGTTTTTTATCAAAGGGTTTTAACAAAGGCATGACACCATTTGGTTCATAGATCGAAAGTATCCTTTTGACTTCCCATTGGAAAACAAACTATAAGAAGGCAAAAGGAGAATCTGGAAAAAAAAAATCCTTCTATTATGTAGCTGCTATGGCAACAGAAAGACAAACAGCCTAGATCTCTGGAAGTAACTATTTTATTATTGGGATAGATATCATATTTATTAATTTTCATAGTTATGTCTTATTTTATAATCTTGATATTATATTAATTTTGTTTTTTTCTGTCTTCATATTTTCCTGTTATCAATTTTATTTTATCCATCCTCTCTTTGAGTTGATTCTTATTCACAGCAATCATGTAGGACAGAGTAGAACTGCCCCATAGGATTTCCAAGGCTGTAAATCTTTACGGAAGCAGACTGCCACATCTTTCTCTCATGGAACAACTGGGGGTTCACTTTTTGGTTAACAGATGAGCACTTTAACCACTGTGACTCCAGGGCACCTTAGTTTTACTTTAAACCTTCAAAATGTTAGATTCTTCCCTTAAATTACTATTATTCCTAGGTTTTTGCTTCAGAAGATATTGATGTGAGTGCATTTCTTCCATATGTTCATGATTTTAAAAAAAACCTTGTCAAGTTTGGTTATAATGAAGTGGATGGAAATCATGTGGCAAATCACTCAGAGAGATACATTTAGCTCATTGACATTTATAAGCTGGATCGGGGTATTTGGCTGTTGGAGAAGAATCTTCAATCACTGATCAAGTTCAACCAACCAGTCTATCCAGAAACCTGATAGCAGAAGACAGTAAACTCCTTGAAGATAGTCCTCAGTCTCTCCATGCATTAAGTTCATCTATGGAGTCTTTTATAAGTACAGATGCCAGGTCGCCAATCACAGGCCTACACATGATGGTCTGTTTGGTCAGGGTGAAGAACATTGTATTATCAGCAAAGAATGTCCAATACATTTTTGTGGAAAGAAAAAAGACAGGGAGGAAGGGGTGCTTTTAAATGATAAGGATGTGAAGCAATTTTATATGTATTTATTCATCCATCTTTATAACCTAAGCATCTAGAATAACTGTTTTCATCTTTTGAATCACATAGAATGACAGTCTTCAGAGCTGCCCTTACTTGTAGGCAAAATAGAGAGCTGTCTGTGAGGCGTGACATGAAGAGGGCTGAGATTGCAATTCTCTGTTCTGCTCTGCCAATCATGCCTGAAATTCCATCGCAAGAGATGACTGTTTTACACATCTGACCCCTACAAAATGCAAACACTGCTGGGAGGGATAATAAATCATTAATACCATTTTGTGAGTTTATCAGATCCCTTCTTAGATGTTTTACTGGAGAGAAGGTTTGGAAATGAGTAGAGAGTGCATACCTAGTGTTGGGAGTGGCAGGGAAACTGAGAAAGGCATTAAAGATTTGATCTGTTTCACAACAGGATCTGAACAGAGATCCAACCATCAAACTAATGTAAGTTTTAGAGTTCAAAACACCATTTGGTATACCTTATATCAAGATATAAGTTGCTAGGGATAGCAACAAAAAGTGTGATAACACCCAAATAATTGTTCTAAAGTTATGCAGGGGTAATTAAAATCATTTATATGACTGATTTTGGAGAGACAGTCAGAGAGCTCTTTTATTCTTCCAAATTCATCTTGCTTGGCTGTTTGAAAAACAGGCTACCACATCCATTTAAAAAAAAAAGAAAAAAAAAATATATATATTCCTGAATTTTTATGATTTGGACTCATCACATCTCTGCAATGGCTAAAAAAAATAGTAGAGGCTAGAATATATAACTGGTTTCCATCCCCAAGTGTGGGTACACATATCATATTATGTGATCCTTGGAAAAAGTCCCTTCCTCTGCAAAATCTAGCCACACTTGGATGTTTTCTTATGCTCAAATTGAGTCTCCTTGCCAACTGTTGGACTCATTTTTACAGTACAGGTGGTCAAATCAAAATCAGGAATGAACACATGGCATAGATTGTTTTTTAACCTTATCATATATAGGACTAATATTAAAATATAGTATTTGTGTATTTGTTTTTCATACAGGCCACATGCACATATGAAGGAAAGTATTCTTTGTTTTGGATTTATTTGGTATATTGTTTGAATACATGCTCAAAACTTTCTTTTGGATTTTATATAGATTATTAGTTATTCTTGGAACATTTGGCCAAAGACTTTTTTTTGGAGAAACTCTCAGACCCACATAATTCAAAATTTGCTGTCACACCAGCAGTTGTCCAGTTAAAAAGAAATGGTTTGAAATTTTCAGTGCAAATATACCCACTCTTCACTAATCAGCATGGTTAGGTTCCAAAGGTCAGATCATTATGTGGAATTAGTGTTATATGAGAGTCTAAGAGTGCACCCTATCTTAAGCTTTGGTGTCCCCACTCACTGCCCATTGGGCACCCCTGGCATATTTCTGATGCACGTGGCATGGCAGGCCCCCCTTCTCCACCATGACTCCCTACCAATACAGAGCTGGTGGGGTTTAGGGGTGGTGGTGGTGGTGGTGTTGGTTGGGTATCACCACTGCTTGCTGCCCGCCACTGCTGGCCCTGAGAGAGGACCCCTATGTCTGCTCCTGCCCACAGCTCCTTAGAGCCCTCACCCAGCCCCTGCTTGTCCTCACACTGTTGTCTCACTCCCACACCACGTCTTCTGTGGCTAAACCAAGATATCACAGATGAATAGGAGAAGGCATTCTGTGACCAACTGACTTTCATCCCTTGTATGGCCCAATTGTCTCAGAGACATCCAGTATATCATTCAGGGTTGTCCATAGATGGTGTCCTGGGCATGGACCAGGCCCCACCTGAGATTTTTTTTCAAAATTGTAGTAAATGCAAAATGCAAAAAGTCAATAAGTGAAGAGTAGATGTATAATGGAATGCTAGCATAGAAATAAGGAGCTCTTGTGGTATGGTGCCTAAAGCATTTGACTGCTAACTAGAAGATTGGTAGTTCAAACCTACCAGCTGCTCCATGGAAGGAAGATGGGTCAATCTACTTCTGTAAAGATTTACCATCTCAGAAACCCAAAGAGGATCACTGTGGGTCAGAATTGACTCAATGGGAATGAGATTTTTTTTTTTTTCCATTTTAGCATAGAAATAAGGAAGGCTACTTTGAAAGTAAATTACCTTATCTATTTTTGTATCCTACTCAGGTTACAGGCTAATGTTTGGATGTACAAACTCCTCAATAAATCTGTATTAAATGAATAAACAAAATAGAGTGTATTAGGAGCAATTGACCAGAAAGGTGTGTAGCATGGAAACCATATCATCTGTTATTTTATTTTTAATTTTTATTGTGATTTGGGTGAAAGTTTACAGAGCAAGTTCACTTTCCATACAGCAATGCATATATATATATTTCATGATATGGACTCCAATTCCCCACAACATAACAGCTCTATTCCTACTTCCTTCCTATAGTTACCTCTTTCCTGTGCCATTCTTTGCTACAAATTTCTGCTCCCGAGTTATCTCCCAGTGCAAATACTGCCCTTCTGTTCTCCTGCTATTGATCGCTCCAAGGAGTATATCTACCTGATGCAAAGTTTTATCCTACATGTCTGTCTATTGTTTGGTTGGAAACCATGGGAGTGAATTCAATTCCAGACCTGAAGGGTGACTAGGGACCATGGTCTCAGGGGTCTCACCAGGCTCAATCAGACCAGAAAACTTAGTCTTTTTTTATGATTTAAAGTTTTGTTCCACATTGTTCTCCCACTCTATACAGGGTCTCCTGCACTGATCCCTTTCCGAGTGGTTTACTGTGATACCCGGGCACCTAATCTAGTTCTTCTGGTCTCATGGTCATAAAGGTTGAAGTTCACATGGTTGACTAATCCCTTGGACTAATTGTTTCCGTGCATCTTTGGTTTTCTTCATGCTTCTCTGCTCCAGGGAAGAGAAACAAATTGAAGCATCTTAGATGGCTGCTTGCAACCTTTTAAGACACTATTCACTACTCACCAATGTAGGATGTGGAACAATGTTTTTTGTAGTATGTTATGCCAATTGCATTCGATGTCCCCTACCACCATGGTCCTGAACCCACTGGTCCAACTATTGAGGAAAGGAGTGATGTGTCTTGCCTGCACAAGAATTAAGAGATATATAATCATTACCTTGATAGTTTCAAAAAGTTATTAGTGGAAATTGGCTTTTCTTTAGAGATAGGGAACCAGAGAGACAGGTTTGACCAAGATAACATTTACAGTTCTTTGAATTATGTAAATAGTATAAAAGGCTATTATAAAGGTTGTTAGTATCTTCCCATTTAAAATACTTAAGAAGAGTTTGGATGATTATTCCTCAGATTTTTTGAAAATGAAGTTTCTAAACTAAAAGAAGGCTTGATAATGATTTTCAGAATCCACTTCAATTCTATTATTACATGATTTATTCGAACCCATATGAATTAGTGCCTCATTTCCTTTCCATATGGCTAAGTGTTTCTATTTGATATATTTTCATTCTTCACATAATGTTCTTAATCATAGTGGTTACAATATTTTGGTATCATTTGATTTTCCTGTTTGGCTTGCAGAATCAATCTCATAATTTTAAGGTCATGCTTTGTAAAACACTTAATGTTCTGGTATGGGGAATACAAATGAAAGCTTGGAAAGACCAAAATGACCTGAATTATATATAAAAGTACAAGTAGGTTTTCTATTTGACACAATCATTCTAGATCAATTAAGGCATTACAATATTATTTCAGTTGACTGCTTTTTTAACAATATGATTTCTCCTGCAATAAAAATTAATGTTAAATTTTAATTCCTTACCTATCATTAAAAAATGGTGCACTACACACTGCATAAAAAAAAAATAGAAACAGTTTGTTATTCATTGAATAATTTATTTTAGGCCCTGAGATAAATAGGACATAAAAATTAATAAGACACTGTCTTTCTCTCAAGAACTTTAGATTCTGGTGGAGAACGATAAAAGGCATTTAGAAATGACTGTATAACAAGATAGAAAATGTTAAGTGATGGAAGAAGTACCATTAAATTGCTATTTCAGCTCAGAAAAGAGAGCCACTCAAGATTGGGAGGTTAATGGAAAAGGTGGCATTTGAGCAGAGCCTGAAGGATGTGTAGTTTTTGGATCTAAAGATGAAGAGGACAGACATTCAAACTGCTGCTATGGTGAAGGAAACAAGTGGGGGCAGGCAAGTATAATGTGTGAGGTTGTGTTTAATTGGGCTTAGAGTACATGAAGGGAAGTCATGGGAAATAACCTACAAAGTTAGATTGTTGAAGGTCTCAGTAGCCATGGTAATGAATTTGGGCTGTGTTTGTTAGCACATGGGCAAGTCAGAGAACACTTCTAAGCCAAAAAATGGATGGAAAATTTATTTTTTTAAGATGAGCCAGAAGTGATGGGTAGGAGATTAAAATGGGAAATGAATGGAGTTAATGAGGCGATAGAGGACAATAGTCTCATAATCAGACCAGAGATGACATATAATAGAGCCCTGGAAAAAAAAATGATATGGAAACAGCAAAGAAGAGAAGAGGATGAGAGATAATGTACAAGATGAATCAGAGTTAATTGAGATGTTGAGCCTGAGTTTAGGGAAGGAAATGTGACAAGAATGGAAGAGAGAAAAACAGATTTGGTGAAGGAGATGGTAAATTCAGCTGTGAACGTTAGTGTGCTGTCTGGGTAGGAACCAAAACCAACTGCCATTGAGTCAATTTGGAATGTCCGTGTCCCTATAGGACAGAGTAGAACTGCCCCATAGAGTTTCCAATATTGTAAATCTTTACAGAAGCAGACTGCTTTATGTTTCTCCTGTGGAGTAATATGGGATCAAACTGCTAAAGTTTTTGTTAGCAGCCAAATGCTTTAACAACTGTACCACCAGACAACAAGGCTAAAATGTCAGTAGACAGCTGGGAATTTAGGAAAGTCATCTGAGCATCAATAGAAATCAATTTGGGAGTTATCTCCAAAGAAGTCTCAGTTTACCTTATAAGAGAGATAAGGTAACTAAGGGAGAGAAAATATAATGTATATTTTATGAATTAATTAAACTTCTTCAAAATACAAATATGTATTGTCTTAAAATGATATATCTTTAAAAGAATGAGATATATTTAATGATTTGAACACATTGTGTTTTGGCAAATGTGAATTGGTTCTAGAGAAAAAAAAGTCTATATTAACTTTCATCTTTATTTCATGTTTATTTTAGCAAAGAAATGAACATTAAGCAAGGTCTTTAAGAAAATATTTATAGTATTTAATATCATTTTGATAAACTTGTAATATTTTGCAGCCAAAAACTGATAAATTTTTAAATAAAGCACAACATGCAATGACATTTTATTGGGATCCAAGAAGCCTGGCTTTTTAACTGCATTTAAGCAATGATTATCTCTTCAGTCTTCTCACAGGAACAATTAGTATGAAAGGAAATGGTGATCTGTGCACAGTTCTGTATAACTGGAATGAACTGAAAATTCATTGGTCGTTCCTATCAATGACAATAAACATTTGCTAAATTTAACTTTCACTGCCCTAGGTTCTGCAGTTACTAATCTCTTTCCTCACTTTGTTCTCATTGATATAAAGTCCTGGGAAATCAGGAAGAAAACCATTCCTGTAATGTATGTGGAATAAGCCCCCAAATCAGAATAATTTCACAAGATTGTGCATTCTTAAGAAATATATTTCAAGTACTGTGTAACTTGGAAGAAAATGGTATTGCTCTATACCTTTTTTGGACAACACTTCTTTTTCAACACTCTTTCTGTACAGTATCACCTCAAAGGACTGCTCTAATTAGTCAAAGAATCTTTCCTGCCGGGTGTGACATTTTCGCAGACATGATGTCACCTTCTAAAATTTCTTGGCTTACCAAAGGAAATATGAAACATGTTGACGTTATGCTGAAGATTAATTGGGTTCTAATTTTTAATTTTGGAAATCTTTTCGGTCCCTTTGAGTGACAGCTGAGATCAAACTTGTGAATATGTTGGAATAATTACCTAAGGGGATGCTATCCTTAGGGAATTTATAATCTTAATAGAGATGTCATACAAGCATGAGATGGTTAGTAGACTACATATGGCAGAGATTCTGAGCTTCATGTCAAGTTATACTTTAAGAAGAAATTAACTGAATTTAGTTATAACTAGACAAAATTTTTAGAGAATCTGAGATTATAAGCAATTGTTATTGAATTTTTCCAAGTCTGTGGAAAGCTTCTAAGAATTATCTGGCTTCATGATTTATTATCATTATTAAAAATCATTAGGTTATTGTTTTTACCTCTTTCTGAAATAGGATAATGGCAACTTTCTATTTATACAACTATTAACTATGCATTATCTTATATAACAATACTTTAAACATTAATATAATTTTTGAAAATTAAACCACAAACTTTGAATTAGGGAACAGACACAACCTGGCATCCTGTTAACACATTCTACCAAATCTGCCTACAATGGAGACCTGGAAAAACCAAGTGAAACAGGTACAAATAATGATTCTGTTATTCTGTGCATCTAATAAGAAGATAAATAATTAGGTTGAGCATTGATTGGAAGGGGAGATGAAGTGAGGTCTGTGACTAGGGAGAGAAAAGAAGCCACAGTGTTGCCATTTTAAACAGAGACACCAGGTGAATGGATGCAGATGGGGGTGGGGGAGACTTCATGGAATCCATACTGCAATAAGGACACAGTGTAGAAAGATTGGGAGGAATTCAAAGTGAGCTAAAGTCATGTGCTAGCTGGGGGAGGAACATACAAGGAAACTGGTCAGACTTACAGCAGCACAGGCAGCCATGGAACAAAGGAGCCAGAGAAAGGGAATGAAAATAACTCACCACTAGCAAACCAAACAAAACTTGCTGCTGGTGAGTCACTTTCAACTCAAAGCAACACTATTTGGGTCAGGATGATACTGCCTCATGGAGTTTCCAGGGTTGTGTATCTTTGCAGAGGCAGACTGCCTCATCTTTCTCCCATGCAGTAGCTGGTGGGCTTGAACCACTGGATCTTTTGGGAGACACTCAAATACTTTAATCACCACAACACAGTCTTTTGCGCTGGGGATCTATTGGAGGGGAAAAGCTGTGTTGGGTCAATTGAAGAAGCTAGGCTCAAAATGATCTCTTGCTTGATTAAATCTGAGCAAGGGCTGGATAAAGGGCTGTGTGTGCCTACAAGATGCCAGACCTACATCAGTGAATTGAGATTGGAGAAATACACTCCCCATCCTAACAAATGCACACCTTCCACCTTCCCTGTGCGTGTTGTTGTTGTTGTTGTTAAGTGCCATTGAGTTGTCTCCAACTCATAGCAACCCTATGCACAGCAGAACGAAGCACTGTTCATTCCTGTACCAGCCTCATGATCCTTGCTATACCTGAGCCCATCATTGCAGCCATGGGTCAATCCATCTCATTGAGGGCCTTCCTCTTACTCATTGATCATCCACTTTATCAAACATGATATCCTTCTCCAAGGAATGATTCCACCTGATAACATGACCAAAGTAGGTGAGACGAAGTTTGGCCATTCTTGCTTCCAAGGAGCATTGCAGATGCACTTCTTCCAGGAGAGATCTGTTAGTCCTTTTATCAGTCCATGATACTCTTACCATTTTTCTCCAACACCACAACTCAAAAGCATCACTCTTCTTCAATCTTTTTTATTCATTGTCTAGCTCTCACGTGAGTAAGTGGTGATTGAAAATTCCATGGCTTGAATTAGACGTATCCCAGTCTTCAAGGAGACATCCTTGCTCTTTGTGGTAGTTAAGTTTGTGTGTCAACTTGGCTGGGCATGGTTGAGTGGCTGGATAGCTGGATGTAGTATTCTCCATGATGAGACTGGTCATCAACTCCATGGTGGAATCTACTGTGAGCAGCTCAGTAGCTGCCCTAGGGATGTGGTCTGCTTCCCATATATAAGAAGCAGCTTTGGGAATGGCTTTAGCTTATGGCACGTTGAACCCATGTAGCCATGTTGTTGCTCAGCAGCCTGCCATGCTCTGCCAACCTTGGGACTTGCAATGGACTTGAATTAATGGCTTACTGTATGGTTTGGTAACATCAGGACTGTGCCTTTTTACTTGTCAACCTTGGGCTTGTCAGCCTCAGCAGCCAGCAGCTGTATGAGTGAAGAAAAGCATCTATCTCCTGTGGGCCAGGGGAAGAAGGTAGAGCTGAAGCCCAAGGTTGAGGGACATTCACCCAGCCCCTAGAAGCTTTGAACTCAGACTTAAAGCTTCCAAATTGTAAAAATAAACTCCTGTTTGTTCAAGCCATTCCATTGTGGTATATCCCTGTCAGAGAGGTGCTAGGTAACCAAAACAGAATATGGTACTGAGAGAGTGGGGTGCTGATCTGACAGATACCTAAAATGTGGAAACAGGTGTGGAGAGTGTCCTTGACATGAGACACTGGCAGAGAGACCCTGGCGTGCAGCATGAGAAATGGCAGGAGCAGAGCTGGCAGGAGCAGAGCCCAGAGAACCAGCTTGAGACAGCAACAGGCTTACCAGCCCATGGAGGAGAAAGCTGATTGCCATTGTGCAGGTGGATTCCTGGAGGAGTGGGTTGCCTTTGGGCATTAATTGGTAGAAGAGGCTTCATGAAATGGAGTAGTAGGTTGGCTGGTCCATGGAGCAAGAAAGCTAGTGCTTTTAGGGCAGAAAGATTTCTGGCAGAGTGGGTTGCCTTTGGCATTAATCAGCAGAAGCGGAGAGACCAAGGAAAGAGGAAACAGAACTGTCTCAGCCTCAAAGGGTAGGACCATGGCTTCTGGGGGTGGAACCACCATAGCCCCCTAGGAGTCAAAGAGTTAGACCTTCACCAACTTGGTTCTGGAGTGTGGGGCTATTCATTGATGTGGGTCAGTGGAATAGAGCCATAGCTGCTGCCCAAGAGAAAGGGGGCAGGGCTACCATGCCCAAGAGATAGAGGAATGGTGCCTTCCAGGCCAAGGGGGTGAGGTCACCACTCAGGAACTAGGAGATTAGAGCCACCCAGTGAAGGAGATCTGTACAGATGCCACCCATTGAAGATATGAACTGGTGCCAGGTTGACAAGGGGTGGAATTGTGGTAGCTAAGTTTGTGTGTCAACTTGGCTGGGCCTGGTTGAGTGGCTGGGCAGCGGAATGTAGTATTCCTCATGATGATACTGGTAATCAGCTCCATGGTGGAATCTACTGTGAACAGCTGAGCAGTTGCCTTAAGGATGTGGCCTGTTTCCCATATATAAGAAGCAACTTTGGGAATGGTCTCTAGCTTATGGCACACTTGAACCCTGCATGTAGCCATGTCATTGCTCAGCAGCCTTCCATGCTCTGCTGACCTTGGAACTTTCAATGGACTTGCCATGTGGTTTGGTAACTTCTGGACTGTCCCTTTTTACTTGTAAATTTGGGCTTGTCAGTCTCAGCAGCCAGCAGCTTTCTGAGTGAAGAAAAGCCTCTAGCTCCAGTGGGCCCAGAGCAGGAGGCAGAGCTGAAGCCCAAGGTTGAGGAGCTTTCACCCAGCCCCTAGACCTGGCACTTTGAACTCAGACTTAAAGCCTCCAAACTGTAAGAGAATAAACTCCTGTTTGTTCAAGCATCCTATTTGTGGTATATTTTTGTCAGAGTGGTACTAGGTAACAAAAGAGCCTTCTAACCAAAATAAGAAAGAAGAAAATCATAAGGACTTACAAAATACAAAATCAACAACATTGAGGAAAATGGAAAGAAAATTAAGTAACAAAATGATCTCAACACAGAAAACTATTCAGAGCAAAGAAAACATCAATGCCACAACAAAAAGCAAAAAAGAATGAGAGCAATAAATTTATACTGATCATTAATTACACTGAATGTGAATGGATAAATTGCACCAATCAAGAGCAAGAGAGTGGCAAAATAGATAAGAAAACAAGGCCCATCAATATACTGCCTAAAAGAGACTCACCTTTGACACTCAGATAAAAATAAATTAATAATCAAGGGACAGAAAAAAATATAGCAAGCTAATGGCAACCAAAAAAAAAAAAAAAAAGCAGGCATGGCAATATTAATTTCTTGTAAAAATGGACTTCACGGTGAGAATGAGCTTAAGGACAAGAAAGGACATTATACAATGATAAAAGGATCTACTGACCGAGAGGAAATTACAGCAATAAATATCTATGCACTCCATGAAAGAGTTCCAAAATACATATAAACCAAAGCAACCAAATTCACTGCCATCGAATCGCTTCTGACTCATAGTGACCCCTCCAGGAGTTTCCGAGGTGCTATCTGTATGGATGTAGATTGCCCAGTCTTTCTTCTGAGGAGTGGCTCGTGGGTTTGAACCTCCAGCCTTCTGGTTAGCAGTCAATGCCTTAGACACTACACCAATTGAACTGACAGGAGAAATAGACAATTTTGAAATAGTGGTAGGAGACAGATCACTTTTGATGAAGAATAGAGGAACTAGAAAGAACCCACAAAGATACAGAAGATCTCAACAACTCAGTCAACCAACCTGACCACATAGACACATAAAGAACACTCCACCCCCCAAAAAACACACAATACACATTCTTTTTCCAGTGCATGTGAATCATTCTCCATAATCAACTATATGTTAGGCCACAAACCAAGCCTCAATAAATTTGAAGACATTGAAATACTGCAAAGCGTCTTCTCAGATCACAATGCTACAAAATTAGAAATTATTAATAGGAAGACCAGGGGAAACAATCAGGCCAAACCCAATGGGTAAGAGATGAAATAAAGTATGGGATAAAACAAAACAAAAACAAAACAAAAAAACCTCTTTAGAATCAAATTAGAATGAAAACATAACATACCAAAATAATGAAAAGAATACTCAGAGGTCAATTTATAGCAATTAATGCACACATCAAAAAACAAGAAAGAACCAAAATCAATTATTTAACCCAATAACTCCAGCAATTAGAAAACAGCAACAAAGGAAACTACAGTCTCCACATGAAAAGAAATAACAAAGATCAGAGCAGAAATATATGAAGCACAAAACCGAAAAACAATAGAAAAAATCAAGACAAAAAGGTGGTTCTTCAATAAGATTGCCAAAATCAGAAGCTCATTGGCAAATTCAACTAAGGAAAAGAAAGAGAAGATGCAAATAACATGAAAAATTAAACGGGCAACATCAAACAGAACAGACCTAAATAAAAAAAGGTTAATAACAGAATACTATGTAGAACTGTACTCCAACAAATTTGAAAACCTAGAAGAAAAGTACAAATTTCTAGAAACACAAGACCTACTTAAACTAACACTGAGTGAGATGGAAAACTTGAGCAGATCCATAACAAGAGAAGAAATAGAGCAGATCTTACAAAACATTCCCACACAAAAAAATTCCTGTCCCAGACCTCTTCCCTGGAGAATTCTATCAAATGTTCAGAGAAGAGCTGACACTATCCTACTCAAACTATTTCAGAACACAGGAAAGGATGGAATACTCTGAAACTCATTCTATGAAAGAAACATAACCATGATACCAAAACCAGGTAAAGACACTAGTAGTAACAAAAACTAGAGACCAATCTCCTTCACAGACACAGACCCAAAAATTTTCAAAATCCTAGCCTATAGGATCCAATACATATATAAAAATAATACATCATGACCAAGTGAGATTCATACTAAGTATACAGGGATGGTTCAGCATCAGAAAAACAATCAACATAATCCATCACATAAATAAAACAAAGGAAAAGAACCTAATAATTATATCAATAGATGCAGAAAAGGCATTTGATAAAATTCAACACCGATCTGTAAAAACTCTCTGCAAAATGGGAATAGAAAGACAATTTATTAACATAATAGTGGATATATACACAAAACCAAGAGCCTAAATTATTTTCAATAGAGAGATTCAAATCACTCCCTTGGTAATGGGTACCAGACAAGGATGCCCTCTGTCACCACTTCTGTTCAATATTGTATTGGAAGTTCTAGCCAGAGCAATAAGGCAAGAAAGGGGGGATGGGAATCCAGAGTTGCAAAGAAATAAAACTATCTGTATTTGCAAATGACATGATCATATACATAGAAAACCCAAGAGACTCAGCGAGAATGAATGAATTAAAAGATTTAGCAAAGTGACAGGATACAAAAATCAACATACAAAAATCAGTTGGATTTCTGTACATCAACAAAAAGATCTCTGAAAAAGAAATAAGGGAAATAGTATCATTTCCAACAGTACCAAAAGATAAAATACTTAGGAATAAATCTTACCAGGGACACAAAAGAAAATTACAAAATACTACTACAAGAAATTATGAGACCTATATAAATGGCAGAATATGCCATGCTCATGGATAGGAAGACTGAAAATTGTGAAAATGTCACTACTACCCAAAGCAATTTATATGTTCAATGTAATTGCAATTCAAATTCCATCAACATTTGTGGTAGTTAAGGTTATGTGTCAACTTGGCTGGGCTTGGTTTTGAGTGGCTGGGCAGTTAGATGTAGTCAATGTCCATGATGAGACTGGTAATCAACTCCATGGTGGAATTTACTGTGAGCAGCTGAACAGCTGCCTTGGGGATGTCCTCTGCTTCCAGTATATAAGAAGAAGCCTTAGGAAAGGTCCCTGAGCTTTTTGGCATGCTTAGACCCTGCATGTCACCAGTCATATTGTCTGCTGATCTTGAGACTATTTCTGGACTTGAACTAGTGGCCTGCCATGTTGCTTAATACTCTTGGGACTGTGCCATTTTACTTGTTGACCTTGGGTTTTTCAGTCTCAGCAGCTGCCTGAGTTAAAAGAAGCCTCCAGCTCCAGTGGGCCAGGAGCAAGAGGCAGAGCTGAAGCTCAAACTCTAAGGGTCTTCACCCAGCCCCTAGAACTGGCATTTTGAAGTTGGACTTCTAGCCTTCAAAATTGTAAGAGAATAAATCCTTGTTTGCTAAAGCCATGTATTTGTGGCATTTTCTGTTAGAATCGTTCTAGAGAATCAAAACAACAATCTTTAAGGACATGGAAAAAGCAATCACTAATTTTATATGAAATGGAAAGAGGGCTTGGATAAGCAAAGCACTATTAACATGGAAAAACAATGGAGGAGATCTTATACACAACGGTCTCAAAATCCACTATATAGCCATGGTAGTCAAAATGGCCTCATGTTGGTATAGTGATAGACACATAGACAAGTGAAAAATTATTGAGAATTCATAAGCAGATACATCCACCTATGAACAGCTCATCTTTGACAAAGGGTCAAAGCCCACTAAATAGGGGAGAGACAGTGTCTTTAGCAAATGGTGCTGGCAAAACTGGATATCCATTTGCAAAATAAAAAAAAAATGAAAAAGATCCATATCTTATGCTATATATACACACACAGAGAAACTCAAGATGGAGAATTCTGGTAAGATGGCAGAATAGCAGGCAGACTGCAAAGACCCTCTTCAACAAAGAAAAGGGGAACCAATTAACACAGAAAATCCTGGGTCCCTGAGCTATGAAGGGAAGGACATAAAAGTGAACTAAACCCCAACTAGTAGAAGAACCTGCATGAAAACACCAAAAAAATGAGCCATACAAGAGCTGCAGTCTGTCAGTGATCCTGATAGCACTGACAGCTAGGATATTGCCAAGTGGTGTTAGCACCTAAGAATTAACCTAAAAATTGGCCCTGCTAGCCAGGGATTGTGTGGAGGACTGCACTTGTGGCTGGTGAATAAAAGGGGAAGCAGAGAAGAGGAAGGTGGGCTGAGCTGTGGACTTCTGCCTGTCCAGAGGGTGTAGCCATTTAGAATGTTCACAAGTGGTTTGACCATTTTGGATATTTAAAGTGACAGTGTTCTCCCAGATTCCAGGGACTTAAGAGTAGGCTCCACTTGCCGGGAATGACAAGCACATTCAGGACATGAACAACTGGAAAAGTGTGATATTCCTCTTGTTACTCTTATACCCTACAGCCTCAGCCTCTTGGTGGATGGAGGTGCACCTATCCCTCACTCCCACCCCCCTTTTAATCTCAGTCTGTGTACTCGGACAGAGTCTGGGTTCTGTGCCCTGCCCTGCCCATATATATATATATATATATATGTATATATGTATATATGTATATATTTATGTGTATATATATTTTTTTTTCTTCCTTTTTTTAGTTTGTTACTTTTTGTCTGTTTTTAAATTATTATTATTTTGTTTTTCTCCTTTTCAGCTTTTTATCTCTTCCCCGTTCCTGGTTCCCATTTTTTTCTTTCTCATAGTTAACGACATTCCTTGTTTTCCTATTCCATTTTTCACATTTTTTTTCTTCATTATTCTCCTACTCTACCTTTTTTCTCTTATTAACCTCTCCCCAGATATTGCTGGGTTTTTTTTTTTTTTCTATTTTGGTTATTGTTCCTGTGTGTTTACATGGTGTGTTTTTTGTCCACTTGCTTTTACTTCTTTGATGACTTTTCAATTGTTGTTTTTGTCTAAATGAGTGGGAGACAGCAACAGTGCCCATATGACACAACTATACATGCACCTCCTGCAGCTCCACTTACTGAGTAAGAGCCACTATTTCCTTCTCCACCAACTGGCCAATGGTAAATGATCACAAAGAAGAGCCTGACTCACCCCTAACTGCTCTTCACAGTTAACAGAGATCTAAATACAACAATGTCACAATGTCTAAGAAACAACTGACTATCACAGTCCACATAAAGAAGCAAGAAAAAGTGCTAGAAACAAAAGAGCAAGATACGGACCCAGAACATATCCCTGAGGAAGAAGCAGCATTGGAACTCCCTGATAAGGAATTCAAAAGAATTATATTTAGGTGTATTCAAAGCATTGAGAGACAGATCAAGGAAAACACTGACAAAATTAAGGAAAACACAAACAAAACCTTAGAACAATTTCAGAAGAAAATATAAGAAGAAAATAACAAAACAAATGAAAAATTAGAAATGATACAAAATCTACACATAGAAATCCAGAAGATTAATACTAAATTTTCAGAAATAGAAAACACATTGAAAGAGCTAAGGAGGAGAACTGAATAAATGAAGGACAGAATTAATGAAATTGAAGACAAATACCTGAATATGTCTTTGGAGAGGGATCAATCAGAAAAAAAGATCAAAACAAAATGAAGAAAGCCTAAGGTTCATGTGGGATACCATTAAAAAGAATATCCTACATGTAATAGGAATTCCAGAACAGGAAGAGAAAAATAAAACCACTGAGAAAATTGTCCACTGTTGGAAGAAAACTTCTCTGATATGATGAAAGATAAGAATATATATATTCAGGAAGTCCAGTGAACCCCAAACAGGATAGACACCCAAAGAAAATCACCAACACATATCATCATCAAACTCATCAAAACTGGGGACAAAGAAAGAATCCTGAAAGCACCACAGGAAAAACAGTTACTTACAAAAGACAACCAATAAGAATAAGCTCTGATTTCTCAGCAGAAACTATGCAGGTGAGAAGATAATGGGATGGTATATATAAAACTCTGAAAGAGAAAAAAAATCAACCAAGAATTACATACCTGGCAAAATTGTCCCTCAAACATGATGGTGAAATTAGGAGATTTCCAGATAACTAGGAATTAAGGGAATTTGTCCAAACCACACCAACCTTACAAGAGATACTAAAGGGAGTACTTTGAACAGAGAATCAGTAATAGCAAACAACAACCAAACATTAATACACAAGATGACATAACCCAGAAACCAACACAGCTATGGAAGTACCCAAAGTAAAATAAGCTTACAAGATTGTAAACAGGGAACTAGAAGCATCAATTGACAACTGAGGAGAGCTACAAATCAAAAAGAGGGGAAAAAGAGTGTAGTTAGAGAATTTCTAAGTGGTGAGGCTGTCAAGAGAGTGGCAAGATAGAATGACTGTTCTAAACTTGGGGAAAGAATTATAAATCACAGGGTACACTAAAGAAAAATGATAAAACTTCACCTCACAATAGAAAAGAGGACAAGCACAAATATTTAGCAAATACTAAAGCACCACTTACCTAGACTAACACAGACTGATGTGGGAAAGTTGAACAGATCCATAACAAAAGAAGAAATTGAACAGGTCATCAAAAAATTACCAACAAAAAATTCCTGGCCCAGATGGTTTCACCAGAGAATTCTACAAAACATTCAGAAAAGAACTGACACTAATCTTACTCAAATTATTGCAAACCTTAGAAAAGTATGGAATCCTCCCTAACTCATTTTATGAAGCAAGCATAACCTTGATATCAAAAAAAGGCAAAGGCATCATTTAAAAGGAAAACTACACACCAATATCCCTCATGAATACAGATGCAAAAATCTTCAACAAAATCCAGTCAATAGACTCCAACAACATATTAAGAAAAGAATCCATTATGATCAATTGTGGTTCATACATGGTATGCAAGGATGGTTTAACATTAGAAAAACAATCAACATCATCCACCACATAAATAAAACAAAGCAAAAGAACCACATGATATTATCAGTTGATACAGAAAAGGCATTTGATAAAATCCAATACTCATCACTGATAAAAACTCTCAGCAACATAGGAATAGAAGGGACATTCTTCAACATAACAAAGGGCATCTATGCAGTGTAGTGCCTAAGACACCTGACTGCTAACCAGAAGGCTTGTCAGCCCACCAGCTGCTTCTCAGAAGGAGAGTTGGGCAATCTACTTCTGTAGTGATACTGACTCGGAAACCCAAGGAGGGGTTGCCATGAGTCAAGTCTGACTCCACGGCACATAACAACAACAACAACAACATGAAAAACCAATAGCCAACATTATTCTCAATGGAGAGAGACTGAAACCATTCCCCTTGAGAACAGGAACCAGACAAGGATACCCTCTATCACCACTTCTGTTCAACATTGTATTAGAAGTCCTAGCCAAGGCAACAAGTTAAGAAAGGGAAATCAAAGGCATCCAAATTGGCAAGGAAGAATCAAACTATCCCTATTTGCTGATGATATATATGATCCTATACCTAGAAAACCCAAGGGACTCAGTCAAAAATCTACTGGAACTAATTGAGAGATTTAGCATCATGGCAAGATAGAAGATCAACATCCAAAAATCAGTTGGATTCCTATACACCAGCAAAGAGATTGCTGAAAAAGAAATGAGGAAATCAATACCATTTACAATAGCTACCAAAAAAAATGAAATACTTGGGAATAAATCTTACAAGGGACACAAAAGACCTGTGCAAAGAAAACTATAAAAACTTTAAAAAAAAAAAAAAAAAACAAACCCAACTTCAAGTAACCATAAAAGATCTACCTAAATGGAAGAACATACCATGCTCGTGGATAGGAAGACTGAACATTGTGAAAATGTCAATTCTACCCAAAACAATGTGTACATTCAGCACAATCCCAATACAGAGCTCATCAATATTCCTTAAGGATATGGAAAAACCAATCACCAAATTTATATGGAAAGAAAGAGACCTCAGATAAGCAAAGCACTATCGAAGAAGAAGAACAAAGTAGGAGGTCTCACACTGCTGGATCTCAGCCACAGTAATGAAAACTGCCTGGTATTGGTTTAATGTCAGACACAGAGACCAATGGAATAGAATTGAGATGCAGAAATAGATCCATCGACCTATGGTCAGCTGATCTTTGACAAAGGGCCAAAATCCATTAAATGGGGAAGAGAATATTTGTTTAATAAATGGCACTGGCAAAACTGGATATCCATTTGCAGAAAAATGAAACAAGATCTGTATCTCACTCCATACACAAAAACTAAATCCAGGTAGATCAAACCCTTAAATGTGAAACCTAAAACTATAGAGTTCCTCAAGGAAAAACTAGTGACAAATTTAGGTGTCCTTATATATGGCATAAATAGACTACCAAGTATAAGCCAAAACGCACAAACAGCAGAAGATCGACTAGATGAATGGGATCTTCCAAACATTAAATTTTTATGTGCTTCCAAAGACTTCCCTAAAAGAGTCAAAAGAGAACCTTTAAATTGGGAAAAAATATTTGGCAATGACATATCTGACAAGGGACTTATCTCTAGAATTTATAGAAAACTCCAACACCTCAACAACAAAATGACAAATAACCCAATTAAAAAATGAGCAGAAGACATGAATAGACACCAAAGAGGATATTCAGGCAGCCAACAAACATATAAAGAAATGACCACGACCATTAGCCTTTAGAGAGATGCAAATCAAAACAACGAGATACCGTCTTTCCCAGCACTAGTAGCAAAGTTTAACAAGAGAGATAATAATAAATGCTGGTGAGGATGCAGAGAGATTTGGGTGCTCATACACTGCTGGTGGGACCGTAAAATGATCCAACCACTGTGGAAAGCACTATGGTGATTCCTTAAAAAATTGAAATTAGAAATATCATTTTACCCAGCAATTCCATTACTAGGTATAGATCCTAAAGAAATGAGATCCACAACAAGAACAGATATATGCACACCCATGTTCATCACAACAGTACTTACAATAGCCAAAAGATGGAAACAACCTAGGTGTCCACCAACAGAAGAATGGATAACCAAACTATGATTACATACACACAATGGAATGCTATGCAACCCTAAAATACAGAATCTGTAAAATACCACATAATGTGGTTGAACTTGGAGGATATTATGCTGAGTGAAATAAGTTAATCACAGAAGAACAAGTATTATATTAGTCTGTTATTGTAAAAAGTCAAGGAGAGGTTTAAATATGCAAGGAAACTTTCTTTGCTGGTCACCAGGGGTGGGAGGGTAGGATAGGGAACACTGTTAGATAGGTAGAGACAAGTACTGATTTGGGTGAAGAGAAGGGCAATGCACCAAGTGTGAATGATCAACACAGTGGCATTGAGGAAGAGGAAGACAGGGAGAAGTCATGGGAGGTACAGACAACAAAGATGAACCCTTATTCTCAGTACAACACAGTACAGAAAACAGTACTGTGTTGTCAATGAAAGCAAACATGGATAAATGGGTGGAAAGATGGATGGACAGGCTGAACAATTAGGTATGTCTATGCAGGGGGAAATGTACATAAGACCATGTATAGGGTTGGCAGACACTGTTTCTACAAGTGTATCAAGGGCCAAGGTTGTAGTCACTTCTTGGCCACAGATAGCTACCAAGAGAGAGAGAGTCGTTGGATCTGTGGGTTCGGGACCATAGTCGCAGGGCACATCAAGCTCAATTGGCATAAAATGCTAAACAAAAACATTGTTATACATCCTACTTTGGTGAGTAGCAACTGAGATCTTTAAAGTTTGCAAGTGGCCTTGTAGATGCAATTAGGGTCTCTCCTCATCCAAAGCAAAGAAGAATGAAGAAAACCAAAGACACATGGAAACAATTAGTCTAAGTGACTGGTACACCATGTGATCCTCAGCCTATATGACTATGAGACCAGAAGAAATAGATGGTGCCTGGCTACCCTGTCAACCACTTTGAGGGAGATCTCTGTAGGAGATACTGGATGGAGTGTGAGAACAATGTGGAACAAAACCCAAAATCATTAAAAAAAAAAAAAAAAAAAGGACCAGTTTTGCTGTCCTGATGGAGCCTGATGGAACCACTGAGACTATGTCTCTTAGCTGCCCTTTAGGTCTGGAATTGAACCCACTCCTGTGGCTTCCAGACAAACAAAGGAGAGGCATATGACCTGAATATTTACAGTAGTTAGATATACTCCTTGGAGATAACAATCATGGGAGAATGAAAGGGATGTGTATGTACAGGAAGACAGTTGAGGGGGCAAGAGTGCTCAGAGGGAAGGACACAAGGAAGAGGTAACCATTGGGAGAGTGTGGAAGGGGAGCCGTTGCATTGTGGGAAATTGTAGTCAATGTCATGAGACAAAGTGTACATGAGCTGCTGAATGGAAAGTGAATTTGCTCTGCAAACTTTCATCCAAATCACAATTAAAAAAATAAAATAAAACTCAAGATGGATTAAAAACCTAAATGTAAAACCCAAAAGTATAAAGTTCTTCAGGGATAAAATAGGGGCAATCTTACGGGCCCTACTTTATGGCATATGTAGACTATCAAGCATAACACAGAATGCACAAACAGCAGAAGATACGCTAGATAACTGGGACCTTCTGAAAATTAAATTCTTATGTGCATCAAAAAACTTCTACAGAAAAGTAAAAAGAACCAATAGATTGGAAAAAATATTTGACAATGACAATGGACTATTCCCTAAAATGTATAGAACACTTTGACACCTCAACATCAAAACTACAAACATTACAATTTAAAATGGGCAAAGGAAATGAACAGACACTTCACCAAAGAAGATATTCAGGTAGCCAACAAACACATGAAGAAATATTCATGATCATTAGCCAGTAGAGAAAAGCAAGTCAAAGCAACAATGAGATATCATCTCACCCCAGCATATAATAGCAAATTTCAACAACACAGAAAACAACAAATGCTGGTAAGAGTTTTGAGCTGGTATTGTAAAATGCTACAACTACTATGGCATATGATATGGGGCTTCCTTAAAGAGTTGGAAATGGAAATGCCATTTGATTCAGCAATTCCGCTGCTAGGAATATATTCTAAAGAGGTGAGACTCGGGACCCAGATATATGCATATTCATGTTCATTGCAGTATTATTCACAATAGCAAAGAGAAGGAAACAACCTCAGTGGCCAGCAACAGATGAATGGATAACCTGACCATAGTACATAGACACAATTGAATACTAAACCAAACCAAACTCACTGCCATCGAGTCAATTCAACTCATAGCTACCCCTCCTTGGGTTTCTGAGATGTTATCTCTATGGAAGTAGATTGCCCAATCTTCCTTCCAAAAGTGGCTGGTGGGTTTGAATCACCAGCCTTCTGATTAGCAGTCAAATGCCTTAGGCACTACACCAGAGCTCCGAATGGAATATTACACAACATTAAAGAATAATGAAGAATTTGTGAATAATTCCATCATATGGATGAACTTGGAGGACATTATGCTGACTGAAATAATTCAGTCACAGAAGGACAAGCATTAGACAAGTCCATTATCATAAAAAGTAAAGTAAAATTTAAACAAGGAAGAAAATTTTCTTTGGTGGTTATGGGGGATGGGAAGAAAGGAATGAGAAAATTGCTGGCTATTTAAGGAGCTCTAGTGGCATAGGGCCTAAGGCATTTGACTGCTAACCAGAAGGCTGGGGCTTCAAACCCACCAGCCACTCCGTGGAAGGACAACTGTGCAATTTACTTCCATAAAGATTTACTGTCTTAAATAACCCAAAGAGGGGCACTACGAGTCAGAATCCACTCGATGGGAGTGAATTTGTTTGTTTGTTTTGGTTATATGGTTTTGGGGAAAGAAAAGATAACACAACAAAAGTGTGTGACTAGTACAATATCACTAAGGAAAAGGAAGACACAGAGAGGTGCACAAGAAGCACAGATAACAAAGTAAATACTATTTCATATGCCATCCTGCATTATCAATAATAGCAAACACTGATCTATGGGTGGATACATATGTAGACAGTCAAGAAGATCGCATGTGAGTAGGGGAACAGGAATATACCCATGACCATACAAAAGTTTAGCAGATGGGATTCCTACATGTTGTTGTTGTTGTTGTGTGCCATCGAGTTGCCTCCAACTCATAGTGACCCTATGCACAGCTGAATGAAACACTGCCTGGTCCTGCATCAAGTCCGTGATCCCTGCTGTATTTGATCCAATAGCTGCAACCACTGTGTTAATCCATCTTGTTGAGGGCCTTCTCCTCCCCATCGATCCTCCACCCTACCAAGCATGACATTCTTCTCCAGGGAATGGTCCCTTCTGACAACATGACCAAAGTAGGTGAGATGAAATCTGGCCATTCACACTTCCAAGGAGCGTACAGGCTGCACTTTCTCCAGGACAGATTTGTTAGTTATTTTAGCAGTCCATGATACTTTCAGCATTCTTCGCCAGCACCACATCTCAAAAGCATCAATTCTTCTTTGGTTTTCTTTATTCATTGCCCAGCTCTCACAAACATATGAGGTGATTGAAAATATCATGGCTTGTGTCAGGTGCACCTTATTCTTCAAGGAGACATCTCTGATCCTCAGCACTTGAAAGTGTTCCCTTGCAGCTGACTTGACCAGTGCTATTGTCTAATATCCTGACTGCTGCTTCCATTGGTGTCGATTGTAGAACTAAGCAATGTGAAGTTTTTGACAACTTCAATCTTTTCTTCATTTATCATGATGCTGCTTATAGGTCCAGTTGTGAGAATTTTTGTTTTCTTTATCTTAAGATGTAATCCATACTGCAGACTGTATTCTTTGATCTTCATCAGTAAGTGCTTCAAGTCATCCTCACTTACAACAAGCAAAGTTGTGTCATCAGTGTATCGCAGGATGTTTATGAGCCTTCCTCCAATACTGATGTCATATTCTTCTTCATATAGTCCAGCTTCTCGGATTATTTGCTCAGTGTATAGATTGAATGGTGGTGTATGGTGAAAGGATACAACCCTGACACACTCCCTTCTTTATTTTAAACCGTGCAGTGTCCCCTTGTTCTGTTTGAATGGCAGCCTCCTGGTCTATGTACATAGAGTACAATTAAATGTACTGGAATTCCCTTTCTTCTGAATGTTACCCGTACTTTGCTATGATCCACACAATCAAATACTTTTGCATAGTCAATAAAACACAAGTAAACATCTTTCTAGTATTCTTTGCTTTGAGCCAAGATCGATCTAGCATCAGCAATAATGTCCTCTGTTCCACGTCCTCTTCTGAATCCAGCCTGCACCTCTGTAAGTTCTCTGTTGATATACTGCTCTAACCATTTTTTAATTATCTTCAGTAGGATTTTACTTGCATGCAAAATTAATGATATTGTTCAATAATTTCTGCATTCTGTGGGATCACCTTTCTTTGGAATGGGTACAAATATATGGATCTCTTCCAGTCAGTTGGCCAGGTTGCTGTCTTCCAAATCTCTTGGCATAACCGAGTAAGTGCATCCAGTGGGGCATCTGTTTGTTGAAACATCTCAGCGGGTATTCTGTCAATTCCTGGAGCCTTGTTCTTCACTAATTTCTACCGTGCAGCTTTGACTTCTTCCATCAATACCATTGGTTCTTGATCATATGCCACCTCCTGAAATGGATGAACATTGACCAGTTCTTTTTGGTACAGTGTCTCTGCATATTTCTTCCATCTTCTTTTGATTCTTCCTGAATCATTCAATATTTTGCCCATAGAATCTTTCAATATTGCAATTCAAGGATTATTTTTTTTTTCCTCAGTTCTTTCAGCTTGAGAAATGCCGAGCATGTTCTTTCCTTTTGGATTTCTAACTCCAGGTCTTTGTGCATTTCATTTCATTGGCTTTGTCTGCTCAAGCTGCTCTTTGAATTCTTCTGTTCACCTGTTTCATCTTGTCATTTCTTCCATTTGCTTTAGCTTCTCTCCATTCAAGGGCAAGTTTCAGAGTCTCTTCTGCCATCCATTTTGGTCTTTTCTTCTTTTCTAGTCTTTTTAATGACCTCTGGCTTTCTTCATGGATGATGTTCTTGATGTCATCCCATATCCCCATAGCACATACATTTATTGTATATGCTATAAAACTGTCAATATACACTATAGAGCAAAGTTAGGATAACTTCTTGGTCACAACCAGGCACCTTGAAAGAGTGAGTTTCTGAGCCTTTAGTCTCAAGACCTTGGTTATAGGGGATGTCAAGCTCAATTGACACAACATAATACCCAAAAACATGTTCTACATCTTACATTGGTGAGTAGTGAATGCAGTCTTAAAAGCTTCTGAGTGGGCATCTAAGATGCAATTCCTGGTCTCTACTTGTCTGGAGCGAAGAATAGTGTAGAAAATAAAAGACATAATTACAGTTAGTCCAAGGAACTAATGGACCATGGGGACCTCACACTATGACTTTGAGACTGGAACTAGATGGTTCTTGGCTAATAATGCCAACTACTCAGAAAGGGCTCAAAACTGGAGACCATGGCTATGTTGTTGTAGTTATTTGCCATCGAGTCGGCCTCGACTCATAGCGACCCCTCCTTGGGTTTCCAAGGCAGTATCACTATGGAAGTAGGAATGCCCAACCTTCCTTCCGAGGAGTGGCTGGTGGGTTTGAACCTCCAGCCTTCTAGTTAGCAGTCAAGTGTCTTAGGCACTATGCTACCAGAGCTCCATAGTGGGAGTAAAATTCAAAATATGGAACAAATTTCAAAAACATAAAAAATATCAAGATTACTGGTAGAAAGAGACTGATGAGCCCCACAAGACTATAGGCCCGAGTCACTCGTCGGGCCTGGAATTGTATTCACTCTCGTGGCTTAACTCTCAGCCAAACAATATACAGGACTGCAAGCTAAACACCTAAACCAGAAAGATGCAGTCCTTAGAACAGTCAACCATGGAGATCCGAAGGGCTGCATTTGCACAGGAGCAAGCTAGGCAGACAGGAAAGCATAGGTAAGGAGGACACAAGGAAGAGGTAACCATAGGGAGGAGTTGGGAAGAGAGCTGTTACATTATGGGGATTGCGATCAGTGCTGCAAAACAAAATGTATATGAAATTTTGAATGTAAAACAAATCTGTTTTGTAAAATTGAACCCAAGTCACAACAAACAATTAAAAAAAAGAAAATTTTTAATTCATTTCAATTGTTTTCACATTTAAGTTAAATTCATAAAATATTCATGAATCACTTTCATAGCTCAGAATTGAAAGCTATTAATACTTTTGCATTGCTTAATACATAAGAGCCCTGGCAGTGACATCAAAAAGCCTGAGGTTCAAACCCAATAACTGCTCCATGGGAGAAAAGACTAAGTGATCTTCTTTGGTAAAGATTATAGACTAAGAAACCCTATGAGGCAGTTCTACTCTATCCTATAGGTCACTATGAGTTGAAACCAACTTGCAAGCACATAGCAACAATAGTATTGCTTAATACTACCTTAATAACATAAACGTGTTACATTAATTTAATCCATGGGCAATAAAGTAAATGGAAATGTTAGTGAAATGTTTCACTCTCATATATGTTGTAAAACATAATTGTGTATTAATATTGTGAGTAGTGTGTCTCCTTCAAATTATACAATCAACTTTTGGGAGTTAAATAGAATTAGTCTTAGATATAAATTAAAAAAAATACCCAAACCAACCAAACTCACTGCCATTGAGTCGATTCTGACTCATAGTGACCTCACCTTGGGTTTCTAAGCGGTATCTCTACAGAAGTAGATTGCCCAATATTCTTTCGAGGAATGACTGGTGGGTTTGAACTACCAGCCTTCTGGTTAGAAGTCAAATGCCTTAGGCACTATGCCACCAGAGCTCCTAGTCTTAGATTTAGTGGTAAATATATCTAAAGATATTAAAATAAACTATTACCAAACAAATAATAAGTGAGGTGGTTTTAAGAAAAGGAGTGGCATTGTGAGGAGGTCCACAAGAGAGTGGAGACCAGTGTAGGGGACTTCTAGATAGGATCTTATTTGGAAATTCAAGAAAGTCAGTGTCAAGGAAATTTAAGCAGTTAGGAGGCCTGAAGTCACCTCACTGGATCCTGAAATCAGAGTCATAAATAGGAAACCAAAGTATGGAATAAGGATGCAAAACTTAAGTTTGAGGTAGAATTTTTATATGTCAGACTAAGGCCACTTTGTGAACTGCAGTAGAGTGGGCTCACTACAGTCCAGAGGAGCAACATTTCTTTAAATCTATTTTATCTAAGCTCCTGGAGACTGGGGTGGGCCTGAGGCTTGAAGGTGTGTCAAGAGGCCTAATGGGAAAAGAATGGATACAAATACCAAGATACAGGTATATATCAACACCAAATACAGCTACCCCTTGAATTGGTTTTTGCTATAGGGGAATCTGCTGAATCAGTTTTACCAAATCCTTGGAGGAATGTTTTGTTATACAAATAAAGTATTGTTTAACAGGACAAAGTAGTGTAGTGATTAAGATACTTGCCTGCTAAATGTTGGGCTTGAAGGTTGGTGGTTCAAACTCACCAGCTGCTCTGTGGGAAGAAGATTAGGCAATCTGTAAAGATTTACAGCCTTGGAAACTCAATGGGTGTCACTATGAGTCAGAATTGATTCAAGGGCAGTGAGTTGTTTTTTTGGGAGACCACAGAGAGAAAATCTAAATGCCTGAAAAAGTCATAAAGTGAAAAAACAAAACAAAACAAAGCAAAAAATGCATGAATCAGGTAGGTTTAAGGAAATAGGAATTGAGCTGCTTTTCCTATGACCAAGAATAATGCCTGCTTTTTAAACCCTTGCATAGGCACTCAAGCAGAACACTTTTGCCAGGGCCTGAGGAGGTGGTGAGGTCCCAAGACCAGCAGAGGCAGAATATGTAGGACCTTGTGAACCAAAGTAAGGAGTATGGACTTCCACCTTTAAAGGTTTAAAACAAGGTGATGACACAATCTGATCTGTAATTGGAAAGTATGATGATGACTACCAAGTAGAGAGTAGAAGAGGAGTCAAGAGTAGAATGGTCTAGTCCAGTTAAGAGGCCATGATAGCACTCCAGGTGAGATCTGATGATGGTGTGGAACAGGTGGAAACTTGGGAGAGGAAGAGGAAGAGAAGATAGACCCAAGACAGATTTTAAGAGTGGTGTCAGCAAGACTTGATGAAGGCAGGGTCTGGAGATTGGAGGAGACAAGGAAGTTCAAAATGACTTCCGATCTTGAGCTTGAGTAATGGACAGATATGGAAGGCATGTCTCTTTTACAAGTTCTGCAGCTTCACTATTGATTTGGATTATCTGCATTTATCCTACCAAGCAATATTTTGGTTATATTCCTGTGAAAACGTCTAGTAAGAATTACTCAGCTAATACCACTTTTAGTCTTTTCACATAACATATGGTGTCTCAGGGATAGCCTGCATATCTCTTTAAATAATCTTTAATAGGGAATTTGTTCCCATGTCCTAAGTTTATTTGGTATTTTGTATATATTTTGTTCAAAGTATACTTTATTTTAATATGAAGAAAGATGGCATATGACATGAAAGTGTTAACAGCAATGCAGTCTTTTTAAGGTCTAGGTACACATGTGTTGAGACCAATTTTAAGAGAAAACCAAGCTAGGATTTATATATATGCCAGTGTCCGAAAATAAATTTGGAATATCTTGAAGAAAAGTTGAGAGTTCGTGATGAAGAAATCTGATTCCAGAATATAAACTGTGTAATAAGTAAGGTGGCAGATGCATGCGTGAATTGAAAAACCATTGTATCAGGAAACATATGAAGATTCATTTATTTGCTGCCTTTGCAGTAAAGACTTTGAATCAGGAACAGATGGCTTTCATTCCTAACTCTACTATTTATTAGATCTGTGGCTTTAGGTCGCAGGCCTTCAAACTTTCTGAACTTCAGTTTCTTCATTTGTAAAATGTGGATAATAATACCTTCTTTTCAGGATTGCTATGCCATTTGGAAGTACACAATTTGAAGTACCTAACATATTTATTTTGATGAAAGTCATTTTGTTTTATTAACCATTACTATGATCTTTCATGCATTTGTTATTTTAATCACTGAACTCTTGGAATATTCTTAGCAGCTACTGGAGAACAGGGTATTTTTTGGGGATATAAGGATGAATGAAAACATCCTTCTCTTGACCTAATATCATATGTTAAACTAGGATTAAAGGCTGTGCTATAAAATATTGGAACATAAATGAAAAAAAATTAAACATGATATGGGAAGGCATGATGATTTGAGATGTTGATATATGCATTGTTGAAAGCATGGAGGTGGAAGAGATAAATTGTAAATTGAGGGCAAGCAATGAACAAAAGGATATTACATTATATATCTAGGAAATGATGAGTAGTTTAGTGTGGGTAAAATGTAAGGTGTATATGGGTTGGGAGGGAGTGGTGGTAGATGAAATCTAAATGAGAATAAAGGATTTGTACTTGATTTGCTATGGGGAAGAAAATAAGCACCATTACATTTTTAACTAAATTTTTAACACTTAGCATACACATATGCACCTTTTGCTCTGGTAAATTACCTTTATATTTAACAACTTTATTGAAGTACACTTGACATACAACTATATATATTTAAAGTATTCAATGTAGTAACTTTTAAGGTAGTATAAATCCATGAAAAACATCACAATAAAGACAGATAATATAGCTATCACCCCTCCAAATTTCCTCATGTCTCTTAGTAATCTCTCCTTCCCACCCTCATGCTTTTTGTCACAACAGTTAGTGTTTCTATACTTTTATATAAATGGAATTTTGCAGTATGTATTCTTTGTGTGTGTGTGTGTGTGTGTGCATGTGACACACAGAGATAGAGAAAGAGAGAGACTTCATTCACTCATCAGCATTCATCCATGTTTTTGTGCTTATCAATAATTATCCATAGTTAATTCTATGTAAGTGCTGAGTAGTATTCCATGATATTCCAGTGTACCACAATTATTTATCCATTCACCTGTTGAAGGACATGCAGCGTGTTTTCAGTTTTTGGGAGACCATTATTTCCATGTCCTTCCATGGACCGGATACTGGTCACGTTGACTCACTTAATCTCTAGGAAAAATGAGAACATATCTTCTAGGTGTTTTCTCTGTGAACAACATGAAAAGAATTGGGGGGTAGCTTTCAGTTTGTGTCTGCATCAGTTAGCTGACCTTAACCAATTTGATTATCTCTTTACTATAAGCTTCTAGTGGGCACTTCAGAATGGAAGAACTTGCACGACCATTATCACATCAGAATTAGGATTTGGAAGAGGACTTTTAAATCATCTTACAGAATGTACTGGGTGACTAAGAACCTTTCCACATTGGGAGTCCAGAAACATCCCTACCTCCAAGGTATTTCCTCTTAGATATGCAGGGCAAATTCAAAATTTGAAAGTGATATTAATACTGTATTCTCTCAAGTATTGTTCTTTTTTATGATTGATTTAAAGTAAATTCTGTCTTAATTTACAATGTTAATCTCTTTTTTATTTATTATCCATCAGCAAGATTGTGAAGGAGAATGTTCACACGCACACAGAATATGAGCTTGACCTACAATGGCAGGTCCCTTGGCTGTTGATATGCATTATTCAAACATGAGAGTCATATCAACTTCAAAATAAAAATGTTCTTGAAGGCCTTTTTAAAAATTAAATCTTCAGGATATGATCAAAACCTAAAATTTTCTTTTAGAAATGTAATGTCAAAAACACATAACTCAAAGTAGAAAAATAGTTTATTTATAAAAAAATTAGCATTTCTCTGTTATGTTATATTAAAATCCTCATGGAAACAAATATTATCCTAAAATATTTATTCATATTTTCAGTTTTAGCAAGTTAAATATCCAAACATTCTTGGCTAACTTCCACCTTCCTATCCCCTAATGATACTAGCTAGCATTCAGAGATGCAATATCAATACCATCTAATTTTAGTGTAAGAAAGGAGCAGGAAGGTGTTTCATGCTCAGAAACTGAGCAGTATAGTACAAATCAAAACAACAAAAGCTCCTTTACAATGTCTAAGGAACTACAAATCCTTTTTTCCAGAAATTGAAATCTTAATTTTTTCCTTCTTCATCTTGTACAATTGAATAAACTATTTCAAGTAAATGTATAAAATTAAAAATCATTTCTACGATTACATTTCGTGGAATAAGAGCAATGATGAGTCTTTTCCATTAAGTTCTAGGGGTGCAGTGAATATATTAGCTTGCTGCTTCCACCCTGGATCAGCATAAGTCAGTACCAAGGAGAATGGGTTGTTTATCCATCCCATCCTAACTGACCCCCTTAGGCCACTGCCAACAGAATTGGCTTTCTGATTCTAATGAATAATGAAGACTCTCTGTGTCACATGCCAGTATCTGAGTGGGGTCCCTGCCTGGTCCTTGCCAGTGTCAGTAGTGGTAGTGTTTAATAATCACTGAGCACCCTCATAGAGCACTACTCCAAAATTAACTCTGCAATCACAACTTAATCCTAACCACTTAGTGTCACGAATATTAACAAATGTCAAACGTTATGTCAAAATATTCAAATAAGCAACTTTAAAAAGTTATTCAAGGCTTCATATTTAGCATATTTTCTCTAATGTTAGAGAAATAATTGCATTCAGAGGGTATAAAAAAGTGTCCTCAAAAGCATAATTTGTTCCTTGCTAAAGGTGGAGGGAGAGATTAATTGCAAATGCAAACTTCTGTATATTTTCTCACAGTATCCCACATATTTTATATTCATAAGGGAAGCATTTCAGGAGATATAGCCTGTGATTCAAAATCCCTGCTGTACTGTAGCATTAAGGAGAGTTTGGTGGCATGGAGAGGTGCTCTAAAGATCAAATATCCAACTCCTCACATTCTACTTTCTCAGCGCCTTTACACTTCAGCTGACCCATTTGACAGTCTGCTGTTTTATCATAATATGAAATAGCCACACAAATCTTTGACTTATTGTACATGAAAGCACCTTCTCTCTACTCTCCATTAGCAAGCTGTCTTCATGCTAAAATCTCCTTTTTTTTATTTTTATCACTTTGAATTGTCAGACTTTTGAAACCTTGAAGTTTTTACCCACAGTATCTTATTTCTCTACTAGTTTATTTCCGTGCATCTCTAAACCTACTTTTCTATTTCAAGATTTTCAGTTCTTTGATTTATGCCTGGCCTCTGGGTCCAACCTTTTCTGCCTGATTCCCCATTTCACCTTGGTACCATAGAGAACAATTTCAGTTGCACACTAATTAGTATATCCAGTTTCCCCATTTCCTTTTATTATTATTATTATTATTATCTGACTTGGTAAATGAATATTAAGATCAACCCAAATGTTCTTTTCTCTCTTCACAGTATTGCTTCTGGATCACTTAGTATTGATTTAAAAAAAAAAAAAAATCATTTAATGGAGACCATTGAGTTCATTACAAGCACTCTTATTCAAAAAGTAAATTATAACCATAGCAGGAACACTTGCTCTAGAATGGTTAACTTGAAAAAGACTGACAACACCAAATGTTGGTGTGGATCTGGAGCAACCAGAACTCTTATATGTTGCTGGTGGTAGTGTGAACTGATACAACAACTTTTGAAAACTGTGACAGTTTCTTAAAAAGTTGGAAATTCACCTACTTTCACCAGCAATTCCACTCCTAGGCATTAACTTGAGAAGTCTTTTACAAAAATGCTCATAACAGCTTTAAGCTTTATCCATTATAATCAAATATTAGATAGACCCTAACAAAATAACGAACAAATGCATTGTGGCATATAAATACAGTGGTATACTACTCTGTATTAGAAAGAAATACATAGTTAACATATGCAACATCATGGTTAAATCTTAAATACATTTGCTGAACCAAAGAAGCCAGACATACATGTTTTATGATTTAATTTATATGAAGTTCCAGAACAGTTTAAGCCAAATTATGGTAAAGGATATTAGAACAAAGTTTACCCTGCAGGGAGGCAGAAGAACAGATGAGGGAAATTTCAGAGTGATAGGAATTTCTATAACTAAATTGAATGAATGCATTTGTTAAAACTCTCCAAATTGTAAAGTTAAGTTCATAATATTAATGATTTTTTTCAAATGAAGTTTTTTGAACTGTTTCTAGTTATTTTCAAGTTTAATCCAATACCAGTGACTTTTCATTTGCCCAAATAATCCTCATCCTTCAATTTTACCGCCCACCACCACCATTTTTTCGAACCCCAGTGTCTTCCTTTCCCTCTAGCTCTGGTAGCATAGTGCCTAAGGCACTTGACTGCTAACCAGAAGGCTGGCGGTTAAAACCTACCAGCCACTCCTCCGAAGGAAGATGGGGCAATCTACTTCCGTAGTGCTATCGCCTTGGAAACCCAAGGAGGGGTCACTATGAGTCAGGTCCGACTCGAAGGCACATAACAGCAACATACACCTATCTGTATAATTGTCTCCCTTTTACTTTAATATGATTATCATTTGCTCTTGCCTTATCAAGATACCTTTTCATTAACATTATAGTAAGCTTTATGAAATAATTGTATCAGTTGGTTTCACTTCCAGGTACCTAGTGATATTATTACCTACTGTAATCGAGCTTTTGCTCCCAACATTATAGTAAGTCTGCTTTCAATAACATTGCTAGGAATCTACTAATTTGTCAACTAATATTTTGTTCTAATTCTCTTTTTTGTTCACCTTTATATATGTGATACCAGTGACATTTTTTTTTTTCTTCAAATTTTCATCTTTCTTGGCTTTTATGACATATTTTCCTAGGGTTTTTTTTTTTTTTTGACTATCATTGCTCTGGATCCTTTCTTCTTTCACTTAAATGTTTGTACTTCTCCAGATTGTGAGTTTGGTCCTCTTTTCCACCAGCATTTGTATTCCCATAGAATTCTTTTTTTTTTTTTTTTTTCTTTTAGGTGCTTTCATGTCATTAGTCATAAACAATTTAGCTTAATTGGTGACTTTTTCCCTGAGATTCAGATTTCAATTATTTGATGCATATTTGTGCCAACTGGGCCCAAGTGTACCTCAAACTCAAAACATAAGCTCCTTACCTTATCAACTAGAGAATCTCTTCTTTTTTGTACCATTTCCTTGCTTGTAAGTGACCACAACCATCATTCCCAAAGTAAATAGACAAAAATCTTCACTTACCCTCTTTGCCCTCCTTTATCTCATACTCCATCTTTTAGCCAATCAGTTTTATTTTTTTTTAATATTTTCAAGACAATATCATTGTTGTTGTTATATGCTTTGGAGTCAGACTGACTTATAGCGACCCCTCCTCCTTGGGTTTCTGAGGCAGCATCACTACGGAAGTAGACTGTCCCATCTGACTTCCGAGGAGTGGCTGGTGGGTTTGAACCGTTAGCCTGCTGGTTAGCAGTCAAGTGCCTTAGTTATTACGTTACCAGAGCTCCCATTAGAACAACTTTATTATTCTTTGTTCTTGATTCTGCCTAATACTGGTCCTCAGATTTTTTTTTTCAGATAACCTGTTGCAAGTGCTCTTAAATGCTCCGTGTCTCTATTCATTTTCCTGCCCAGTCTACATTCTATACTGCTAACAGAGTTATATGGGTAAATTAAAAATCTCACCACAGTGATTTTCTACCAGAATCTTTTGGTAGTAATTCACTGATTGCATGATAAAATGTGTTTTACTTAGCATTTCATATAATGATTTCATATTTGTCCCCCAAACTACATGGGACAGACATTTTTTATTACCCACCTCAAAGCTTCCCACTTCTTTGTCTGTATATCCTGATTTTTATCAGCTGTCTGATGGAGATCCTTTTATAAGGATGCAGGGGCTGAGTTACTTGTATAGCAGTGAGTATGTGATGCTCTTTGGTCTTGTGATTGTTGTTGTTGCTGTTATGTGCCATCGAGTTGTCCCCGACTCATAACAAGCCCTCCTTGGGTTTCTGAGGCTGTATCACTACGGAAGTAGATTGCCCAACCTTCCTTCCAAGGAGTGGCTGGTGGGTTTGAACCGCCAGCCTTGTGGTTAGCAGTCAAGTGCCTTGGGCACTATGCTACCAGAGCTCCCTAGTCTTGTGATAGGTAAATGGAAAACCTCCTGGGAGCCTGTGGCAATGCTTTTCTTCTCTAACCAGAGCTATGTCAAGTCTCTTTTCAAAGTTTGAAGACAGCAGTTTGGGGACATGATGATTTAAAGTTCTGTAAGCATACTGTAACCATAAGGGAAAGGCCAAGAGAATAACAGAGACATCAACTTAAAACTGTGATGCAGCTAAACTGCTAAATAACACCAGCAACATGTAACACCAAGATGGTTTTTATGTGAGAAAAATCATCTATCATTTTTTCAAGTTCTTTAGTCAAATGTCTTCTTGAATGACACATTGTCTTAACAGACATGACCTCCTACTGTTCTTTCCTTTACATCCCATGATCAAGTCACACCAAAGTTTTCAGTGTGTGAAGGTCATAGTGTTGCTGCTGCTTTTCTGTTTTGAGTTTTCACATTTTAATCTCTTAGCATGGAATTCTCCTCTCTACTTTATGCCATCCTACTCATCCTTGAAGATATAGTCAACCTATGTTTCCTTCATGAAGTCTTTACGGAGGGTTGTCCCAGATTTCCTTCATGTTTTCATAGCCCAGGTTACACCAGCAAGAGCTCTGGTAGCATAGTGCCTAAGGCACTTGACTGCTAACCAGAAGGCTGGTGGTTCAAGCCCACCAGCCACTCCTCGGAAGGAAGGTTGGACAATCTAATTCCCTAGTGATACTGCCTCGGAAAGCCAAGGAGTGGTCACTATGAGTCGGGGCCGACTGGATGGCACATAATAACAACAGTTACATTGGTGTCTATGCTTATGCCTAAATCTGTCTTGATCTTTGCACTCACCCCTTTTATTGTCATTAATTATTTACGTGCCATCTATCCTCTAGAAATTGAATATCTTGTCCACAGAGATTATAGCGTCTTCCTCTGTATGTGTTTGAAATAGTAATTAGTAAATATTAGTGGAATGAAAAAGAGAGGAAAGAATAATGAAAACAGCTTTCTATATATGTATGAATTATTCTACCAAATTATTAATTTGATAATAAGAAACATAACTGGGTGCTGTCTATCTTGGTGAGCAGTAAATATGTGGGTTTTTTTTTTTTTGTTTGTTTTTTTATTTGGTCATAATTTTCGATTTGATGGCCTTGTACAGCTTTATAATTTATCAGGACAATTTTTGTTGTTGTTGTTAGGTGCCACCAAGTCGTTTCCAACCCATAGCGACCCCATGTACAATAGAACGAAACACTGCCCAATTCTGCGCCAACTCCATGATCCCTGCTGAATTTGAGCCCATCATCGCAGCCACCATGTCAATCCATCTCGTTGAAGGCCTCCCCCTCTTTCGTTGACCCTCCACCCTACCAAACATGACATCCTTCTCCAGGGAATGGTC
>NW_006921642.1:8991313-9013232 GCF_000298275.1 Orycteropus afer afer
CCCTGCTGCTTTGGGCGTGTCTGAGTTCCCTCTCCTCACCAGGATCCCTGCGGTTGACTGCTCCTCTGTCCAGGTTCCTGGCTTTTTATCCCCTTTCTTCCGCTCTCCCACCCTGCTGCTTTGGGTTTGCCTGATTTCCCTCTCTTCAACTGAATCCCTGTGGCTGGATGCTCCTCTCTCTTTGTTCCTGGCTTTTAATCCCCTTTTTCCTGCTCTCCCACACTGCTGCTTTGGGCATGCCTGAGTTCCCTCTCCTCACCAGGATCCCTGTGGCTGACTCTTCCTCTGTCTGCTTCCTGGCTTTTTATCCTTTTCCTCCTGCTCTCCTGACCTGCTGCGTTGAGCATGCCCGAGTTCCCTCTCCTCACCAAGATCCCTGTGGCTGACTGCTCCTGTGTCTGGCTTCCTGGCTTTTAATCCCCTTTTCCCTGCTCTCCCACACTGCTGCTTTGGGTGTGCCTGAGCTCCTTTCCTCACCTGGATCCCTGCAGCTGACCATGACATGACCATGGCAATTAGCAAATTATATTTGTAGTTTCATTACGAATTTTAAAAACATTTATTTTATGCATATACATTTTGTACATACTGTTTTTTACTTTGTTTTTTGTTTTCAGATGGAAAAATCATGAATGCTCTAAAAAAACCTTATATGCAGGAATATTTCCAGGTTTTAAGTGAACAAAACAAAGTTATTTGCCATAATTAATTTTATCTTTAATGAGACTATATCTGTTATAGGAGAACTTGTGAATGACTGCTCTATATACAGGTATAATTAATTAAATGCTAATGTTTAATGTTTAAGCAGACCACACCCATAAATTGTACTCATGAGAAACCTGTACATAGACCAGGAGGCTGTCATTCAAAGAGAATAAGGAGAATTTTAATGGTTTAAAATCAAGGAAGCAGTGCATCAGGGTTGTATCCTTTCACCATACTTATTCAACTTGTATCCTGAGCAAATAATCTGAGAGGCTGGACTATATGAAGAAGAGCATGGCATCAAGATTGGAGGAAGGCTCATTAACAACCTGACATATGCAAATGACAGAACTTTGCTGAAATTGAGGATGACTTGAAGCACTCACTGATGAAGATTAAAGACTGCAGTCTGCAGTATGGATTATACCTCAATACAAAGAAAACAAAAATCCTCACAACTGGACCAATAAGCACCATCATGATAGACAGAGAAAGGATCAAGTTGTCAAAGATTTCGTATTACTTGGTTCTACAATCAACACTAACGGAAGCAGCAGTCAAGACATCAAAAGACATATTGCATTGGGCAAATCTGTTGCAAAAGATCTCTTCCAAGTGCTGAAGAGCAAAGATATTTCCTTGAAGACTAAGATGCGGTGCCTAAGGCACTTGACTGCTAACCAGAAGGCTGGCAGTTCAAACCCACCAGCCACTCTTCTGAATGAAGTTTGGGCAACCTACTTCCATAGTGATATTGCCTCAGAAACCCAAGGAGAGGTCGCTATGAGTCAGTGTCGACTCAATGGCACATGATAACAATAACCCAAGCTATGGTATTTTCAATCACCTCATATACATGTGAGAGCTGGACAATGAATAAGGAAGACCAAAGAAGAGTTGATTTTGAATTGTGGCATTGGTGAAGAATGCTGAAAGTATTGTGGACTGCTAAAAGAACTAACAAATCTGTCCTGGAGAAAGTATAGCCAGAATGCTCCTTGGAAGCGAGAATGGCCAGGCTTGGTTTCACCTACTTTGGTCATGTTGTCAGAAGGGACCATTCACTGGAGAAGGATGTCATGCTTGGTAAAGTGGAGAGTCAACGAAAGAAGCAAAGGCCCTCAACAAGAGAGATTGACACAGCGGCTGCAGCGATTGTCTCAGGTAAAGTAAGGTTTGTGAGTCTGGCACAGGATGGAGCAGTATTTCGTTCTGTTGTACATAAGGTCACTATGAGTCAGAGAAGACTCAAAGGCACATAACAACACTAACAATAATATTTAGTCATGTTACAAATGTGTTTGTAATGTTTTTCTTTACAATACTTTCTATGAAAGACATTTACCATACAAATAGAAAATGATAAAGTTTCCATACAGTATATAATACATTAAAAAAATTCCAAAAATATAGAAGTTATTAAATAATGCATTCCAATGATTTTTAGAGAATCAAAAGACAAAAAAAAAAAATTACTTGGTATAATGCTGTTTCAGTTATCTTGTGCTGTTCTAACAGAAAATATCACAAATGCGATGGCTTTAATGAACAGGAGTTTAATCATCTTACAGTTTTTGGGGGTTAGCAAACTAAGCTCAAAGTGCTGGGCTCTACCTAGGGGCTGCGTGAAAGTTCCTCAACCTTGGCCTTCAGCTCTGCCTCTTGTTCCTGGCCCACTGAAGCTAGAGGCTTGCTTCACACAGGCAGCTGCTGGCTGCTGAGGCTGACAAACCCATGGTTGGCAAGTAAAAAGGCACAGTCTTGATATTACCAAACAACATGGCAGGCCATTGATTCAAGTCCATTAAGAGTCCCAAGATCATCAGACAACATGGCAGGCTGCTGAGCAATGACTTGGCTACATGTAGGATTCAAGCGTGCCAAAAATCTAGAGATCTTCCTCAAAGTTGCTTCTTATATACTAGAAGCAGACCACATCCCTACAGCAAGGACTCAGCTGCTCAGTAGATTCCACCATGGAGATGATTACCAGTCTCCCAATGGGGAGTACTACATCCAGCTGTTAAGCCACTCAAAAGCAGTCCCAGCCAAGTTGACACACATTACCTCAACAAAGACCTATAACAATGGTTAAGAAGAGAATCAACAGCTCCTGTGTCTTCTCCAAAGTAAAACAACATAGCTGGATAGATGTCTGAAGGATTTTCCTTCTCCCACTATTATCAAAAATTACTATCTGTGATTTTATATGGTAACTATTCCTGAAAGACACAACACATTTCTTAACATATTGTAGGAAAAATATATAATACATAGGACACAATATGTTATCAAAAAGTCATTTTTCTCTTCCCACATTCTTTCAACACACAATGTACTTTGCCATTCTTGTGCCTTTGCTTATAATGTGGTCTCTTGCTCCAATCACCTCCCCACCAACCATGCCAATAATACCTGCTTTCAAAGATACATCCATGCTTTGAGGAATCAATGAAATTCCAAATCTCTCATGAAACCACATACTCACTACAACAGAAAGTTCTATTTTCTTCTACCAAACAACTTCATCACTTACTATTCTGTCATTTGTATACATTCACATGCTTCCTGCTGGGCTAGAGCACGACCATGCCCCTCCCTCATAATTCTCTTATGAACAGATACTTCTGGAAGGACTCACTAAGAGATAGGAGAAAAGAATTGGCAAGTAAGTTATACAAAGATACTGCAATGAAATGAAAACAACTACTTCAATGAAGTAGATCTCAAAGCAGAACTGAAAGAATTCATGGCAAGACAACAGAAATAAAAACATAAGTCAGCAACATTCACACAATGAGATGAAGAGCAAAATAAATAGGAATAAAAGCCACTCTGGAAACAGTAAACTGGAGAACTCATATTGTTAGCCTTAGATGTATAAATTTCTGTCCCAATATTTTACTCTTTTGCAGTTGTCTCACTTCACACTTAACTTTCATTTTTTATTTTATTTTTAAATTGTTTGAATGGAATTTTTCCAATGAATTAAACTTAGCTTTTGTAGAAACATATCTCTTTCCTTTCATGCCCATATTCAATCAGTTTATATTATCCTTAATTAAATTACATAATTATACTAACAAATATAATTTGCATTAATAACAAACATAACTGACTCTCCACAGATAGATGGTGAGAAGGAAGGTGGGGATGCATCAGAGGAAAACCTACTGTGTGCAAATTTTCAACAAGCAGTGGATACTAACATGTTTTGTAAAAACAAGGGGGCAGTTTGATGGGTTAGTCAAGTTAAAGAGCTTCTATTATAAATATTTGGTTAATATAATATTTTAAAGCCATTTAAAAATTATAAATATACTTTTTCTGTACATACACATGTACATATATGCATGTAATATACATTATTTTGTGCTATGGTGAATATTTCTATATGTGTGCAGTTAAGAATGTCTAATTTGTTAATATTTATTATTCTTTGAAGTGCATTAGGAATGAAAGATAAAGGAAAAAAAAAATATATATTTTTAAAGTGATTTATCCAAAAATAATACTTTGAAAAAAATAAATTTGAAAAAATAAATCTTTCCAGCCACAACAAAAGACTTATAGTAAATGGCATTTACTATCAGAATGAATAGCAGGCTCTGTCTTTTAAAAACACAAATTGTTCTGAGAACACTTTCCTGTTGTCAAGACTGAAATGGAATAATTCTTTTGCCATGGCATAAAAAATGTATAGCATATTCTGATCTTAGTAGATGCCAAATAAATGCGTTTTGATTTCTCTGTCTTAAAAAAAAAATAAATAAATAGTGTACTTTATTGAAGAAGTGGAGACTTTGAGAGAGCAGAAAACCGAGGGAAGAGATTTTTCAATTCTACTCTTGGTTTCTGTCATTTTTTAATAAAACCACCTTCTTGTTTGTTTTTATTGCCTGCTATGTTATTTCTTGGCCTTGCTTTCTACTTGCTTGCCACTGTGGATGAGTGCTGAGTTGGAAATCAGAGGGCCTGGATTCTAGTAAGGGCCAGTCATTTTCACCTCTAGAGGTTGCAATATTTTTACCAGCTGAGAGTTGCCCTAGATTATGCAGACAACCTCCTTTAGTGAGAAAATGTACAGTTGAATTCAAATAACTAACATTTATTCTCTGCCTAAGTCAAGTCTACAGGGTTTGAAGGAAAACTTATATCTTTCTCATTTATATTTATTCTGCTTGAAATTGTCCTTAGTGGCAGTTTTATGTTTCATTTTTCATCTGCTCACTTTCCAAGTGTGGACACTGACTTTCAGGTTTTGGTGCTGAATCACATAGATATGCTCCTTTTTTCTTCAAATCTTCTGTCCTTTCCTCTTATGCCATGCCCGTTGTCACCCCTGCTGTTTCTCTGCAAAATTATTTTTAACTCTTAATGAACGAGGGATAACAGTATGAACGAGGGATAACCTTACTCTAGTTCTTACCACTTCAGGATATTAATGATAGGAATTAAATGAATTCTGGAGCTTGTTTTATTTAACCTGAAAATGGTTTGGAAAATACATTCTCCTATTGTTAGGGCTTTCCTTCCCCACCTTACCACCATCCCAGTGAGATATCTGACTTTTTGAATGTATTGTGTAAAATGTTTTGTATAGAACTAATTACTTTCAATAACAAATTTATAATCCTGTATAACCACTAGGTACTTAAGCAAGAAAGTTTAATGCTGTCTAAAAATAAATGCATCTAATCTGCCTTTTCACATTAGACACAGTGAAAAAAAAAATAGTGTTCATAAAGATCTGCAGGAGGGAAAAAGAAGCTCATTTTAAACAGATTCTTTGTGCAAGTGCTTGTTTTGTATACATTCAGTCAGATTGTTTAAGAGACTATTTCCTTTCCTCAGGGCCTCTGCTGTGATCAAGATCATTTCTCTTCATTTATCAATATTGGAATCTGACATTTGGAGGCTGAGCATTTACAACGAAATACCTTTGGCCTAGATTTCACTTCCTTCCTCTATCAATTAAGTCAGGATTGGAAAAAAAAGAAGGAAAAAAAAAAGTTGAGTGCTGTAGTTGGTATTAAATAAGTTTTACTTGATAGAAAGTAAAAGAAAGGGTTTCAGTGAAGTAGATTTCAGAGGATGCGTATGGTTCTCTTTGTTTTCTATTTATTTACTATTTTAATTATCTGAATTGTACAATTTACAAAAACATGTCAGGCCATTTTTATTTAGTTTATGTTTATTTTTATCAAATGTTGGAAGTACTTGTGATTTTTACTTGTTGATAAAATAAGGAAATTTACAAGTGATATATCTTTTTCTTTCCAACTTCAAATTTGGACAGCTTTACTATATCATGGTTTGTATGAAGAACATTTTTGTACAAACTGATATAATATACCACTCTATATTATGGTTCAGAATGCTTAAATTCAGGGGCCATCTTTATCAGACACTTGCAATGTAAACTTAGGGGCCATCTTTATCAGACACTTGCAATGTAAACTTCGGTCAATTATGTGCCTTTTAAGCTTCAGAGTTCTAATCTGAAAAACTGGATAACTACATAGCACAACTACTGGATTTGACTTCAAAGTGCAAGAAATGTGTAAGTATATATATGTGCACACATGCACGCATGCAGAGTTCCTGGGTAGTACAGAAGGTTAACGAGTTTGCTGCCAACCAAAAGGTTGGTTATTCAAGTCCACTTAGAAACACTTGTAATGGAAGGCCGGGAGATGTACTTTGGAAGATAAATCAGCTATTGAAAACCCTGTGGAGTAAAATTCTGTCCTGACACACATGGCATTGCTGTGAATTTGAATTGACTCCACGCTAACTGTTTACACATACACACAAATGCATACAGATGCATAGTGTTAATCACAAAGGCACGTTACTCTTATGCTATTTTAAAGTTAATATATAGTTCTGGAAAAATGAGTCTTTGATGTAAGATTCTTCTTCTTTTTAAGATATCCCCACAGGCAAATCTTCTTCATGACATAGTAGTTGTACACAAGTATGACCCTTCCCTTAAAATGTCCACACCCTAACCCCCTTGAACCTGTGAACAGATCACGTTTTATGACAAGAGAGACTTTTGCAGATGTAAACAAGCCTATGAATATTTAGATGGGCACAGGCTAATTGAATGACCCTTAAAAGAAGAGAACTTTCTAAATCTGAAGGCAAAGATGCAGCTGAAGGGAAAATCAGAGAGATACTAATTATGAGGCAAATTCAACATGTCGTTACTCTTAGATGTAGGGGCCTACATCCAAGGACTGGAGAGAGATCTTTAGGAGCTAAGGGCAGCCCCAGGCTGACAGCTAGCAAGGAATCTGTGACCTTAGTCTACAATAACAAAAACTGGCTTCTACTAGCGTCTTGACTGAGTTAGGAAAGGGATTCATCCCCAGTGCCTTCAGATAACAGTGCAGCTAACCAATGCCTTGATTAGGGGCTTGTGAGACCCAGAGCAGGGAAGCCAGCTGAGCCAACTCCCCAGACTCTTGACTTGCAAAACTGTGGGGTAATGAATTGAGGTTGTGTTAAGCCCTTATTGTTAGCTGTCTTTGAGACCTACCTACTCATGATAACCCATGCACAAGAGAATGGAATGCTTGGTAATTGTTGTTATCCACAGCGTTTGCATCGACTGATTTTTGGAAGTTGATCACCTGGCTTTTCTTCCTAGTCTATCTTAGTTTCATTGAAACCTGTCAGCATTGTAGCAGCACAAAAGCTTCCACTGATAGGTAGGTGGTGGGATGCATGACCATAAATAGTGATAATTGGTTGCAGTAGAAAGAGAAAACAAATCGAGAGATTGAATCTAACTGCACCAGAAATAATAATAAGACAACTGCTGATCCAATATCTGGAGGCTCCGAAGCAAATCAACTACTGAATCACTGACGACCAACCAATAAGAAACAAACAACAGAACAAGGGGAGTATTTGTGGAGCACATACTGAATACAAATAAAACTCTCAGAGAAGTATTGTTCCTTCTTCAGTGCTGAGGCCAGATGACTAATATGAAAAAATGGGGAGCATCACAGAGGATGAAAATGTCTTCCTTTTTTGGTTTTAGGATTTTCCTAAGTAAAATTTCAGCTTAAACTCCAGAGAAATTTAAAAACAGCCTCTTACTAACTGAATGGATCTTCACAGTCTCCCTGTGTTTTTGTAAATGATGTAATGGGCTTCTCTGCAGGGCCAGATGTGGATGTGGACTTTTATTTGCTGGACAGAGAGCTCTCAATATAAAAGTGTCCACTCTGGATTTCATTAGGGAACAAATGAGCTATGGTCAGTCCTGGGGTTTAAACAGGGAGCCAGGCTCACAGCACAACTGTTTCTTCCTCTTTTCCAGTTCAGGAATAAAAAACCAAAAACAAAAAAACAAAAAACAGTGCTGCTCGAAATTGACCAGGTCTCCTGTCTACCCCCTACTGGTCTTTCAGGCTTCCCTTTGATTTCAGCTGGTCCCCAGCTGTCCCTGCATCCTGCCCCCTTCACCCCTTTCCTGCCTCCCTAACAACCTGCATCCCTATGACTCTTTGCTTATGAAGGGTGAGAACCAAGAGAGACAGTGTAGCGCCTCCGTCAGTTTCAATCACAGTTAATGCATCTTTGTTTCCTTTTGGTAAGGACCCAAACATTCCAATATAGAGTAGGTTAAATTTTGTGAAAACATTTTACCTGATTTGGCAATTTATTTTCCTGTCCCCCACAGCAGATTCAGTCAAATTTTCATTCATAAAGCTGTCGGAGGCATTTTTCCTTGCTTATGTGTAACTGTGAATCATGATGAGGAAGGCACTCTGATTTTTTATTCCTACCTCAACGTTTATCTAACTACGCCTGCTCTATATAATGTACAAAGTGTACTATACACAGAAGCACTTTAGTTTTACTGATTCTAAATTTATTACCTTTTTAATTTTATAGCATTTTTGCTCAATGTATTATGCATAGTTTCATTTTTGACAGTCTGAATGTCTTCCAGGACACACATCCAAAAACCCAGTCCTGGTGGTGATCGATAAACAAGAAGAGCTTTTGCCAGAGTCATTAGTCTCTGCATTTTATTCTTTCTCAGCAACACAATCCTGAAAAAAAAGACAGGATGAGTGAAAACCTTTAACTAATGCAAGGCATGTGGATGTTATTGTCAGTCCATTTAACTCTCTGTTAAAAACTTCTTAAAAAATCAAACCTTTTAAAAACTTTTTTCCTATACAAATCAATACCTTCCTACAAGAAGTAGGTAAGTCCTTTCTGATAGTTACATTAAAAGTTTCTGAGGAGTCACTTAAGTATTGATGCTATGGGCAAATGTCTGAACAAATTGTATTTGACTGTAACTGGCTATACCTAAACATGAATTTTATGTTTCCCAAAGTCCTCAAAGACTTTTGTTAGAATTTCTCTTTCTTACATCTTTCTTCTATCCACTTACCTCTTCTCTTGAAGTCTAGGATAAGGCCTCTTCTGAAATCATAACTTGCATGTGCATCTTCTGGGGACGTTATTAAAGTTCAGATGCTGGTTCAGTAGGTCTAGGAGAAAGCCTCTGCCTCTGCCTTCCTAATGGGCACCCAGCAGAGGCCCAATGCTCCTGCTATGGGCTACACTTCGAGTGGCAAAGTTCTAATACATGGTTAAAAGCACTGAGTATTGAACCAGGCAGAGCTGTGTCTCTTCTGGTCTGTCATTCACCTGCAGGGTGATTTTGGGCAGGATATTTATTGTTTCTCAGTCTTCTTTTCCTCATATGAAATATTATCTAATAGTTTTACAGCTAGTATAACATGAAATGATATATATTCAGGACTTAGCAGAATGCCTGGACCATAAGAAGCAATAATAAATTGTTATTATTATCCCTGTTTTCTCTCTATCTCCCATTTATCCACTCCTATTTAAGCTTTTTATCATTTACTCAAAACAACATTGTTCTGGTTTACCTAGTGCCACTTCAACAGAAATATACCACAAATGGTATGGCCTTAACAAACAGGAGTTTATTCACACAGTTTGGAGGCTTTAAGTCCAAGTTCAAAGTGCCAGGCTCTAAGGGCTGGGTGAAAGCCCCTCAACCTTGAGGTCCAGCTCTGCCTCCTGTTCCCAGACCACAGGAGCTAGAGGCATTTCTTCATTTGGACAGCTGCTGACTGCTGAGGCTGACAAACCCAAGGTTGACAAGTAAAAAGGCACAGTCCCGATGTTACCAAACCACATGGCAGGCCATTAATTTAAGTCCATTGTCAAGTCCCAAGGTCAGCAGAACATGGCAGGCTGCTGAACAATGGGATGGCTATGTTCAGGGTCCAAGCATGCCATAAGCTAGAGACTATCCCCAAGGCTTCTCCTTATATACAGGAAGCAGACCACATCCCTAGGGTAGCTACTCAGCTGCTCACAGTAGATTCTACCATGGAGTTGATTACCAGTCTCATCATGGGCAATATCCAGCTGCCCAGCCACTCAACAAGGCCCAGCCAAGTTGACACACAAACTGAACTACCACAAACATGTAGGAAGGACATAGAGTCCAGAGCTAGTGAAGGGGTATTCTTGTAACAGTGAAAGGAACATTGGCAGTGACTGCTACTGGAAGAATTCTGGGACAGTAGCCTACACGGAGTGACTGCTGTGCTTCTGAATCTGTAGTGATATGACTAGGCATGGAGGGTGGAATTGAGGGGCTCCTGAGAATAGGCGGTATGAATAAGTGGTGTATGATCCTGATATTGATAGTACCCACCCACAGCCACTGAGTCAATTCTTACTCATATCAGCACCCATTGGGTTTCCAAGGCTGTGAAGATTGCTTAATCTTCATCCCATGGTTTGAACCATCTATCTTCTGTTTAGCCACCAATATACCACCAGAGCTCCTTGATATTGATGGTAAGAGAGGCCTAAATCCAGAGATACCTATGTCCTAATTTGCTGTTCATGAGGAGCTCTGGTGGCATAGTGCCTAAGACACTTGGTTGCTAACCAGAAGGCTGGTGGTTCAAACCCACCAGCCACTCCTTGGAAGGAAGGTTGGGCAATCTACTTCCATAGTGATACTGCCTTGGAAACCCAAGGAGGGGTTGCTATGAGCCGGGTCCGACTCGACGGCACATAACAACAACAAGATTGCTGTTCAAGCACAGGTGTGTTTCAGTGCAGATGTTACATTTGGGGTCAGCTCTGAGACAGGAAAAGTAACCAGTGCAATAGTACTTCTTCAAATACTGGCTTTATGGAAAAATGTCAACTGACCCAGAGATACATAATTTAATGTGCTACATTTGTGTGTCTCTCTATAACTTATCAAGAAGATCTATACTTTATCATACTGTCACATATATTTTCTCTTGTTTCATCCTTATACCTCCCCTGTGTTATTGTTAGGTGTTGTTGAGCCAGCTCCAACTCATAATGACCCTATCTACAATAGCATGAAACATTGCCTGGTTCTGAGCCATCCTCACAGTCTTTGCTGTGCTTGAGCCCACCAGTGCAGCCACTATGTCAGTCCATCTCCTTGAGGATCGTCCCCTTTTTCACTGACTGTCTACTTTACCAAGCATGATATTCTTCTCAATGGAATGACCTCTTCTGAAAATGTGACCAAATTAGGTAAGATAAAGTCTGGCCATTTTCATTTCCGAGGAGCATTCTGGCTGCATTTCTTCCAGGACAGATTTGTTTTTTTTTTTTCTGGCAGTCCATTTTATTCTCAGTATTCTTTGTCAACACCACAATTTGATGGCATCAATTCTTCTTCCGTCTTCCTTATTCATTGTTCACCTTTCTCATGCCTCATATGAGGCGATTGAAAACGTCATGGCTTGGGTTAGGCACACCTTAGTCCTGAAAGTGATATCTTTGCTTCTTACCAATTTAATGAGGTCTTTTGCAGCAGATTTGCCCAGTGCAATATGGCATCTGATTTCTTGACTGCTGCTTTCATGGGTGTTTGCAGTGTAATGAATTACTTAGTGTGGCTTTTCTTCCCGTAAGTCTTTGTTAACTCCAAGGTGGGATTTGCTATGAGCAACTGAGGAACTCCTGATTGCTAAAGTTGTCCACCTGGAGTATTTCTGTTGGGAGTGGCACAAAACAATGTTCTGGGAGGTTCCCACTCTCTCTCAGGTGCTTAGAGTTCTGATGCTATTATTGGCTAGTTTGACCACTCTGCCGGGCTCAAAAGGAGGCCTCCTAGAGGCAGAATTCTCTCTGACTGCTGGTTGAGGAGGACGTGCTGCTGAAAGAGACATGCACTCCTGAAATAGACATGTGCTTCTGGGAAAGAGACGCAAGAGAACACATTGCTGAGACACCGAGGGACATGCACTACTGGGGGAGAGACTGCGAGAGACTTGGCTGAGAGACGGTGGGCTGGGAGAGAGACTGAGTGTTTTTTCCTGAACTTGAATTGTAGCCTGGCATTTCCCTAATAAACCCCATAATCTGTGAGTTCTGTGTGGCCATTGCAGCGAATTATAGAACCCAGGAGAGAGGTGGTGGGTGTTTCGGGAGGAATGGTTGGAGAAAGGGCTGGAGGGAGGCAGCATATCTGGCCTTACAGGAATAGGCCTTGGGCTATTGATGATGATTCTATCTTCCTCTTGTGGGATTAGAGGAGGTCAGAAGATGTGGCCTCCCTGCCTTTTTTGCAGTGTTGATTGTGAATACAAGTAAAATGAAGTCCCTGACAACTTCAATCTTCTCTCTATTTATTATGATGTTGCTTATTGGTCCAGGTGCAAGGACCTTTATGTTGAGAGGCAATCCTTTCTGAAGACTGTAGTCTTTGATCTTCATCAGTAAGTCCTTCATGTCATCTTCAGTTTCAGCAAACAAGATTGTATCATCTGCATATCATGGGTTGTTAATGAGTCTTCCTCCAATCTTGATTCTTCATTCTTCTTCGTATAGTCCAGCTTCTCAGATTACCTACTCAGCAGACAGATTGAATAAGTACGGTGAAAGGCTACAACCCTGATACACACCCTTCCTGATTTTAAACTATGCAGTATTCCCCAATTCTGTATGAATGACAGCCTCTCTGTCTATGTATAATTTCCGCATGAGCACAATTAAGTGTTCTGGAATTCCTGTTCTTCACAATGCTATCCATATTATGTTATGATCCACACAGTCGAATGTCTTCTCATAGTCGATAAAACACAGGTAAACATCTTTCTGGTATTTGCTTTCAGCCAAGATCTATCTGGCATCAGAAATAAAATCCCTCATTTCACATGCTCTTCTGAATTTAGCTTTAATTTCTAGCAGTTCACTGTCAATACACTGCTGCAACCATTTTTTAATTATTTTCAGCAAAATTTTACCTGTTTGGGATGTTAATGATATTGTTCAATAATTTCCATATTCTGTTGGATCACATTTCTTTGAAATGAACACAAACATCAATCTCTTCCAGTCAGTTGGCCAGGTACTTGTCTTATAATTTCTCGGCATAAGTAAGAAATTGATGCTATTGAATTGTGGTGTTGACAAAGAATACTGAAAGTGAAATGGACTGCCAGAAAAACAAACAAATCTGTCCTGGAAGAAACGCAGCCAGAATGCTCCTTGGAAGTGAGAATGGCCAGACTTCGTCTTACCTAATTTGGTCATGTTTTCAGAAGTGGTCATGCCATTGAGAAGAATATCATGCTTAGTAAAGTAGACAGTCAATGAAAAAGGGGAGGATCCTCAATGAAATGGACTGACACAGTGGCTGCAATGGTGCCTCTAGCACCGCATTTGTTTTTTGAAACATCTCAATGGATATTCTATCAATTTGTGGACTCTTGCTTTTCACCAATTCCTTCAATGCAGCTTGGACTTTTTCCTTCAATGCCCTTGGTTCTTGATCGTATGCTACCTCCTGAAATATTTCACCATTGACCGATTCTCTCTGGCATAGTTATTCTGTATAATCCTTCTATCTTCATTTGTTGCTTCCTGCATCATTCAATATTTTGCTCATAGAATCCTTTAATATTGCAACTTGAGGTTTGACTTCTTTCTTCCAATCTTTTAGACTGAGAAATGCTGAGCATGTTCTTCCCTTTTGGTTTTCTAACTCCAGGTCCTTCCACATTTCATTATAATTCTTTACTTTCTCTTCTCAAGCCACCCTTTGAAATCTTCTGTTCAGCTTTTTCATTTTGTCATTTCTTCCACTCACTTTAGCTATTCACTGTTCAAGTGCTAGTTTCAGAATCTCTTATGACATCCATTTATTCTTTTCTTGCTTTCCTGTCTTTTTAATGACTGTTTGCTTTCTTCATGTATTATGTTCTTGATGTCATCCCAGAACTCGTCTGGTCTTCAGTAATTGGTGTTCAATGCAAAAAATCTATTCCTCAGATGGTCTCTAAATTCAGGTAGAATATATTCAAGCTTGTATTTTGCCCTTTGTGGACTGTTAAATTGTCTTCAGCTTCAACTTGAACTTGCGTATGAGCAATTGGTGGTCTGTTCCACAGTCAGCTCCTGGCCTTGTTTTGACTGTTGATATTAAGCTTCTCCATTGCCTCTTTCTACAGATGTAGTTGGTCTCATTCTTGTGTGACATCTGGTGAGGTTGACATGTATAGCCACTCACTATTCATGTTGAAATAAAGCATTTGCAATGATATAATCATATGTTTTGCAAAATTCTATCATGAGACCTCTGGCCTTTTTCTATCACTAAGGCCGTATTTTCCAACTAATTATGATTCTTCTTTGTTTCCAATTTTTGTCTTCTAATCATCAGTAATAATCACCACCCCTTGATTGAATGTTTGGTCAACTTTAGACTGCAGAAGTTGGTAAAAATCTTAAATTTCTTCTTCTTTGGCTTTAGTAGTTGGTGCATACATTTGAATAATGGTAGTATTAACTGGTCTTTGTTATAGGCATATGGATATTATCCTATCACTGACATCATTGTACTTCTTGAAACATAATTTTTGATGATAGATGTGACACCAATCCTCCTCAATTTATCATTCCCAGCATAGAAGACCATATGATTGTCAGATTCAAAATGGCCAATACCAGTTTTTTTTTTTTTTTTTCAGCTCACTAATGCCTAGGATATCAATCATTATGCATTCCATTTCATTTTTGACAACTTCCAGTTTTTCTAAATTCATATTTTGTATGTTCCTTGTGCCAATTATTAGTGGATCTTTTCAGCTGTTTCTTCCCATTTTGAGTAGTTCCAATGAGCAAATAAAGGTCCCCAAAACTTTACTCCATCCTTGCTATTAAGGCCAACTCTAATTTGAGGAGGCAGTTCTTCTCCAGTCATATTTTGAGTGCCTTTCAACCTGAGGGGCTCATCTTCTGGCACTATATCAGACAATATTTCAGGGCTATTCATAAAGATTTCCAGTAATATATTAGATAGCATGTTTCTGCTATTCATAAGCTTTTTAGTGGCCATTTTCTTTTTTTTTTTTTTTTTTCAGAAGTGGATGACCCTGTTCTTCCCAGCCTGTCTGAGTCTGAAAGCTCTGATGAAACCTGTGCACTGGGGGTGATCCTTGTGGTATTTGAAATACCAGTGGTATAGCCTCTAGCTCATAGCAATACACAAACGACCACTGTATGACACACCAACAGATGAGTGATGGGGTAACTGTGACAGGAGTTTCTATTTTCACAGACTAAAACATTGAGGGTCAGAGAGACCTATAAGCCTGTACCAGTATATGATAGAACTGGCCACTGCCAGAATGGCCTACTCCAAGCCCAGGGTGTTTCCACTGCCTCCTCACCCCCACGCCCCACTTAGAGAACTTGAAATGTCTCAGAAATACAATTCAAATGCTCAACATTCACATTGGACTGGATTGCTGTGGAAAACTCTTTGCTCTGAATATGTCTATGTTAAGCAAATTTATTTGCCCCAACCTCTTTCTATTTACTTTTTCAAAACAGGAGAAAAAATACAAGTAAGGAACTAAGCTGAATGTCATTGAATATTGTGGTCAAATTGGTTATGATGAAGAAAACCATTGTAGCAGATCAAAATTCTCAGAATGTTAAAATACTGAAGTTTTTTTCTTTCTTCTTTTTTTTTTTTATGTAGAGGGAACAAAAGGATGACATCAAGGAAAAGAACAAGGAACACAAGGACAGCCTGAATCACCATAATGAAAATTTCTCTTTCTTCTTTTTGTCTTTTCTTCTTGCATTTGCCAAGTGTGTTTTTTATCATTGCCCCATAAAAAAATAATGTTAGTGTTGGAAAGCGCTTGGGAGACCATCTACATAAATAAACTCCTTTTCTAGATGAGTAAATAAATAGCAGGGAGACAGAGTACATGAGAACTACTATCTCCTCATTCCTAATCCGACTCTCGTCCCATCACACAAAGTTACTCCCTTCCTGCCTTCTTTGCTTTAATGCTTAACGATATGATTAAAACCAAATTTCAGCACAAAAGTAGCAATATTATCTATGCAATGCCTTTAGTGGCAGCTCTGGTAGCATAGTGGCTAAGACACTTGCCTGCTAACCAGATGGCTGGCGGTTCAAACCCACCAGCCACTCCTCGGAAGGAAGGTTGGGCAATCCTACTTCCGTAGTGATACTGCCTCGGAAACCCAAGGAGGGGTCGCTATGAGTCGGGGCCGACTCGACGGCACATAACAACAACAACAATGCCTTTAGTAGTGGAATGTGTTAGTTATTAATTTTGCTTTTTGTCTGTTGCACAAAATGGTCTCTCCATTTTACTTGATCATGAATGTTGATAGCACTTATGGATTCATGACTCTGATTGGATAAGCTTCAATATTTCATCTTGTTCTGACTGGAAAAGACCAGTTGCCATGGAATCAATTCAAGCTCACGTGATTCCATGTGTATCAGAATAGGATTGTGCTCTATAGCTTTCTAATGGTTGATTTTTAGGAAGTAGATTGCCAGGTCCTTTTTCCAAGTTAGTTGCCTCTAAATTAATGTCAACCATTATCTTTTTGCAAACTGTCAAACACCCAAGTCATTTCCACCAGCCAGGGACTCCTTGTTCTGAGTGGGTACAGGATGAGTTATGTGATTCAAACAGGGCCAGTTAGTTTCTTTCACACTCACTTATATATGCAAAATAGGAAAAAAGAAGCTGCAGGTGAGAACGGCCTAGATATGAGGAAGAGAGTGTGAGTTGGAGAAAGACCAGTGCTACTGAAGACATGGTTTTTGTCCGTGAATCTGATAATGTTTAAAGGCAGCTCCTCCTTTCAGCTCAACAAGCCCTTTGTCACAGTTATTTGTGCTGCTCCTCACACACTTGCAAACAAGAGTCCTGACTTAACAGAATGCTCTTTTATTGTCTGAAGAGATTTGAGTTAGCTACCAAAGCATCTGATTTTCAAGAGTCTTTGGCTAAAACTTCATGGTCTTTTTACAGTCCAAACAATATTCAACATTACCATCTTTTCACCAACATATTAATAATTGACCATGTTGTCTTTTATTGCATATATAGCCATGATGTTTTATGCTGTCAAATACATTTTCCTGCTAGACCAGCCCCATCATAGTAGTGGCCTCCAATTTATTCTCAGAAGTACATTTTTAATGGGAAAAATTTAAAACTACAGGGAGAATAACAAATTTAGGTAGACAAACAATTTGGGGGAGGATTTGGCATATAGAGTGTACTGAGAAGGCTCTCTTTCCTAAGGAAGAGACTTGTAGAGAAGACTTGTGTAGTGTAAAAGTACTAGACATGTGATGGGTGGAAGACAAAAGTTTGTTGAAGGAGGAAGGCCATCAAAAACAAGGACACTAGCAAATAACGGACCTCCAAATATTATCTCTGCTTTTTTCTTTATTTTTTTTCTAAAACCATTGCCATTTCTATTTCAAGCCATTGAATCCACTTAATTCTTGAATTATCTGAGTATTATTTCACTCAAGCTGAGTGGACATAATCAAGGAAATTATCATCATGTCCTTAGACTCTTCATATGCTAGATAGTGAAAATTCTATATACATGTTGTTGTAGAGGCAAATTTTGTCTGTATTTGGCACTTGATATTTGTTAAAGTGGACCCAAAACACCATGAGCACTATTATTCCTGTATAGTTTTGCTTATAGATACTGTATTAAAAGCTATAAATGAAAAAAAAAAAAGAAAAAAAAAAAAACCTCACACTGGTAGCGTAGTACCTAATGCATTTTGCTGGTAAACAAAAGGCTGGTGGTTCAAACTCACCAGCCACTTCTCGGGAGAAAGATTGGGCAATCTACTTCTGTAGAGATAGTGTCTTGGAAACCCAAGGAGGGGTCGCTATGAGTTGGAACCGACTTGGTGGCAGTGAGTTTGGTTGTTTGGTTTTTCACTATATTTATTAAGGAGTATAGAGGTTTACTATACAAAATATGTTTTACCTGCTTTACTGTGCCGAGTCCAAATGGTTAAATCTAAAGCTTAAGTGTATGCTATTTTTAGGAGGAGGATTCACTGTCTTTAATATGCATGATTTACTGCTATGTTGAGGTAGAGACTTTACTGGCTTTAGTTTTATAAAATAGACATTACATATGATTTGAAATGTACTAATTTAGTTTAAGATATTAATTTGGATGTCACCAAAACATTTATTTTGGTTGAGTCATCTATATTTCTAGGAGGTTAATTAAAAAAAGATAATGGATTCATCTGTGTGAAATATCTATTTTTCATTAAGGCCAACTTTTAGGTCAAGAAGAACATATGGCCATTTAGAGCTAATTTTGTGATATAGGACAGGGTTTATTTTTCCCCTAACCCAAAAGTGAAGAGAGAGATTTATCACCACTCATTTACTAGCTCCACAGCCACATTCACATATACTCACACACATTCATACAAACACACACATTTATGTGCACTCACATTCACATATACACACACACATAAACCTTAGCCAAAGAAATAGATTAATCTGATTACTTTATATTCACAAAATCAGATATGGAAATATAGTGGACTACATTTCTTTGATTTATTTCCCTCCTTAAGTATATATATTTCTGCTAAAATAGACTGTAGATAAGAAATGATTACAAATAGGAGAAATTAAATATGTGTATTACTTCTGGGGTCATCAAAGTTAGCTGAAAAAGAAGCAAGTAACTCAAAAGTCGTACTTAACTTGGCCTTATTTCTCAAATGCAAGAATAACTGACATTTAAGTGTAAATGTTAGAAGTACTATGGTGTTTGGACACCTTTCCTTTCATATGAAAAACAGCAAATGGGGGAAAAAGTATGTTACTTCAGCTCTCCAACTCCCTTGCATAGTGAGGGAAACTGTTTTCCAGAACAGTGCTGGCTTTTGCTTAGCAGAATTGTGAGATGGGAGAAGACTTGGAGAGCTTGTTAGAGGAAGAGAAAAGAAACAACAAAATGGCCCTTAGGGATGGGGCTCTGGGGAAAGTAGATGGCAGAGAGGCTTGGTAGAGAGTGAGGGTGTGGTTAGTGTGCAAAAACTCTGGCACAACTTCAGGATGTTTATTAAAAAACAAAACAAAACAAAACAAGCAAACAAACAAAAAACACCTCATGGCTCTAGAGTCAGATCCGATTGCTACTTCTCCTTGGGTTTCCAAGGCAATATCACTACAGAAGTAGACCGCCCAACCTTCCTTCCAAGGAGTGGCTGGTGGGTGTGAACCATCTTCTGGTTAGCAGTCAAATGCCTTAGGCATTATGCTTCCAGAGGTCCTTAGGATGTCTATGAGTTGGAGAAAAAAGAAAAACAGTTTTGAAGCATTGCAGAAGACTGTGAATTAGATTGCTCTTTCTGAGAATCAAGTAATCATTCAATTTTTAAAAATTACTTTTCATTGGTGTATCATTTCTTTGAAATTGGTGCTATGTGAAAAAAGTTATGGATTATATCTGGATAGTTTAAATTTATGTATGTTTTACTTTATTTTCATGATTTTAATGTTGTCTTTCTATGGAAAACAAATGGAGATCAATCATTTTACAACTTTCAAAGATGTTGTATTTTAAAGGTTATTAAAAATATTTGCATTATCTTCTAGGTTTCACCAACAAAGTATCCTTTGTTCTTTCAACTGTAAAGCACTCCAGTGACCCTTAATCCTCATCCTGAAAACACAATCACGATTCTTTCACTCACAATGTGCCAGTCCTTTAGGATGGTTTTTTGGATGCAAGGTGCTGCAGGAAAGGCAGACTTAGAGGAAGCCAGGCATGGGAATTTTAATCATCTATCTGGAAGGCTGCCTGGAAAGCTAATGACTGGTCAGCCCATCTGATTCCAAGATCTCCTTCCTCAGTCTCTGCTACTCTGTACATCAGCCTGGTCTTCTAAATTCCTCCACTAATAGAACTTACTTACTCTTGACTTCTGCTTTGTTGCAACCCATAAAGGCATCTCTAGTCTTTTCTCTCCACTCACTGCTTCTATAGCCTTACCAACCTGTTCACTGCTTTACAATATGATTGGTCTTTCCAATACTCTCCTGAAATTGCTTTAAAGATTCCCTAATTCTTTCCTTCCACCATCTGTCAGTTTGTTATATTGTGGTGGCTTGCAGGTAGCTTTGATGCCAGTGTTTCAAATACCATCAGGGTCAGCCATAGGGGACAGGTTTCAGCAGATCTTCCAGACTAAGACAAACTAGGAAGAAAGGCCTGGAGATCGATATCTGAAAATTGGCCAATGAAAATCCTATGAATCATGACTGAATATTGTCTGATATAGTGACTGTGATCAGTCAATGCTTTCTTCTCTTCTACATAAGGTCACCGTGAATTACAGCTGACTTGATGGCAACTAACAACAATCACAACAATACTTTATTTATTCCTGTTGACAGCATATCCCTCACTAAATCTTTCATATTCATTCTTTCCTTTATTACTTCTTCTTCCTTTTCTCCTCAAAATGTAATTTTTTCCTGAGCTTTTTGTCCTTGGTATCTGCTGTTCTGCTATCTACTCCCTCCTTGGGCATAACTAATATATCTATAATTCTGGTTCGATGTAATTAATTGCTTAAATAATGCATTCACATATTTATTCATTTGACAGACCATGTTGAAAACCCTTGCTGTGCAACACATTGTGATAGAATGTTATACAGAGAAGATAGAGAGTTGAAATTTTTAAAAAGTCGGATTAGCTTAATAAGTGATACCAGGCTGTTATGGAAGTTGAGATGATAGCCACAATGAGCAACAGATTAGCTCAAGTTCACATTTCTAAATTCTTGCTTCACACTTTTCCAGAAGATCACTTAAGTCTAAATGAGTCTAAGGTTGAACTTATGAATCTTTCTTACTTCCCTTCCCTCCAAAAACCCAAGCCTGGGAGTCCCAGTAAGATAATGGACAAGGCAGAAAGACTGCACAGACCCTCTTCAACAAAGAAAAGGGAAACCAATTAACACAGATGTAGAAGATAATCCTGGACCCCTGAGCCTTGAAGGGAAGGATATAGAAGTGGACTAAACCCCAACTAGCAGAATTTGCATGAAAATAACAAAAAAGGAGACAGACAGAGCTGTGGTCTGGTAGTGATCCTGAGCAATCCTGACGTCATGACACAGAAGCTTGGAGATTCCCGAGTGGTGGTAGGACCTAAGAATTAACCTAAAAATCAATGCTGCTAGCCAGGGACTGCACAGAGAACTGCTCTGGTGGCTGGGGAATAAACGGAGAAGGTGAAGAGAAAGGTGAGCTGAGCTGTGGACTTTTGCCGGTCCGAAGGGCGCCGGTATTTTGAAGGTTTACAAGCGACTTGACTATTTTGGATATTTAAAGAGACCGCGCTCTTGCAGATTCCAGGGGTTTAAGAAGAGGTTCTGCTTTCCAGCAACCCCAAGGACACTCCGGATCTGCAAGGCTAAAAAGGTGCGACATTCTTCTTGTTACTCTTATACCAAACACATGCTTGGTGAATGGAGGTGCGGCCACCCCCACTCCTACGTACCTTCTGGGCCCACAGGAACTCCATCCCAGTCTGGGTGCTCAGACGGAGCCTGGGTGCCCTGCCCTGTCCTCCACCAACTTTTTTTTTCTCTTTATTTTTATTTATTTATTTTTCTTTCTTTTTCACTTTCTTTTTTCTGGTGATTAGGTTGCTTATATTTGTCTGTTTTTAAACAACTATTATTGTTAATACTTTTGTCCTTTTTACTATTATTCTTATTCTTCCCCTCCCAGGTCCTAGTTTTCAGCATTTTTTCTTTTCCCTATTCCTGACTGAA
>NW_006921642.1:9013408-9014998 GCF_000298275.1 Orycteropus afer afer
TTTTCTTTTTTTGGTTACTGTTCTTATGTGATTACATGGTGTGTTTTTGTCCATGTACTTTTAGTTTTTTGATCATTATTCAATTGTAATTTGTCTAACTGAGTGGGAAACAGTAACAGTCCCCATAAGACACAACTACACCCACACTTCCTGCAACTTCACTTATTGAGCAAGAGCCACTACCTCTTTCTCCATCAATGGGCCAACGATAAAACCCACTAAGAAGAACTTGAATCATCCTTGGCTTCTCTTCACAGTTAACAGAGATCTACATACAATAATGCCACAATGCCTTGGAGACCACCGACCATCACAGTCCACAAAAAGAAGCAAGATAAAGTGGTAAAAACAAGGCAGCAGGATACAGACCCAGAACATATCCCTGAGGAAGAAGTAGCATTGGAACTCTCTGATAAGGAATTCAAAAGAATTATCTTTAGGTATCTTCAAAAGATTGAGAGACAGAATAAAGAAAACACAGAAAAAAAACCATAGAAGAATTTTAGAAGAAAATACAAGAACAAAATGACAAAATAAATGAAAATATAGAAATGATTCTAAATCTTCAGATAGAAAACCAGAAGATTAATACTAAATTGTCAGAAATAGATAACACATTGGAAGGGCAAATGAGTAGAATTGATGCAATGGAAGCCAGAATTAATGAGATTGAAGACAAATACGTGAATACTTCTTTGGAAAGGTATCAATCAGAAAAAAAAAAATCAAAACAAAATGAAGAAAGCCTAAGGTTCATGTGGGATATCATAATAAAGAATAAACTATGTGTCATTAGAATTCCATAACAGGAAGAGAAAAAGAAAACCCCTGAGTGCCAAAATGCATAAATCAGACTTTAAAAGAGATGAAAAGCCAAATAGATGACTCCACAGTCATAGTGGGAGACATTAATACATCACTTTCTTTGAAAGATAGAACAACTGGAAAGAAACTCAACAAAGATACAGAAGAGCTAAACAGCACAGTCCACCAACTGGGCCTTATAGACATCTACAGAGCACTTCACCCTACAGCAGCACAATATACATTCTTCTTCAGTGCACATGGAACATTTTCCATGATAGACTATATGTTAGGCCATAAAGCAAGCCTTAATAATTTAAAACCATTGAAATACTGCAAAACATCTTCTCAGATCATAATGCTATCAAATTAGAAATCAACAATAGGAAGATCAACAGGAAAAGAGTAAACACATAGAAAATGAACAACACTCCCCTTGAGAAAGACTGGGTAAGAGAAGAAATCAAAATTGAAATTCAAAAATTCCTTGAAGCAAAGGAGAATGAGAATGAAAACACAACATAACAAAATCTTTGGGACACAGAAAAGCAGTGATCAGAGGCCAATTTATAGCGATCATTGCACACATCAAAAAAGAAGAAAAAGCCAAAATGAACACTTTAAACCAACAATTAGAAAAAGAACAGCAAGAAGAGCCAACAGTCACCAGAAGAAAGGAAATAATCAAGATTTGATCAGAAATCAATGAAACAGAAAATAGAAGGGCTATAGAAAAAATCAACAAGACCAGAAGTTGTTTTTTGGAAAAGATCAAAAAAATTGACA
>NW_006921642.1:9015609-9016584 GCF_000298275.1 Orycteropus afer afer
TAAATAAAACAAAGGAGAAGAACCACGTGATCATATCAATTGATGCAGAAAAAGCATTTGATAAAATCCAACACCCATTCCTATCAAGACTCTCAGCAAAATAGGAATAGAATGGACATTCCTCAACATAATAAAGGACATTTAAGCAAAAACAACAGCCAACATTATTCTCAATGGAGAGAGACTGAAACCATTCTTCTTGAGAACAGGAACCAGACAAGGATGCCCACTATCACCACTTCTATTCAACATTGTACTGGAAGTCCTAGCCAGCGCCATAAGGCAAGAAAGGGAAATCAAAGGCATCCAAATCGGTAAGAAAGAAGTCAAACTATCCCTATTTGCTGATGATATGATCCTATACCTAGAAAACCCAAGAAACTCAAGTCAAAAATCTACTGGAACTAATTGAGAGATTTAGCATGCTGGCAGGATATAAGATCAACATCCAAAAATAAGATGGATTTCTCTATACCAGCAAAGCGATTGCTGAAAAAGAAATAAGGAAATCAATACGGTTTACAATAGCTACCAAAAAAATAAAATACATGGGAATAAATTTTACCAGGGACACAAAAGACCTCTACAAAGAAAACTATAAAAACCTACTTCAAGAAACCATAAGAGATCTACATAAATGGAAGAACATCCCATGGTTGTGGATAGTAAGATTGAACATTGTGAAAATGTCAGGTCTACCCAAAGCAATCTATATATTCAATGCAATAACAATCCAGATCCCATCAACATTCTTTAGGGATACGGAAAAACCAATCACTAACTTTATATGGAAAGGAAAGAGACCTGGGGTAAGCAAAGCACTATTGAAGAAGAAAAACAAAGTAGGAGGTCTGACACTGCCAGATCTCAAAGGCTACTATATAACCCAGTAGTCAAAACTGCCTGGTATTGGTTTAATGACAAATACAAAGACCTTTGGTCTTTGTTGTTGTTGTTGTTGTTATGTGCCATCTG
>NW_006921642.1:9031615-9032934 GCF_000298275.1 Orycteropus afer afer
TCTGCATCCTTTCCTTCAAGGCTCAGGGGTCCAAGATTATCTTCTGTGTCTGTGTTAATTGGTTTCCCTTTTCTTTGTTGAAGAGGGTCTGTGCAATCCTTCTGCCTAGTCCGCCATCTTGCCCCTGCCTCCTAAAAATTAAGTTTTTATGTGCTTTCAAAGACTTCTCCAAAAGAGTCAAAAGAGAACCTACAGATTGGGAAAAAATATTTGGTAATGACATATCTCACAAGGGACTCATCTCTAGAGTTTATAGAAAAACTCCAACATCTCAATAACAAAAAGACAAAAAATCCAATTAAAAAATGAGCAGAAGACATGAATAGACACTTCACCAAGGAGGATATTCAAGCAGCCAACAAACATATGAAGAGATGCTCATGATCATTAGCTATTAGAGAGATGCAAATCAAAACAATAATGAGATACCATCTTGCTCCAGGACTAGTAGCAAAGTTCAACAAGACAGAAAATAACAAATCTGGCAAGGTTGTGGAGAGATTGGGACTCTCACACACTGCTGGTGGGACTGTAAATGGTACAACCATTGTGGAAAGCAGTAAGGCGCTTCCTTCAAAAGTTGGAATTAGAAATACCATTTGACCCATCCATTCCATTTCTAGTTACATGTGCTAAAGAAGTGAGATCCACAACAAGAACAGATGTATGCACATGTTCATCATAGCACTATTTACAATAGCCAAGAGATGGAAACAACCTAGGTGTCCATCGACTGAGGAATGGATAACCAAACTATGGTACATACACACAATGGAATACTATGTAATGCTGAAGAATAATGTAGAATCTGCAAAACACCACATAACATGGATGAACTTGGAGGTCATTATGCTAAGTGAAATAAGTCAATCACAAAAGGATAAATATTGTATTAGTCCATTATTGTAAAAGTTAAGGAAAGGTTTACCTATAGAAGGAAATTTTCTTTGTTGATTACCGGGGCTGGGAGGGGAAGGGAGGGAAAGTTGTTAGATAGATAGAGATAAGTATTGATTTGGGTGAAGAGAAGGACAATGTACCAAATGTGAGTGATCCATATGGTGACATTGAGGAAGAGAAAGGAATAGAGAGTTATATGGGAGGTACAGAAATCAAAAATGAGACCTTTTGCACATACAGTTCTGCATTGTCAGTGAAGGCAAACATGGGTATATTGGTGGATAGATGGGTGGACAGGCTAAACTATTAGGTATGTCTATGAAGTAAGGAGTGTACCCAAGAACATGTATAGGGTTGGCAGATAATGGTCCTATAAGTTTATGTGAATGATCAGAATTCCCAGGTGTATAGTAGAGCTG
>NW_006921642.1:9033683-9083064 GCF_000298275.1 Orycteropus afer afer
GTCAATGTCATGAGACAAAGTGTATGTGAAATGCTGTATGGAATGTGAATTTGCTCTGTAAATCTTCACCCAAATTACAATTAAAAAAAAAAAAAAAGCCCCAAATTGATAGATTCTTTTAAATATAAAAGCAATATTCTTCTCTGTTTCTGAAGGGAAATAATGTTTAAATCCATTCAGTATATTATGGATTGAATTGTGTCTCCCACCTCCAAAAAATGTTAAAAGAAACTAACCCTTACACCTACAATTGTGACCATGTTTTGGGAAATATGTATCATCAGTTAAGTTAAAGCAGGTCATATTGAGTAGGGTGGAGCCTAATTATAATATTTTCTTGGTGATGTGTTATATAAGAAGAAAAAATATGGAAACATAGTCACATATACATGGGGAAGACATATGCTATGTGACAAGGGAGGCCGAAGCATCTGTAAGAAGCAAAGAAGTATCCAGGATTTTGGCAGCCAACAAAAGGTAGGAGAGAGAGGCATGGAACTATTCCTTTGAGCCCTCAGAAGGAATAGATGGATTCCACGATTTGGACTTTTAGCCCCCAGATTTTGTTAAGACAGTCTTAGTAAAGTAAGGTACAGCATAACTGATTTGTTACCATGGCCTATAGATTTTACTTCATAATACCTAATGAATTTTCTGTCTCTGAATTTTATTACCTTTCACATGAACCACTAGTATAATTGAATTTACCCCCTCTACTTTTGATTGAAAATACTGATGCTAAATTCATTGTCCAAAAGCAGAGCTTTGGGAAAATCTTATTGACACATAAACTGGCTGCACTTACCCCTATTCATCTAATTAACCAACATGCTTTATATTTATGATTATCAATCACTTAAGTGAATAAATGAATGAGTAAATGTATGGATGGAGGTTTCCGCATGTTGTCTATTGTTTGGGTGAAAGTTGAGCCATAAGAGTGAGTTCAGTTTGAGGCCTGAAGGTTAAGTCTTGGCGGTTCCATTAATCTCTATCAGACTAGGAAGACTGGTCTTTTTTATTATTTTGAATTTGTTCCACATATTTCTCTCACTCTATTTAAGATCTCCTATTGTAATTTGTTCTGGTTACCTAGTGCCGCTCTGACAAGAATATACCACGAATGGGATGGCCGTAACAAACAGGAGCTTATTCTTACAATAAGGAGGTTTCAAGTCCAAGATCAAAGTGCCAAACTCTTGGGGCTGGGTGAAAGCCCCTCAACCTTGGGGTCTAGCTCTGCCTCCTGCTCCCGGCCCACTGGAGCTAGACAGCTCCTGGCTGCTGAGGCTGAGAAGCCCCAAGTTTGACAAGTCAAAAGGCACAGTCCTGATGTTACCAAACCACACAGCAGGCCATTAACTTAAATCCATTGTAAGTCCCAAGGTCGGCAGAGCATAGCAGGCTGCTGAGTAAGGACATGGCTACATGCAGGGTCCAAGTGTGCCATAGGCTAGAGACCATTCTCAAAGCTTCTCCTTATATACAGGAAGCAGACCACATACCCAAAGGCAGCTACTCAGCTGCTCCCAGTAAATTCCACCATGGAGTTTATTACCAGTCTCATCATGGGGAATACTACATCCAGCTGCCCAGCCACTCAACCAGGCCTAGCCAAATTGACATACAAACATAACCATCACATAATTACTTTTAGAGTGTTTGGTAGTGGTAGCTAGGCACCATCTAGTTCTACTGGTCTCAGGGTTGTGGAGTCTGAGGTCCACGTGGTCCATTACTCCTTTGGACTAACTGTTTCAATGTGTTTTTATTTTCTTCACTCTTTTTTGTTCCAGGTGAGGAGTAACCAATAGTTGCTCCTTAGATGGCCATTTGCAAGTTTTTAAGACCACCGTTGCTACTCACTGAAGTAGAATGTAGAACAGTGTCTTTGTGGACTATGTTACACCGATAGACCTTGATGTCCCCATCATGTTTGTTCATTTTCAAATTAAGAATTTTATTTCTATGTTTAGGAATTTTTCTTTTATGTTCACTACCAATTTTGCTCCTTTTATTTTAGTTTACCCTTCTTTCTCTTTTTATTATCCTTTTAAGAAGTAACACTTTCTTAAAACAATTCTTTTTTTTGTTGTTGTGATTTGGGTGAAAATTTACAGAGCAACTTCGTTTTCCATGCAGCAGTTCATACACATTTCGTTTCATGTCATTGATTGCAATCCTCATAAGGTAACAGCTCTTGCAATCTGCATAATGTAACAGCTCTCTTCTCCCTTCGTCCCTGTGTCTTTCTTTCCTATATATTCTTGCCCTCTGACCTCTCACCCTGTACAAGTACTACCCTCTGATCTCCCATGGTTGATTGTTCTATGGAGTATACCTACCTGTTGTAAATGTCTACCTCATATGCCTGTCTATTGTTTGGCTGGAAGCCACAAGAGTGAGTTCAATTCCAGGCTCAAAGGTGACTATGGGCCATAGTCTCAGAGTCAAAATAATTCTTGTAACATTAAGGCTATGGTTGATTTGAAAGTGGCATGCATAAATTATGATCAATTGTAACAGGGAATAGTTAGATATTATTAATAAGTTAAAGTTATTTTCTAGTTTTTATATCAACCAGAAGAAAGAATTAATCAAATTATTTATTAGCTAAATATATACTGTTGTTGTTGTTATTTGCCATAGAGTCGGCCCCGACTCATAGCGACCCCTCCTTGGGTTTCCGAGGAAGTATCACTACGGAAGTAGGAATGCCCAAACTTCCTTCCGAGGAGTGGCTGGTGGGTTTGAACCGCCAGCCTTCTGGTTAGCAGTCAAGTGCCTTAGGCACTATGCTACCAGAGCTCCTAAATATATACTATAAGCTTAAAACTCCTGATTTTTTTTTTCTCAAGTTAGATATCAGGTAAGCAACTAATGATTCAAAATCATGATGGCATGTACCCAGTTATTTATTAATCTTATCAGTAAATTTCCTGTCAGTATATCAATTTGTGTCACTATGCTTTCATTTTTTGAAGTTCTTATTTTGAAATTCTTATATATGAGTCATAATGTGATTATAAAATTCATAAATGGTTAATCATATCCTGTTGCCATGAAATGCTTTATTCAGTTTAGCAGCACAAGAGCTCAAGATAGGTGAGGCCCTCATCCATAATATTTAAATTTCTAACTGGGTAGCTAGTTTTGAAAAGATTGTTGATTTTTCACAATGTACTATTTATTTGTCTTTATAATGTATTTTACTTTTTATTGTAGGTTGGGTGAAAGTTAACAAATCAAATTAGTTTTCCATTCATCAATTTATATACATTTTGTTTTAGGACATTGATTTTAATCCTCTCAATATAACACCATTCTTTCCTTGTCCTCCTTAGATTCCCCATTTCCATTCAGCCTTCTTTAAAATAAAACATTTTGTCTAGTAGTGCCTAAGGCACTTGACTGCTAACCAGAAGCCTGACGGTTCAAACCCACCAGCCATTCCTTGGAAAGAAGGTTGGGCAATCTACTTCCATAGTGATACTGCCTCGGAAATCCAAGGATGGGTCTCTATGAGTTGGATCTGACTCGATGGCACATAACAACAACAACAACAACAACAACAACTTTAGGTATGTGACTGATAGAAATTATAGATAACTTGAAATAGTGTATTAAAACTGTGTGTTCTTACTAGTATTGCTGGTTGGTTGAATCAATCTGATTCAATATATCCTGGACATAAGACTTATCATTTCTTTCATAAACTAGAAGAAAGGGTTTTACTTGTCTCTGAAATTTATCTGGATTTTCTGCTATACAAGATTGAAACTTTTTGCTGTTAAAGTAAAATTAACTGAAAAATTACAGTTGGTTCTTATGAAATATAAAATAAATATTTTTAATATACCTATGGAAACATACATGCCTTTTTGAAATTACATATTACTGTATAAGTCATTTCAAAGAAAAATGATCCAACAGAATGTGGAGGTTACCATATAATATCATTGATAGCACATACAAGTAAAATTTTGCTAAAAATAATTTTAAAATGATTGATTCAGAAAAGGATGTGGAATGAGAGATATTGTTGCTGATGTCAGATGGATCATGACTGAAATCTGACAATATCATAATGTGTTTACTTGTGTTTTACTGTCTATGCAAAAGCATTTGACTGTACAGATCATAACAAATTATGGATAACATTGTGAAGAATGGAAATTCCAGAACACTTAATTGTGTTGATGAGGAACTTGTAAATAGAACAAGAGGCCATTGTTCAAACAGAAATTTCAAACAGATTTTAAACAGCATGGTTTAAAATCAGAAGTGTGCATCAGGATTCTTATTCTTTCATTGTACTTATTCAAAATATATGCTGAGAAAATGATATGAAAAGCTGGACTATATGAAGAAGATGCATCATCAAGATGATGTGAAGATTTATTCACAACTTGCAATATGCAGATGACGCAACCTTGCTTGCTGAAAGTGAAGAAGGCTTGAAACACTTACAGATGAAGGTCAAAGACTACAGCCTTAAATATGGATTACAGCTTAACATAAACAAAACAAAAATCCTCACAACTGGACCAATAGGCAACATCATGATAAATGGAGAAAAGATTGAAGCTGTGAAGAATTTCATTTTACTTGGATCCACAATCAATGCCCATGGAAGCAGCTGTCAAAAAAATCAAACTGCATCTTCCCTTGGGCAACTCTGCAGCAAAATAACTTTTTTAAGACTATTAAGGAACAATGGTGTCACTTTGATGACTAAAGTGTACCATGGTATGTTCCATCGCCTCATACACATGTGAAAGCTGGACGATGAATAAGGAAAACTGAAGAATCAATGCCTTTGAGTTATAGTGTTGATGAAGAATATTGAATATCCTATGGACTGACAGAAGAACAATCATATCTGTCTTGGAGAAGTACAGAGAGAATACAGCTTAGAAGTGAGGATGGTGAGACTTCATATCTTGTACTTTGGTCATGTTATCAAGAGGTGACAATCCCTGGAGAAGAATATCAAGCTTGGTAAAGCAGAGGGTCAATAAACCCTCAATGAGACAGATTGACTCAGTGATTGCAACCATGGGATCAGGCATAGCAATGATTATGAAGATGGTACAAGAGTAGGCCATGTTTCATTCTGTCATGTATAAGGTCACTATTAGTCAGAGAGCTGGAAAATGAATAAGGAGGACTGAAGAAGAGTTGATGCTTTTGAGCTGTGATGGTGAAGAATGCAGAAAGTACCATGAACTGCTAAAAGAACTCATCGGTCTGTCCTGGAGGAAGTGCAAACAGAATGCTCCTTGGGGGCGAGAATGTCCAAACTTTGTCTCACATACTGTGGTCATGTTGTCAGACGGGACCATTCCCTGGAGAAGGATGTCATGCTTGGTAAGGTGAAGGGTCGATGAAGGAGGGGAAGGCCCTCAACAAGGTGGATTGACATGGTGGAGGTGGCGATGGGCTCAAGTGTAGCAAGAATCATGTAGCTGGCTCAAGACCAGGCAGTGTTTCATTCTGCTGTGCATAGGGTCGCTATGAGTCAGAGATGACTTGATGGCACCTAACAACAACAACATGAGTCAAAACTGACTTGATGAGACCTAACAACAACAACATATAGCTCAAAGAAAACTTTCAAACAGTATAACACAAAACAGAAAAATCTCAGTATGCAAAATTCAGTTTCATAATGATTTTATGAGAAATGAGCATAGAAACTTATTTTTGGATTCTATGTATATTGCTGTACCACCTTTGAGGTAAAATATAACTCCTAGTCTCAAGTCCAAAAATGTAGCAAATTTCTAGGAATAGTGAAAAATCTTTCCCACACACTGAGAAACATTACACAACATTTTTTTTTCCTCCATTTGATTCATATGGTTCTCATTGGAGGAAGGAAGTGATGATTTGTCATTGGTTCAGCTCCATTGTTGATTGAGTGCTAATAAGCTTTTTAGGATACAAGATCTCTCAAGGTCTAGATTCCCTTTTTGATCAAATATTACATGAGATATTCAAAGGAAACATACAGCAAAAGATCAATCTCTGCTTGCTGCAAAGGCCATCATATTACTATATGGTAAGTTTTTTTATTTTTTATTGGAAGTTAGAGCTTTAGGATGACCTGAGTATAGAATGTCAAATCTGAAAGTGGACTGAGTGAGTGAAGGATGTTAATGCTCAGAACACTGTAGATATTTGTTTTTTGAGGATGAAATAGTCGGTATCTGTACGTGTACATGTGTGTATGTTTAGAGCAAAAACTCCATGTCAATGTTTACGTAGTTTATTGTTGTTGTTTTGGTATGCCATGAAGACAATTCTGACTCATAGTGACCTTGTAATACAGAGTAGAATTATCTCAGTAGTCTATAATCTTTACTGAAGTAGACTGTCACATTTTCTCTCATGGAGCAGTTGGTGGGTTTGAATCACTGACCTTTTTACATGTAATGAATAGTGTCTCTATCCTACCCGTAGCCTAAATAAATATATATATACTTATATATCTACATACATTCATATATACAAGATTGGCAAAGCAATGATGATTGATACTGAATATTACTGAGAAATGATCGTTAGGGGCAAATTGTATCATGCAGTAAGGACTGACCTAATTTAACCCAATAAGTACTAAATTACTGAATACTGAATAATTTACTCACTCTTTCTTGAAAAGAATATGCAAGAATGCTGGGCCCACCCTGCTCTTCTTTTACAGTCTTAGAGATGGGCTTCTTTACAGGTCATAATGCTTCCTTTGCTCTTCCAATCTTACCTGGAGATGTCACACCTCTGCATGACAAGGGTCTGTCCCAGACTAGTGCTACCTGTGGCCAGGTGGTAAAGTCTGCATAATTCTGACCTTAACTATTAACATGTCTGTTTAGCTTATAGAGTTAAAGCCATTCCCTCCTATTCTTGCTGTACCAATTATAAAAGTGACTTTTTTGCCTTCACGTTGATTTTTTTTTTCTCAACTTATTTAAAGTACAGGTTCAGAGGAGATAACTTCTCTCCGCCCACCCCCCACCCCCCGCCAAGTCCTTTTCTGAAACCTCAAAAATACTGCCTTTTATTTATTTGATTTTTTAAAAATGATAATGCTGTCACATAAAAGCTCATTTGGTGAAACAGTTCTGCTTAAAAAAGATTTTAAATCCATGTCATGTTGATTCCTAAGAAGGAAAAGATGTGTAGCATTGCAAGGTTAAAAGGACTTTGGAGACCACAGAATCCAATAATTTTAATACCCTTAAAACAGATGAGGAAACTGAGACCAGTCATGCTATTGGCATTGAACAAGTTCACAAGAGTTGAAATAGTTAATTTAACAAGTAGTTCAATTCTTATTTCATTCTACCATATGCCCTGAACAGTCATCCATTAGTAATATACTGTATCATTCATCATTGCTTTGTGTGTCTTGTATATAGGCAAATATGTACGTATGTTATGTATTTTACTAGGCTGTTGGTGGTGTAGAGAGACTATTAATTACATGTGAAAATATTCATTGGTATTTTCCCTTTCTCTACTCCAAAATACTTTCAGTCTTCTTGCTGTTCATTTATTCAAATAGCATAGAATAAACACTTTCTACGTCCTAGACACTTGGGTAGATGCTGAGGACTGTAAGATCATGAGTATAGTTAAGTATTGTCTTTTAGAATTTTGTGTATTTGGACTGAAAGATTATTCAAGGAATGCTACAGTAATCTTATCCCAGGTTGGTCAGTACTTGGTGCTTCTTTCTTTTTAAAAATACTCAGCTCAAGTGTGCATGGAATGAAGTGTGGCTTCATGTGGGCTGGGCTGGAATGGAAGGCGAAGAATTGGATTTTCTCTTTCAACCTTAACAAATTTCAGAAAGCTCAGAATATTCTTATTCACATTTATTATATCCTACAACCCTATTTAAGGACTGTGTCTGGGCAAGATCTTGACAAACTTGAGTGTGATGAACTAGTAAGACCTACAAACCTCAGTTTATAAAGTTTCACTAGGCTTAAATTATAAGATTTGAAATTATTAAGTAGTCTGATCTCTATATGAAAATTATTTCCTAAGATTCTCATTATTTCTGACTGCTTGTTTCATAGACATGTAAGAGATGAGTAAAAGAAATATAGTAACAGAGAGAGGGATGATAGAATGAACTTTTATATTTACGGAGAGCAAATTTGGAATACTATTGAGCAGAGATAGAAGTGTCCTTGCTGGTGATTTAATATTTCCTCTGTGCCCAGCACAGCTTCAGCTCTGTGCATGAGCCTGTGCCAGCATTTGTCCCCTGAAAATGCTTCAGGTACCCAGAGAACCCTTGGGTTTCTTGAGTTGCTGGCACTTGGCTCCCTAGGGGAAAACTCATCCCAGGATATAACATTTGACCTGGATCTTGAAGAATGAGAAAAATCAGGGTAGAAGAGAGAGTGTCTTCTACAAATTATGTCTCTTGCTGACTCTGTTAAGTTTCATTGGATTGTAACATGAGGATGGTGGGAACCACATTGGAGGAGTTTGAGGAGAAAGAGGCAATGGAAACAGAATTGTAGGTTACTCCCTGAAGAAGTCATAGCCTGTGTGTGTACTCCAGGGCTTTATTCATATGCCTCTACAGCACTTATAACATTACAGGGTTCTGTGAAGTTGATTTTAACACTATATGTGTGGAGTAGAACTGCTCTATACAGTTTTCAAGGCTGTGAACTTTCAGAAACAGATTGGCAAGCTTATCTTCCAAGATGTTTGGTGTGTGTGGGGGGGCGTTGTTGAACCATCAACATTTTGCTGGCAGTTAAGTGCTTAACCGTTTGCTCCACCCAGGGACTCCTGTATGCTAGAGAATTGCTCCATATATAACTGATCTCAGATTGTGATCATCAATGCATGTGTTTTATTTTTGGCCTGTTTCCCCTGACATCGTCCACACACACTCATACTCACTCAGTACCCTACGTTTGTTTACAATACGGGTTTCCAATTCAATCAGTTTCTTTATTACTTCTTTTTCTATTTTCTATTTACTCTGACTAATCATGCCTTAACTTTCTCATATATTTCTTTAATGTCTTCCTGCACTTGATTGAAAAAAAAAAAAAACCCGTTTAGAAGACTGAAACTGAGTTTTTACTAAGTGTCCATGAATTTTTCTATGTGAATTTTGTACACATTTCATTAAACTTCCTGAGACCACCACTGTTTTCATTATTTAAAAGTTTTGTAAAAATCTCTGATCCTGGTTAGGGTTTTTCCTCCCCAAGTTACATTCAATTTCACCCTAGTTTTTTGCTCTACTTGTTCTATTTGATGTTATCTGCAGGAATCCCATGAGATTTTTGGGCTGCCAGAGTTGGTTCACTGCCAAAGGTAAACTGCATGTTCACTGACTGTGCTTTCTGGTAAGTAAGTGAAAATGTGACTTTGTGAGTCCAAATGAAAAACAGGATAACATCCCTCCCCCAGAGGTTCTCCTTCATGCGATTCCCCACAAACATGATGGACGTGCATAAAGCATTTCCACTTCAAGGCAGAGACAATGTGGCTATTTTAATGCTGACTCCAGAGGTACACGTGAAAAAGGAAGTTCTCACCTAAAAATGTAATGTAATAATAAGCTACCATATGCAAGGAAAGCCTGAAATACATGTCTGATATGGTTTTGTGGAAGCCATGAGCTTATTTTCTCATTTGCAGCAGCACAAAAAGATATTTCATGAATATGGAGATGACACAAAAAGTAAGGATTACAAGGAATAAAAACTGCAGCTGGAGCTTAAAAGAGTCCAGATTTCATTGACCTTGAGCTTTAGATTTGCATACTGCCTTGCAAACCCAGCAACAGGCTGTCTTTACTGTGGGATTTAAATTCTTCTATTATAAAGTCTCTGGGTGGCACCAATGTTTTGTTTTTGGTTGCTAACTTAAGGTTGGTGGTTTCAACCCACACAGCAGTGGCTCAGAAGAAAGGTCTGGTGAATTACTTCTGTAAAGATTGTAGCCAAGAAAACCATATAGAGCAGTTCTGCTTGTAACACATGGAGTTGCCCTGAGTGAGAATTGTCTCAGTGGCAATGCTGGTACAAATGATTAAGGCTCTTGACTGCTTACCAAAAGGTTGGAGGTTTGAGTCTACTCAGAGGTGCCTTTGAAGAAAAATTTGGTGATCTACTTTCAAAAAATCAGCCACTGAAAGCCCTATGGAACACAGTTATATTTTGATGCACAAGAGGTCACCATGAGTCAGAATCAACTTGAAGGTAATTGAAGTATTTTATTGAGAGTTGACTGTGGATTAAATTGTCCCTTTTTTTTTTTTTTTGTACATTTGGAATTATTTCCACTGAGGTCTATTTTAATTGAAATGCATATCTGCAAAGGCCTATTTCTTCATAAAGCTATTGTGAAGGAAAATGAATATCAGAGTCACTGATAATTTGCTAAACAGTCCTCAAAGACCTAACCAAGTAAGTTGAGAATATAGATAAAGACATATTTTACCATCTCTGAAATGCTTTCCATGGCAGGGTCCAGGGAATGCAGACTGGCATGGAATTGCTTTTAACTCACAGGGACCCTATAGGACAGAGTAGAACTGCCCCATAGGGTTTCCAAAAGTGGAAATCTTTATGGAAGCAGACTGCCACATCTTTCTTCTGCAAAGCAACTGGTGTGTTCAAACCACCAACCTTTCAGTTAGCAGCCAATGAATGTGCCTTATATGCAAAATGTCCAGAGAAAAATGATTTGGAATCAATAATCAGTTGTATCTATAAATCAATCCACCACTCATCTGTCAGTTTGTTGTACTGTTGTGGCTTGAATGTTGCTGTGAGGTTGGAGGCTATGCCACTGGTATTCCAAATACCAGCAAGGTCACCCATGGTGGACAGGTTGCAGTGGAGCTTCCAGATTAAGACAGACTTGCAAAAAGGAAGGGGCCATCTACTTCTCAAAGCATTGGCCAGTGAAAATCTTATGAACAGCAGTGAAATACTGCCTGATATAGTACTGGAAAACTTTATGAATAACCCTAAACATTGTTTGATAAAGTGACAGCACCCCTCATGTTGGAAGGCATTCAAAATGTGACTGAGGAAGAGCTACCTCTGCAAAGTAGCGTTAACCTTAATAATGTGGATGGAGTAAAACTTTGGGGACCTCCTTTTGCTGATGTGGCATGACTCAAAATGGGAAGAAACACTGCAAACATCCATTAATAATTGGAACATGGAATGTATGAAATAGGAATTGAAGAAATTGAAAGTTGTCAAAAATGAAATGAAACACATACCATTCCCTGGAGAAGATCATGTTTTGTAAAGTGGAGGGTCAGTAGAAAAAGGGAAGGCCCTCAATGAGACAGACTGACACAGTGGCTGCAATAGTGGGCTCTGGTATAGCAAGGGTTGTGAGGCTGGCACGGTACCAGTACATAGGGTTGCTATGAGTTGGAGCCAACTGGATGGCACCTAACAACAACAACATAAATAAGTTGACATATATTTATAGAAATTTACATAAGTCTTCTGCAGTATGATACAGTATGATACTATGTAAACGTCATAAAAAGTATAGATATCCCTCTGTTCTCAGGCAGTTTGCAATCAAGATGGGGAGAATGTCTGTATAGCATATGAGAGTACAGCATTAAGTGCTAAGTGGTATGGTTCATTTAATAAGTGTTCTAGTATCTTTCAAAATAAAAGAAGAACAATGAATGAATAACGCATTTTAATATAGTGCAGCAAAGCACTTCAATATATTTCATATCAATTACTAGTGTGTAACAAATGTGAAGTGATGTAAAATTAATATATATTATCTTTTCTATTTTTTCCATTTCTCTTTTGGAAAACGTCACTAGAATTTTCCTTCCTAGTCAGACAAAAAGAAAATATTCTTCCTTGTAGCATAGTGCCTAAGGCACTTGACTGCTGACCAGAGGGCTGGCAGTTCAAACCCACCAGCCACTCCTCGGAAGGAAGATGGGGCAATCTACTTCCATAGTGATACTGCCTCAGAAACCCAAGGAGGGTTCTCTATGAGTGAGTCGAGTCTGACTCGACAGCACATAACTACAACAACAACAAAAGCAACAACAACAGACTTTGGTTTGACTTATCAAGAGTCTTAATTGATCCATCTCCTGGGGTTGTGGGAAGTGAATGTAGGTGAAGAAGAAGAATTGATTTGCATAAGAAGCCTTTAGAGCACTTTTTGGGGTAGTGGATGTGATCAACTGTGCTGATAGGAAAGGACTTAATTTCCAGGCAAAAAACCCAAAACAAAAACAACAACAAAAGCATCCTTAGAAGAAAGAGTGAGACTGGGCTGGTGACCTGAACTTAACACAACTTCCACCACCTCCATCAGTTACTGTCAAGTTGATTCCAACTCATGATGACCCTATGTGTATCAGCATAGAACTGTGCTCTACAGGATTTTCAAAGGCTGATTGATCAAAAGTAGGTTTCAAGGCCTTTCCTCCAAGGCACATCTGTATGGATTTGAGTGCCAACCTTTCAGTCATCTGCTGGTACGCATTAACCATTTGCAATACCTAGGAACATAGCACCACTTGCTGTTAGCTGCCACCAAGTTGGCTCCAACTCATGATGAAGAATTTTGAGGGTAGACTGGCTTTTGTAGAGTAAGAATTTGACATTGGAAATATTTGAGGGCCCAGCCAATATGGCTATGCTATGCTTTGAGAAATAGAAACTAGACACATGAGTGTGGACTATGAGAATAATAAATTTGAAAGTAATATTTGCTTTCCTGTATTGAAGGCTTGTTAAAGATGTTAAAAAGAATATGTAATCTATCTTTTAAGTTCCTAGTATTGTTTCCTGAGGAGTGTTGGTTATTGTTCCTTGACTCCTGTTATTCATTTATCCATACAATAATCCTCTGAAAAAGTATACATTTATACACACAACTGAGTGCATGGGTTTATGTTTTATTCTGGATTCTCTGCAAACCAAGTGAAGCAAAATCAGTGACCCCCCACCAAAAAAAAATTACTGCCATTGAGTCAATTCCAACTCTTAGCGACCTCCTTGGGTTTCTGGGCCTGTAAATCTTTATGAAAGTAGATTGCCCAGTCTTCGTCCTGCAGAGTATCTGATGCATTTGAACCTCCAACCTTCTGATTAGCTGTCAAATGCCTTAAGCACTATGCCACCAGTGAAATATGTATATATTTACTTCACGCAAATGACTCACACAATTTTGAGGACGTGGCTGACACAATTGTGGGGCCTGGCAAGTTCTAAATCCAGAGGTCAGGTTGAATGCGGAAGGCTGCTGGCAGGCTGAAGTCTTCTGCTGCTTCATGCAGTTTCAGGTGCTGGCAAGTCTAAAATCTGCCGGTCAAGCAGCAAGCTGAAGACTTCTCGCATTTTAAGAACTGGGGGTCAGTGAAAAGAAAAGTTCAGGATCCAAAGAGAAAGAGCTTTGCCAGAACATCCATCTATATAATGGAGGCAGGCCTCACCTCCAAGGAAACTACTCTATCAGTTGATTGGCCACTCACATCAGAACACAAAATGGAAGATGATAGCATAGTGTTTGCCAAACCACTGAGAATCATACCCTAGCCAAGTTGACACATGGCATTAACCATCACAGTATAGCTTTAGTATTATAAGCCTTGATGCACATGAACAACAACTTTCAAAAAGTACACTTTCCAGGCTATTCTAGAGTTTTCTCAATTAAATAACTGTAGCTAAGGAACCTAAACTCCATGGCTGCCTTTATAAATGCAAAGCATGCTGCCTGCTATACAGTGTAATCTGAAACATCCAAATCTCTAAAGTCAATAAAATTTCTGAGTCTTTTAAGGTTAATTGCATGGTTTCATTCCATGTTGTATTTACTTTTTGTATCATTTCCACAGTATCAAGTGTGAGGATTCACATTGCTTCATGGTGAGTTGTGGATCAGCAGGGGCACCTTGAATCAGGGTAAGAGCTATAGGACTGGGTAGTGTCAGTTTAAATGTAACATGAAGTGGATGCAATCAAAGAAACAGTGTTAATAGACTGATCTGATTTTTCAATTCTCTCTCTTTATCTAGTGTTTGGAAATCGAAATCACTACTTGTAAACTAAGTCTGTCTTGGCATACTTTGATTTTAGGGCCTATATCAAGAAGAAGCAATTGGACTTCTTGGTAATAAGGACACAGAGATATTAAATAACAAATTGGGAAAAGAAAACCAAAAAAGAGCTGTGACCATATATGTACACCAAGCTGCTGAAGAAAGTCATGCTTGTTACATAACATGGTGCATTCTGAGCCTCTGATACATTGATGGGGTTTTTGATAATAAATGAGGAAATCGAACATTAAAATATTAAGTCTTTTACTCAGATTACATGAGCAGGAGGAAATTGAACTGAGGGTAAAGCCAGGACTATAATTCCTTCTTTGACTTTCAGTCTACTGCGTTTCTACTCTATAGGAGGACTTCAATGAAATGGTCTGGATATTGAGTAAGGGTGCATGTGTGTGTGTGTGTGTGTGTGTGTGTATAATTTCATGCAAAGTTTATTTTTCAAACATAAAGATAAATGTAATCCAAAAGAGTAGGTATTAATGGGGCATATCTGCTTGGCTCTATAGGTACCAGTTCTGAATCCTCATTAACTTTCTAGGTTGATTTTAGACAACTAATGCAAATTCTCAGGTCATAATTTATAAGTCGATAGAATAACATATTTATACTACTTCTATGTTTCTTGATGCTAAATTACAGGATGAGTACAATTCTGTAAATTTTAGGATTCTTCCTCTACTCTATTATAGTGGAAAGAAGTGAAGGAAATTCATTGAACTGATGGGTAGAGGGATTTGAAATCCAGACAAAGACTTTATTGTGAGCGACATAATAACAAGGAAAAAGCAGCATTTTAACTAGATTAATTTGGCAAGAAAACGCTCCAAGAATTGGCTACATGTGAATCATCATGTATTGCATGAAGCAAAAGCTATTTTAGGAGGTGAACTTTAAAATCAGTTATAAGTATTGGAAATATGATGCTTTAGGAATTCTAAGTTGGGCAATCCTACTTCCGTAGTGATACTGCCTTGAAAACCCAAGGAGGGGTCGCTATGAGTCGGGGCCGACTCGACAGCACACAACAACAACAACAACATAGGTTTTAACTTCTAGAAAAACTCTAAATTGGGACAGGTGAGATTAACTACTAGGAGCATCCTTATATTCTAATTGAGTGGAGTATGGAAAGGAGTAAAATGTATGGTGAGAAATATTGCTGGCTGAAAGGGAGAACCACTGAAATAGTCTTAAATGGTAAAGTGAGAAGTTTAGATCAGTGGCAGGAGACTGAATTATGTGGAAGAGCTGAGTTAAGGAAAGAGTAAAGTTATGTTAATAGAATTTAGGAGGTACAGGACACACAGAAGAGATAACAGAGGTAAGACACACAGAGGGTATCACATCTCCATCTCCTCATAAACATTTAAGGCAGAGGCTAATGGCAGTCTTAGGAATACTGAGTTGGATTAGATTTCAGGTCTTTACATCAGGCAGTTTCCAAAAAGTAACTTAACATCTTAGTCCTAAGGACTTGCAGGTTTAAAAACAAAAGGCAGATATTACAATGTTGAGGGCACTCTAATAGTCCCATTGCCACACATGCACACACACTCAGAAGAGAAGTAGTATTCTAAAAGAAGATTAGATATCTATCTATCTATCTATCTATCTATCTATCTATCTATCTATCTATATCTTCATTTTGGGCTTGAGGTGGTTACAGCACTGGAGAAACAATATAGCTCCATTAAGAAACTAACTTCTTAAAGTCAAAATTGTTGCATATGTATTCACTGTAATCTCTCATCTCATATTTTGAAAATGGAACCAGAAATGCCAATTCTGTTCCTCCCATCTAATTTATATGGTGGTCAACATCTGTTGGTCCTTGTAAGGTAAGTAAGGTTCAAATAAAGTGAAAGACTAATTTGGAAGTTCCCATTGCTAAAGTAGCAGTACTTGCAGTCTCAAATTCTACTTTGTAAAGAAGTTGACAAGTAAAATAATAATTTAGAGTTTATTTTACTTTTCTTTGTAAGTGGGCTGTATGAGAATCTCTGTTCCATGTGTAGTATGTAGTGGCAAACAGATGAATATCTTAATGACTCAGTCACACAACTGCTAATGTATGCTATTTGATCATCTTTATTCTGATTATATAGGTTTTTTTTTTTTGGAAGCATTGATGTTTAAATTAAATAAGTATTGAAGTGAACAAAAATGATACTAACTTCTCAGTTCTGCCTCAAGATGAATTGATTGCAGATCAATAATTTCCATTCATCTAATCAAAGTTCTTCTATGTTATTTCAGGTTATCTCCAGCTCCTCATAAACAAATATTACAAAAGAAGAAATGTAAGGATAATTATATCCAATTGTTTCTTTTCATTTTTTCAGAGTAAAGATTATCCATATAGTTCTGAATGTATTATTTTTAGAAAAGAGTTTTGCCAAGAGCAATCTGAAAACCCCACATCCTAATTTAGAAACAGCACACAAAAACTATAAAAATACACTATCTTTTTCAGAAAAAGGATTATAAACATCAGTTTATGAAAATATATTTGATGTTACAATTATAGTTAAATTTTAATCTACTATTTAAAATGCATGCATGTGCATGCATTCATTGCCTAAGCCAAAAGTGATATAATATGCAATTTTGTGTTCACTTTGTTGAACAAAACACATTATTTCTTATATAATTATTAACAGCAAATTGAAGCGTGAATACTAGTTCTCAGAGGAACAAAAAGCCTAAATTCATCTTTAAATATAATGAATATTATTAAATGATACTTAAATAAATGTTGTAATATAATACTTAATAATTTACTGAGCTATTTTTGTTAGTTAATTCTGTACAGTTTGTCCTATACTACACCAAAATTATGACGTTATTTTTTAAAAAATCCTAAGGCGTTTAAAAAGATACTCTTAAAAGTTCAAGAGTAAAAAGTTACTGAGGAATGTAGATCAATGTAATTTTGAGGCATAATAAAATAAATAGATAAATGTAAGATGATAAAAATTCTAATTAATAATAATATGTGTCATGTAGCTATTCTTTAGATAATAAGAGAAAAAACTAAGTAAGTTGAAATGAGGTTGTTATGATAAAAACTTCCCAGGAAGCCAGAAGTTACTTACTCACAAAGCTGAATAGAAAAATACATAAATATATTTATTGTGCTTTTTAATTTGGTATGGAATTGACTCTATCAGGATAATTTTTCCTATCCCTGCATAATCTTCAGAAGTCTTTCCTCCATGTTCATATACTACTTAGCTTTTCAATGAAATCCAAATGATATTGATTGAATTTTTATTAAATAGCAAGCATTGGGCTAGGTTTAGTGGAGAATAGTAACATCAAAAACACATACAATGTTCCTTATCCCAAGAGAACTTGGTATAAGTTCTAGAGTCTAGTGTGAGCTGACATCACATAAATATATTTCAAGGTAAACTGATTTTCATTCACTCACTCTACAAACACACAAGGGACCTTAGATATTCCAGGAATTGGGCTCAACACAATTATGAAAGTCAGGAATAATTGTAATAACAATAATGCTAGCAATAATTGTTCTTAAACCTAAAATTTAACTAATCTTTACTTTGTGCCAGGTGGCACAGTGGTTAAAATGCTCATCTGCCAAACAAAATGTGGGAGCCAGGTGTTCTGTGGGAGAAGGCTATAGTAGTTTGGTTCCATAAAGAATTATAGCTTTGAAAACCCTATGGGGTGTGCTAGTCTGTCCTGTAGAGTCATTATGAATCAGAATTAACCCAATAGCAGTGGGTTTTTGTTGGTTTTGCTACTAGGTTCTGTGCTAAGTGTTTTACATGCAGCAAATACTTCACTTAAACCTATAGGGCAGGCGTTTGTAAAATCTCCATTTTAGAGATGAGGTAACTGAACAACACAGTTCCTGTTTATATAAAATGTATAGTCTATAAGACAAGCCAGAAAATTAATAACAATAATATAGTGTGAAGTATAAAGTGTGATGAGAGGACACTTAGGAGCATCTTGCCTATGCCATACAGAGACATGTAGAGACACTACCAAAATTCCATAAAAACATCAAAGAAGGATGGCATATCTAAGGTTTTACTTTATTTATGATTTGAAAACATATTTTTAGATAGTAGAAATTAACCCTGATTCTTTTTCTAAGTAGACACAAATCACAAGAGAAGAAAATGAATATACTAATAGATTTGATGAAACAATAGCATGAAAAATTTCACCACTCATCTGTCAGTTTGTCGTACTGTGGTGGCCAGCTTGTTGCTGTGAGGCTGGAGGTTATGTTACCAGTATTTCAAATACCAACAGGTTTCAGTGCAGCTTCCAGACTAAGACAGACTTGGAAGGAGGAAGGGGCCATCCACTTCTCAAAGCATTGGACAATGAAAACTTTATGAACAACAGTACAATACTGTCTCACATGTTACTGGAAAATGTTATGAATAGCTCCAAAACATTGTCCAATGTAGTGTCAGAAGATGAGGATCTCAGGTTGGAAGGCACTCAAAACATGACTGCAGAAGAGCTGCCTCCTCAAAGTAGAGTAGATCTTAATGATGTGGATGGGACCTCCATTTGCTGATGCAAAGGAACTCAAAATGGGAAGAAACAGCTGTAAATATCCATTGAAAAATGGAACATGGAATGCATGAAGTATGAATCTAGGAAAATTGGAAGTTGTCAAACATGAAATGGAACGTGTAAACATTGATATTGTAGGCACTAGTGAGGTGAAATGGATTGGTTTTGGCCATTTTGAATCAAACAATCATATGATCTACGATGCTGGGAGCAGAATAGCATGGCATTCATTGTCACAAAGAATGTTTTGAGATCTATCCTGAAGCACAATTCTGTCAGTGATAAGATAATATCCATATGCCTACAAGAAAAAATAGTTAATACTATTATTATTCAAATGTACACACCAACCACTAAAGCCAAAGATAAGAAAATTGAATATTTTTAACAACTTCTGAAGTCTGAAATTGACCAAACATGCAATCAAAATGTATTGAGTATTGTTGGTAGTTGGAATGCAACAGTTGGAAACAAAGAAGAATCACTAGTAGTTGGAAAATATGGCCTTGGTGATAGAAATGATGCTTGAGATTGCATGATAGAATTTTGCAAGACCAATGACTTAGTCATTGCAAATACCTTTTTTCAACAACATAGATGGTGATTATACATGTGGACCTCACCAGATGGAATACACAGGAATCAGATTGATTACATCTGTGAAAAGAGGTGATGGAGAAACTCATTTTCTTCAGCCAAAACAAGGCCAGGAGCTGACTGTGGAACAGATCATCGATTGTTCATATGCAATTCCAATTGAAGCTGAAGACAATTAGAACAAGTCCATGAGATTTTTTTGATTTATGAGAACCAAAATATTACCTTTATTATATCCCACCTAAATTTAGAGACCATTTGAAGAATAGATTTGACACACTGAACACCAATGACCAAAAAACTGGATGAATTATGGGATGATATCAAGAACTTCAGGAGCTCTGGTGGCATAGTACCTAAAGCATTTTACTGCTCATCCAAGAAGAAAGCAAAAGGTCATTAAAAAGACTGGAAAGGAAGAAAAGGCCAAGATGGATGTCAGAAGAGACTCTGTAACTTGCTCTGGAATGGAGAGTAGCTAAAACAAATGGAAGAAATTACAAGATAAAAGAGTTGAACAGAATATTTCAAAGAACAGTTTGAGAAGGCAAAGTTAATTTCTATAATGAAATGTGCAAAGACCTGAAGTTAGCAAACCAAAAGGGAAGCACACACTCAGTATCTCAAGCTGAAAGAAATGAAGGGGCAAAAAAGGAAAATAAAATAAGCCACAAGTTGCAATATTGAAAGATTCTGTGAGCAAAATATTGACTGATGCAAGAAATATAAAAAGAAGATGGAAGAAATACAGAGTCATTGTACCAAAAGAATTGGTTGATGTTCATCTATTTCAAGACATGGCATATGATCAAGAACCAAGGGTACTGAAGGAAGAAGTTGAAACTGCTCTGAAGGAATTGGCAAAAAAAAAAAAAAAAAAAAAAAGCCTCCAGGAACTGATGGAGTACCCATTGAGATGTTTCAACAAACAAATGCTGCACTGGAGGCACTTATTTGTCTATGTCAAGAAATTTGGAAGACAGCTACCTGGCCAACTGAGTGGAAGAGAGCCATATATGTACCCATTCCAAAGAAAGGTAATACAACAAATGTGGAAATTATCAAACAGTATCATTAATATCACACATAAGTAAAATCTTGGTGAAGATAATTTGAAAGTGGTTACAGCAGTATATTAACTGGGAACTTACAGAAATGCAAGCTGGATTCAAAAGATGATTTGGAAAGAGGGATATCATTGCTGATATCAGATGAGTCTTGGTTGAATGCAAAGAATACCAGAAAGATGTTTACTTGTGTTTTATTGACTATGCAAAAACATTTAACTGTGTGGATCATAAAAAATTATGGATACCATTGAGAAGAATGGGAATTCCAGACCACTTAATTGTGCTCATGAGGAACCTGTACATAGACCAGGAGGCTATTGTTCAAACAGAACAAGGAATACTACATGGTTTAAAATCAGGAAAGGAGTGTGTCAGGGTTGTATCCATTCACCATACTTATTCAATCTGTATGCTGAGAAAATAATCTGAGAATCTGGACTATATGAAGAAGACTGTGACATCAGGATTGGAGGAACACTCATTAACTGAAAATGAAGCTGACTTGAAGTGCTAACTGATGAGGGTCAAAGACACCTGTCTACAATATGGATTACACCTCAACATAAAGAAAATGAAAATCCTCACAACTGGACAGTAAGCAGCATCATGATAAATGGAGAAAAGATTGATGTCAAAGATTTCATATTACTTGGTTCCACAATCAACACCAATATAAGCAGTAGTCAAGAAATCAGATGACATATTGCACTGGGAGCTTTGGTGGCATAGTGCCTAAGGCATTTGGCTCCTAACTAGAAGGCTTGTGGTTCAAATCCACCAGCTACTCTTTGGAAGGAAGATTTGGCAATCTACTTCCATTGAGACATGCTTTTTTTTTTTTTTAATTGCACTGGGTAAATCTACTGCAAGAGACCTCTTTAAAGTACTGAAGAGCAAAGATGTCTCTTTGATGACTTAAGCTGTGCCTAACCCAAGTCATGATAGAATTTTACAAGACCAATGACTTATTCATCACAAATATGTTTTTTCAACAACACAAATGATGGCTACACAAGTGGACTTCTCCAGATGGAGTACACAGGAATCTAATCGGCTACATCTGGGGAAAGAAGCAATGGAGAAATTCATTATCTGCAGCCAAAACAAGGCCAGGAGCTGACTGTGGAATGGACCATCAACTTCTCATATGCAAGTTCAAGTTGAAGCTGAAGACAATTAAAAGAGCCAAAATGTGACCTTGATTATATCCCTCCTGAATTTAGAGACAAGCTAAAGAGTAGATTTCATGCATCAAACACCAATGACTAAAAACCAAAGGATTTGTGGGATGATATGAAGAACATCATCTGTGAAGAAAGCCAAAGGTCATTAAAAAGACAGGAAAGAAAGGAAGGACCACAATGGATGTCAGAAGAGACTCTGAAACTTGTCCTTGAGTGGAGAGTAGCTAAAGCAATGGAAGAAATGACAAAATAGAAGAGCTGAACAGAAAATTTCAAAGACCAGCGCAAGAAGACAAAGCCAATTATCATAAAATGTGCAAAGACCTGGAGTTAGAAAACTAAAAGAGAACACCCTCAGCATTTCTCAAGCAGAAAGAACTGAACAAAAAATTCAAGCCTCTAGTAGCAGTATTGAAAGATTCTGTGGGCAAAATATTGAATGATTCAGGAAACATCAAAAGATGGAAGGAATACACAGAGAGTCACTGTACTCTGGTACATTGGTACAGTGGTATCAATGGATGTACATCCATTTCAGGAGGTGGCATATGATCAAGAACCAATGGTACTGAAGGAAGAAGTCAAAGCTGCACAGAAGGAATTGGTGAAGAACAAGGCTCCAGGAATTGATGGAATACCCACTGAGATGTTTCAACAAACGGATACTGCGCAGGAGGCGATCACTCATCTATCCGAACAAATTTGAAAGATAGTTACCTGGCCAACATACTGGAATTGAGAAGAATGGGTATTCCAGAACACTTAACTGTACATAGACCAGGAAGCTGTCATTCAAACAGAACAAGGACATACTATGTGGTTTAAAATCAGTAAGGGAGTGTGTCAGGGTTGTATTTTTTCACAGTATTTAATCAATCTGTATGCTGAACAAATATTCTGAGAAGCTGGAGTATATGAAGAAGATCATGAAATCAGGATTGGAGGAAGATTCTTTAACAACCTGCTATATGCAGATGACATAATTTTGCTTACTGAAAGTGAGGATGACTTGAAGTACTTACTGATGAAGATTAAATTAAAGACTTCAGTCTGCTGTATGGATTACATCTCAATACAAAGAAAATGAAAATCCTCACAATTGAACCAATAAATAGCATCACAATAAACGAAAAAAAAAAAGATTGAAGTTAAACATTTCGTATTACTTGGTTTCACAATCCACACCAATGGAAGCAGCAGTCAAGATATCAGGTGACATATTGCACTGGGCAAATCTGCTGCAAAAGACCTCTTTCAAGTGCTGAAGTGTAAAGATGTCTCTTGAAGACTAAAGTGTGCCTAACCCAAGCCATGGTATTTTCAATCACCTCATATGCACAGAGTGCTGCACAATGAAGAAGGAAGACCAAAGAAGAGTTCACACTTTTTAGTTGTGGTGTTGGCAAAGAATACTGAAAATACAATCGACTACGAAAAGAACTAACAAATATATCCTGGAAGAAGTACAGCTGGAATGCTCCTTGGAAATGAGAATGGCCAGACTTTACCTCACCTACTTTGGTCATGTTGTCAGAAGGTACCATTCCCTGGAGAAGGATATCATGCTTGGTAAAGTGGAGGGTCAATGAAAAAGGGGAAGGCCCTCAATGAGATGGATTGACATAGTGGCTACAACGATACGCTTAGGTATAGCAAGCATCATGAGGCTGGCACAGGACCTGGCAGTGTTTGTTCTGTTGTACCTGGGGTCGTTGTGAGTTGGTGCACCTAACAACAACACCCCAAGCTATAAAGAGCTCTGATAGTGTAATGCCTGAGACATTTGACTGCTAATCTGAAGGTTGGCGGTTCAAACCCATCAGCCACATCTCAGAAGGAGGACTGGGCAATCTACTTCTGTAATGATTTACTGCCTTAGAAACCCAAAGGGAGTCACTATCAGTTGAATTTGACTCAATGGCAGTGAGTTTTTTTTTTTTTTTTAACCCAAGCCATGGTATTTTCGATAGTCTGATATGCATGTGAAAGCTAGACAATGAATAAGAAAGACCAAAGAAGATTGATGCTTTTCAGTTGTGGTGTTGGCAAAGAATACTGAAAGTACCATTGACTGCCGGAAGAACTAAAAAATCTATCCTGAAAGAAGTGCAGCGGGAATGTTCCTTGGAAGCAAGAATGGGCAGACATCGTCTCACCTACTTTGGTCATGCTGTTAGAAGGGATCAATCTTTGGAATAAGATATCATGCTTGGTAAAGTGGAGGATCAGCAAAAAAGGGGAAGACCCTAAACAAGATGGATTGATACAGTGGCTACAATGATGGGCTCAAACATAGGAAAGATTGTAAGGCTGGTGCAGAACCAGACAGTGTTTTTTTCTGTTGTACACAGGATCCCTTCCATAAAGGTTATACTCTTGGAAAACCTATGGTGCAGTCTACACTGACCTATTGAGTAACTGTGAATTGGAATCACTCAAAGAAAACAAGTTTGGTTTGTGTTCTGAATCTTGTACTTGGTACATAGTAGGTGCTCAACCAATATTTGCTAAATCACCCTATATCTCTCCTGCTAAATAGATTATATTCATTCCCTAGCTGAATTTATAACTTGCTTCAGAAGTTGAACCTTCAACAGGAACCCATTTATAATAAAAGTCATTTTTTAAAAATTAATTTATCTGTGGTGTATCATCTCCTGTGTGCTAGACAACATGCTACCCCAGAGGAAACAAACAAATGAACAAAAGCTATCTTTGTCTCAGGAAGCTCATGAGGCAGTGAGATAAGCACAGTATTTGAATCTGCACAGAATACACAGAGGTCACCTCAGCAACCTGTACGTAGTATCTCTGGCCCTCCATTTAGCAGATGTCAGCTTGTGAAAAAGTATCAGTGAAAGCATAGAGGGCTAAGAAGAAAGGATAGAGTCATACTTGGGGTGGAAGGACACCCAAGGCACTGGACATGGCATGAATTTCAGTCTGTCAGGTGAGGGATGGTGTTGTGTGTGGTGTGTTTCTGAGATTGGAAATGGCTCCTTTTGTTGGACTACAGGGAAAAAGGTAGGAAAATTGAGATAAATAATTCTTGAGAGTTAATGGCTGACCAGATCATTATGAGGAGATACAGGCCACTAAAGGGTTTTTCTCTGAAACTGTTTGAAAACTTTGGCCTTTATGGATTGTTTTGAGTAATAAGCAAGGAATCTAGTATATAGAGTAAAGCAGCAAAAGCAGTCACAGGAAAGGAAAAGAAAAAGGGTAATATCATTTATGCAACTTAACAGTTAGTTAATGTCACTCTTCACTTCCCTGAGCTTTGAAGAACACCACTCTATGACAGCCACCAAAAGTGCAATTAAATTCTTAGAGAGAAACCAGAGTAAGAGACAGAGACACTTGTTTTTCTTATTCCATTGTAATGTACTCAAGATTTAGTGCTGGAGAATACTGTGACATTATTTTCTTTGGATGACTGAATTAAGCAGATGTCAACTTGTGAAAAAGTATTTTAGACAGGAAATGGTACTAGAGAAATAACTTTTAAGATTTTGCTATATAAAATCTCCACAGAGAAAACTTAAGAAGCTACTTTGGGAAAACATGATGTTCAAAAGAAAATAACAAGAAGCAAGCATACTTTCTTGTACACTTGTGTGTAATACACAAGGAGTATCTATCTGATATCTGCTCTGTGACCCAAAAAGGGTTTCCTGAGCAACCAACACTCCTTGATAGAAGGGCCATGTCCATGAGAACTGTGTGGCACCAAGTTTTGTGAGAAGATTATGATATCAAGGCATTGTACTGTGACTGATTTGAACAAGACACAATACTTTTTCTAACATGTAATATTATACTTTCTGAAACTAGATACAGTATAATTTAGAAGTTCAATACATATATTGTTTCTGTCCATTTATTAGTGGAGGACATGAGAGGCATAGTTAGCAATTTAGAGGTTTTAACAACTAAAAAGAGAATGTATATTTCATCACCATACAAAAATGTATGCTAGTTATGGATTATTGACATAAGAAAATGCTCTCAAATATGAAAACTGGGTAATTTGAAATTCAGAGTTCTTTTCATTGCCTCAGGCCTCATTTTCAAGGTTCCCATTAGGAACATAGACTTATTCCTTTTGTAGTTTGTAAAAAATACGGAGCAACAGATTGAGAAAACTAAGTGCTGTCATTGGCTGTCATTTGCTACTGTCTGACAATGAATAATTGATTTGTACTATTACTTTAGAAAAAAATTGAGAATTATATAAATTATTAGATTTTGATCATAATTAACATAGAAATTATCTAAAAATCAATAAAAATAAAATTAGTTTTGCTTTGAACTCCTTTGACGAATTAAAACTCTGCCTCCATGTAAAATAACTGTATCAAACAAAATACTGTTTCCTTTTTCCTCCTGAGTGAAGTAAACATGAGCTGTGGAGCTATAGGAACCTAAACTAAAGTTCATAACTTTGATAGAAGCAGCACTTGTAACTGCAGAGTATATTTTAGAGCAGATTTTATGACTTCATCTTTGATTATTAGAAAGTTAAAAATAATGCAAGTGCATGGTCATCATTAAAACAAATTTTTTTTAGAACTCTGGTAACATAGTGCCTAAGGCACTTGACTGCTAATCAGAAGGCTGGAGGTTCAAACTTGCCAGCCACTTCTCAGAAGGAAGGTTGGGCAATCTACTTCCGTAGTGATACTGCCTTGGAACCCAAGCGGGGGTCGCTATGAGTCGGGACTGACTCAACGGCATATACAACACAAGAACAACAGGAGTTACTGGCATTTCAGACTGGAAATATCTCCCTCATGGGGTGTTGTCCTGGGCATTGTAGCTTGTTTAGCAGCATCTCTGTCCTCTACCCATTAAATGTCAGGACCACCCTCCCTCCAAAACCACAATCTGTGACAATCAAAAATGTCTCCATAATTTACCAAATGGCCTCCTGAAACCATGCAATGCAACACCCTGCCGTTGAGGCAGATCCGACTCATAGTGACCCTTCCTTGGGTTTCTGAGGCGGTATCACTATGGAAGTAAAATCATCTCCAATCGAAAACCACTGCTCTAAACAGGGGAAGGGGAACAAAAACAAAATATGTAAATAATTAGTACTTATCTACAATTTTTTTAAAACAAGATTAGACACTCAAACCTATAGCATAAACAAACACTTTATCTCAATTGGTCTCAAGCACCACAATGTAGAGATTCATTTGTCTTAAGATTTATTTGTATTTGTTCAGAGCTTCCCCTCTCTGCCTTAGAGGATTGTCAGTATGTAAACTATATGGATAGAGTCACAACTTGTCCCAGAAGTCATTAATCCCTGAGCTATTTACATTTAAAAGCTGCTTGCTGACATAAAAATCTTTTCTAAGTCTGTGCTCCCTGAATTTCCTCCGACATGTCAGGGTAACATTTAAATATTTGGTTTTAAGGAGCTCCCATGTTCTTACTTAATCTTGTTATTTGCTTCACACACACTGTTCTCCCCCGCTTCTTACCTAGGATATTGTTTTTTCTACAAATTATTATGTCATTGTTCTGCCAAAAAATCACCTAAAAGGAATTTTCCTGGCAAACTAATATCAAAATGTAGAAAAGATTATCATAATTTGAGAGTTGGCCTCTTCACTGCCTCAGGGGGTCTTTGTGTTAAGTCTCTTTGTTTTTCAAGTGAAACAAGTATAGAATTGAGAAATGCATTAGTAATTTGTATCTCCATTAAGAGTTATTTGCATATGAGCGTTTTATGCCAAGTTATGTGGATGATGGTGGACTGAAAGCAAACATCAGTGTCATAGTTTTCTAGGTAGCTTTACGTGCTGATGAGAAAATAATGCACTGAGTAATTCAGAAATAGTTCAGAAAAAAAGATGCATTCAGATACAAAACAAAACAAAAGAGACAACGTAACTGAGACAATATTAGTCCAAAGATATCTCATTCAAAACATTGAACTCATATAATCATCTCTTATAAGAAAATGAAATCCACTTTACAAGTTCAGGTGCATGGAATACAAGAAAGTGAGCTACCACATATTCTCTGTAGAGTTTTTTAAGAGCAGTGTCTGACAATTTCTTTCTTTCTTTTCTTTTCTTTTTTTTTTTTAAGAACTTGACATTATGCTCAACAAAGAAGTTCAGATATCTTTTCAAATTAAAATGAAGAAAAGTGTAGGCACAGGAGTCTTTGCTACCTAAGAACACCATACAAAATAGGGAATACAAAACCTTACCCTGATGAAAATGATCTATTGCAAAGATGATTATTTTTCTGTCTAAAAAGCAAAGAGTAAGACTGTCTGTGTAAGAAGATTAATAAAGGGGCTAAAAGAGCATGGAGGACAGCTCTGGAAGATGCCAAAATGTGTGCGAGAGTTAGCGAAAAAGGTATCGCAGAGGTCTGCCATGCATGATAGAACAGGAAAACAAGACATACACAAAATCCCCTTCTAAGGCCTAATCACTCAACTACTGTACATGCCATAGCAGTCTTCTAACTGTGTAATAGGCTTGTGCTGCAAAAGCCTCCAGTAGTAGAAAATGAAATCATATTCATTTTACAATACCAAGAAGAGAGTTGAATTGCATAAGTATCTCTATAACCTAGTAAACTTAGTAAGACAAATTATCCCCAATAAGGGCTCATGAATCATTTTTTAGTGGTTGCTTTAAAACGCATGAATGAAAAAAAAAATTCCTTCCGTTTGATACATGAAAGCATGCCTGCATGAGTTAATGTGTGTGTGTGTGCGTATGTATGTGTGTGTGTGCATTAAACTTTACATGGTCTAACCAACTCAGATAAGATGGAAATTTTTCAGTAACTTATTGAGAAAACATGAAAGGGGTATACTAATGGATGTTGTTGTTGTTGTTATGTGCCTTCGAATCGGACCTGACTCCTAGCAACCCCTCCTTGGGTTTCCGAGGCAGTATCACTTGGAAAGTAGATTGCCCAACCTTCCTTCCAAGAAATTACAATTTCTATCAACATAGGAATTGTAATTTTTTTTTCTAAATGAGAATGAAAGGAAAAAGATAGCTTGTATTAGCTAGCAGAAATAATAATTGTACCTCAAGCAATTCTAATGCTTTAATTAAAAAAAAAAAAAAAAATCAGGAAGGTGTTACACATGACTTGCATGAATTCCTCTCTCCCACATACAACACTGATCACAGTGGGGACTGCACTCTCCATTACAAGGTACTATAAAAATTTTGTAACTCTTTCCAAGTCCAAAAGGAGGCAGTGACAATAGGGCCTTCATTGCTATTTTTGCCACAATCCTGTGTGGAACAACAATTATAATTGTTGGGAAGGGTATTTTGGTTAAAATAAATACATATTACTTTGGGTTCCTTGGCTGGTATGGTTCCACTATTGATTGTAAACATGACAGTTTTTAGAGCAATGGAACTTCGTGGACCAAACAGGGAGCTAGAGGCATAGACTGGGCTTCAATCCAAGCCCGTCATAAGCTGATGGGGTCAATAATATATGGGTGTGGAAAATGAATGCTGTTTATCTTTACGGGTTACTTTCCTGGCATCTTTTAAATAAATAGTAATGAGTCTAGTGATACCCAAGTCTAGTGATAACAAAGAAAAATTATTACAGGACCAAAAATGAAAAGCCAAAACCCACTGCCATCAAGTTGATTTCAACTTATTGCGACCCTACAGGACAGAGTAGAACTGCTCCACAGGATTTCCAAGGCTGTAAATTTTTACAGAAGTGGATGCTTCATCTTTCTCTTGGTGAGCAGGTAGTGGGGTAGAACTGCTGACTTTTTAGTTAGTAGCTGAATGCTTTAAGCACTAAGTCACTGGAGCACCTTTATTACAAGAGAGTGACCATAAATTTATGAAGTACTAAATAATATGCACATTATGGGTTGTATTTTTCCCTTGTTATATTATTTTAAAGATAGGTACAGAATTACTTATGGTTTCTACTTTTAAAAATCTGGTGTGTTTGGAAAGATTAGATAAGAAGTCACCTGTCTGATACATTCTCTAGTTAACTAACACGCAACACAATTTCAGTAGTTGATTGGCATTCCCTGAGGAGTGCTAAAAAATTGACAGTCCTAGAGAATACCACCTGTGCTTTAAAATAAAAATGGAATTATATGTAAAATAAATTGAAAAAAATTGTCAATATATGACTTCCTGTGTATGACTTTTAGGATGATATTTCAGAAGAAATTATAGGCATTGCCTACAATCATAATGTTAATACTCACCTCATTGAACTTTTCTCCCAGTTGCTTTAGATAGGTTCTCAGCTTTCCTCTCATTCCACAGTACTCCCTGAAACTCATTACTATCTCTTCTGCTGGTGTGTACTCTTGTATAATTGTCTGCATAAAGTCCCTATTGTCTCTTCTGGGATCAAAGTAAGTGCATGTTCTTGAACTCAGGCTGCATTTCACAAAATTGGCCTCCCCCTTTTCTGAAATGTTCTCTTTTCCTTACTTTTTGTGACAACTCGCCTTGGTTTTCCTCCTGCTTTTCTGAAATTTCCTTTTTCTTTATATTTTCTGTCTCATTTCCACCCCTCATACCATACTTATGAGGAATCCATGTTTTGTTTTCTTCTTTCCTTAATTCATGTCTTTGGAGTGAGTGTCATTCATATCTGTGGTTTTACTTGCCAATGCACACAGATGAGTCTCAGGTCTATATCTCTACTGTCTCTTTCTTTGAATGCTCCATGGATACTTCCAGTTGTAAAGTATACAATGAACTCATCCTCTGCATTTCCACATGCGCTGCCCGTTTTCCATTTCTCACCTGTCCTGCACAAGTCTCGATCATTCTAGGCTTTCCCTCTGATTCTTCACTCCATTAAACCACTCTTTCCAAGTTCTATGTTGTTGTTGTTGTTGTTATGTGCCATCGAGTCAGCCCCGACTCATAGTGACACCTCCTTGGGTTTCTGAGGCAGTATCACTACAGAAGTAGATTGCCCCATCTTCCTTCCAAGCCAAGTTCCATTGACTCTAATTTTTTGGTGTCCCTTAGATTCATCCATTCCTCTCCAATCCCACTTTCTTTTCCATACTTCTTGTATGGATGACTGCAATACACCCTTCTGGACACTTCTAGGACTTCTCTTCTAAACCCTCTTTGATTAGAAAGCAGTTGTACAAAAATAACCAACAATGTAGCCAGAGGAATCACCTGAAATGATCTACAGTAAAAGTAACAATACTAAGTCTCATGTTCTATCTTAAACATTGATTTGTGTTCATATTTCCCTCTATAATTTACAGTCTAGCAGTTTAGTCATGTTTGATTCACTGAGTAAAACTGAACACTGTAAACATGTCCCAAAAAGATCCACTGGTTTTGCTTAGTTCTAGATCACTAAAACTATCTCCTATCTCAGAAAAAAAAAAAAAAAAAAAGGCCCAATTGATCTCTTTACCCCTACTTACCTCTCTCCTACCACCAGTTTCTTCATATTTCTACTAGAAATATTTTTAAAATGGACGTCTGACAATCATTGCATTCTTTTGGCTAAAATCCTAAATGGTCTGCAACAGTATCCATGATGAAGGTCTAACACTTTAGCTTACGCACACCAAGTTCTTCCTAGTCTAATATTTCCTCCATTTTACCACATTACCCTTTCACTTCAGCCATATTGAAGGACTTTGTTAATCTGTATTATACAGATTCCTTCTGCATGCTTTTTGCTATGTTGGTTTCTCAACGTGGAATGTTCTTCTCCCACTTCTTTGTCCCTTTAGCTATTCACCTTACTACTAATCAGTTAGCACTATCTAAAGTATCACCTCTCATGGAAACTTGTATAACATTATTTATCTACTGTATTTATTATTACTGTTTTTGTATTTTATCTATTTCAAAATTTCTACCGCTATTCTACTAAAAGATTATAGAGGCTTAAGGAATCAGATTTTATTAGACTTTCTGTGCAAATTTCTACCAGATAATGGATGCTTAGTATTTGTTGAAGGAAGGAGAAAAGGAAAAAAAAGGAAGGAATCCCTGTCTCCTGTTTCTCTTCTTTCCCAGTCTCATTTGTCTTAACTGTAGGCAGAGAACATGTTTGCCCTTGAAATTAATTACCTAATTAATTTACAAAATACTTTATTGAACACAATCCAGGCATTGTGCTATGTGATGAGATGATAAAAATAAATACAACAGTCCTTCTTAGAAGTGGTTCTATCACTTCTTTCTAGTGGCAAATTAATATATTATTTTCTGTGTTTAATTCTCTTATTTTTAAATAGGGGATAATAGTAGTGCCTTCCCAATAGCATTACCTTAAGGATTAAATACTTGTACAAATCTTCATAATATGTCTGAGAATAGTTGTGCCCGAAATCTTTCTCTCTCAACTCAACATATATCTTTCATAATTGACTTGTGAGGCTATGCTAAAGGATGAGCACAGTAGAAGAAAGTTGGAGAAATCCATGTCCTTACAATGGCTAATAAAAAAATAAAAAATAAAAATAAAAAACAACATCTCACTGCTGTCAAATCAGATCCAACTCAGAGAGATCCCCCTTGGGTTTCTGAGCTGGTATCACTATGGAAGTAAATTGCCCAACCTTCTTTCTGAGGAGTGGCTGGTGGGTTTGAACTGCCAGCCTTCTGGTTAGCAGTCCAGTGCCTTAGGCACTATGCTACCAGAGCTTCTAATAGGGCATCCCTATATCCAGGCTCTTCTGGATATGAATCATACTCTGCCTCTCAATAAAGCTGAGTAGGATTTGGGACAAGTTTCTCAGCTTCTTTGTTTTTAAGTGTATTTGCCTGTAGTTTTGGGAAAATAGTAATATCTATATTCATAAGGTTTTCACTGGCCAATTCTTTGAGAAGTGGGTGGCCCCTTAAATTATCAAACAATATAATTAATATCACATCAAGTAATATCTTGCTGAAGATCATTCAAAAACAGTTGTAGCTGTATATTGACAGAGCACTTCCAAAACTGCAAAGTCAATTCAATGAAAAAAAAAAAAAAAAACAACTCTCTCCCATTGAGTCATTTCTGACTCATCGACTCATAGTGTTGCCCAGGGGATTTCCAAGGTTGTAAATCTTGATGGAAGTAGATTGCCCAGTCATCTTTCCATGGAGCATCTGGAGGATTTGAACCACTGATCTTCTGGTTAGCAGTCAAGTCCCTTATCTACTATGCCACCTCAGAAGAGGATGAGGAATAAGAGATATCATTGCTGATGTTAGATGGATGTTGGCTCAAAGCAAAGAATACCAGAAAGATATTTACTTGCGTTTTATTGACTACACAAAAGCATTCTATTGTTTGGATCAGAACAAATTATGGGTAACATTGAGAAGAATGGGAATTCCAGAACACTTAATTGTGCTTATGTGGAATCTGTACATAAACAACAACACATGGTTTAAAATCAGGAAAGCAGTGCATCAGGGTTGTATCCTTTCAGCATACTTATTCAGCCTGTATGGTGAGCAAATAATATGAGAAGCTGGAGTATATGATGAAGACTATGGCATCAGGATTGGTGAAAGACTCATTAACAACTTGTGATATGCAGATGACACAACTTTGCTTGTTGAAAGTGAAGATGAAGCACTTACTGATGAAGATTAAAGACACCAGTGTGCAGAATGGATGGCATCTCAATATAAAGAAAATGAAAATCATCACAACTGGACCAATAAGCAGCATCATGATAAAAGGGGAAAAGATTGAAGCTGTCAAAGACTTCATATTACTTGTTTCCACAATCAATACCAATGGAAATAGTAGGCAAGAAATCAGACGACATACTGCATTGGTAAAATATACTACAAAACACTGCTTTAAAGTGCTGAAAAGCAAAGATGTCTCTTTGAAGGCTAAAGTGCACCTAACTCAAGCCATGGTATTTTCAATCACCTCATATGTTTGTGGAAGCTGGAGAATGAATAAAAAGACCAAAGAAGAATTGATGCTTTTGAGTTATAGTGCTGGCAAAGAATACTGAAAGTACTGTGGACTACCAGAAGACCTAACAAATCCGTCCTGGAAGAAGTGCAGCAGGAATGCTCCTTATAAATGGAAATGGCCAGACTTCACCTCATCTACTTTGATCATGCTGTCAAAATGGACCATTCCCTAGAGAAGGTTATCATGCTTGGTAAAGTAATTAGTCAACAGAAAAGAGGAAGGCCCGCAACAAGATAGATTGACATTGTGGCAGCAATGATGGGCTCAGGTAAAGCAAGGATTGTGAGGTTGACACAGGACTGAGCAATGTTTTGTTCTGTTGTACAAAGGGTTGCTACGAGTTAAAGCCAACTTGATGGTACCTCACAATAACAATACTATCTATCTACTTAATTCTTTGAGGTGATTAAATAATTTGTTACTTGTTCTTGTAATAAGAACAGTACAGTAATGTTATATGCACTTCATAAGAGTTAGTTATAATAATTGCCACTTATGTAAATGCCTCCACAGCCTTCTGATGATATTTGCCTTTCCATTGCTTTTACTATATTTCTCTTCCCTCCATCCAGCTCCTAATCTTACTACTTCCCCCCATCTTATCCTGGCTCTCTTTTCCATGTTTAGAGTCATTTTCCCTCAACCCATGGTGTCCCTAAATCATATTATGGGGGCTATAATCAAGAAATTGTGTGAAAAGAATGAACTTTATTATTGTTATTATTATTGATGGTTTATTCCCAGCACTTGTCTGTCAGTTTGGTTTACTGTGGTGGCTTGTTTTCCCTCTGATACTGGAAGCTATACCATTGGTATTTCAAATACCAGTAGGATCAGCCATAGTGGACAGATTTCAGGTGAGTTTCCAGACTAAGACTGAAAAGGAAGAAAGACCTGGTTCTTTACTTCTGAAAAAATTGGCCAGTGAACACTTATTAATAGCAGCAGAACATTGGCTGATACAGTGCCAGAAGATGAGCTTGTCAGGTCAGAAAGAACTCAAAATATGACTGAGAAAGAGCTACCTCCTCAAAGTAGAGACAATCTTAATGACATGGATGGAAGAAAGCTCTCAAGACTTTCACATGCTTAGCTCACATGACTCAAAATGAGAACAGCTGCAAACATCCATGAGTAATTGGGATGTAGAATGTATGAAAAAAGAATCAAGGATAATTGGAAGTTGTCATAAATGAAATGGAGTGTTTGAAAATCAATATCCTAGTGATCTGAAATGGACTAGTGTTGGCCATCTCAAGTTGGACATTTGTATGGTCTGCTGGACTAGCAATGACAAATTGAAGAAGAAAGGTGTCACACTCATTGTCAAAAGAACATTTCAAGATTTATTCTGAAGTATAATGCTGTCAGTTATAGGAATATATATATATATATATATATATATATATATATATATATATAATATAAAATCAAACTCACTATGAGTTGATTCCTACTCACAGTGACACCCTTTGGATTTCCAAGGCAGTAAATCTTTATGGAAGTAGATTGCCCAGTCTTTCTTTCATGGAGTGGCTGGTGGGTTGAACCATCAACCTTCTGGTTATCAGTCAAATGCCTTAGTTGCTGTGCCACCACTATACACACACACACACACACACATACAGGGAAGACCAGTTAATATGAAAAATTATTCAAATTCATGCACCACAAACCATGAATGACAAAGATGAAGTAACTGAAGATTTTACAAACTTCTGAAGTCTGAAATTGATCATATATGCAATTAAGATACATTGATAATTACTGGTGATTGGAATGTGAAATTTGGAAATGAAGAAAAGGATCGACTGCTGGAAAATATTGCCTTGGTGTAGAGACAACACCAGAGATCAGATGATATTATATCACACCAATGACTTACTGCAAATACATTTTTTTAACAACATAAATGACAGCTATACATGTGGACCTTGCAAGATTGAATACAGAGGAATTAAATCAACAATATCTATGGCAATAGATGGCGGAGAAGCCTGATATCATGAATCAGGGCTGACTATAGGACAGACCACCAACTGCTTACACACAAGTTCAAGTAGATGCTAAAAAAATTAATTCAAGTTTATGAGATCCAAAAATAAAACCTTGAGTATCTCCTGTTGAATTCAGAGACTATCTGAAGAATAGATTCAGTGCATTGAACACCAATGATTGAAGACCTGATGAATTGTGGAATGACACCAACATCATACGTGAAGAAAGCAAAAGGTCATTAAAAAGACAGGAAGTGGAGAAAAGACTAAATGGATGTCAGAAGAGACTCTACTCTTGAATGGAGAGTAGCTAAGATGAGTAGAAGAAATGATGAAGTTAAAAAGCTGAACAGAAGATTTCAAAGGGTAGCTTGAGAAGATAAAGTATTATAATGAAATGTTCAAAAACCTGGAGTTAGAAAACCAACAGGGAAGAATATACTCAGGATTTAAGTTAAAAGACCTAAAGAAAAAATTCAAGCCTCGAGTTGTAGTATTGAAGGATTCTATGAGCAAAATGTTGAGCAATGCAGGAGCATCAAAAGAAGATGGAAGGAGGACACATAGTCCCTCTACCAAAAAGAAATGGTCTATATCCAACCATTTCAGAAGGTAGTTAGCATATGATCAAGAACTGGAGGTATTCAAGAAAGAAGTGCTAGCTGCACTGAAGACATTGGCAAAAACAATGCTCTAGATAATGAAGGAATACCAATTGAGATGTTTCAACAAATGGATGCAACTTCAGAAGTGCTCATTTGTCTACACCAAGAAATTTAGAAGTTAGCTACCTGGCCAACTGACTGAAAGAGATTGATATTTGTGCCCATTCCAAAGAAATGTGATCCAATAAAATGCATAAATTATTGAACAATATAATTAATACCACATGCAATGAAATTTTGCAAAAGAGGATTTAAAAGTTGTTGCAGCAGTACATTGACAGGGCACTGCCAGAAATTCAAGCTGGATTCAGAAAAGGATGTGAAATGAGGGATATTATTGCTGATGTCATATGTATCTTGGCCAAAAGCAAAGAATACCAGGAAAATATTTACTTATGTATTATTAACTATGCAAACACATTTGACTGTGTAGCTCATAACAAATTAGAGATCACATTGCAAATAATGGGAATTCCAGAACACTTAGTTGTGCTCATGTGGAATCTATACATAAACCAAGAGACAGTCATTCAAAAAGAACAAGGAGATATTGCATGGTTTAAAAGATTTTGTCTGGGTTATATCTTTTCACCATACTTATTCACTCTGTATTTTGAGAAAATAATCCACGAAGATGTAGCATCAGAAATGGAGGAAGACTCATTAACAACCTGTGATATGTAGATGACACAATCTTGCTTGCTGAAAATGAAGAGGACTTGAAGCATCATTGATGAAGATCAAAGACTACAGTCTTCAGTATGGATTACATCTCAACATAAAGAAATAAAAAATTCCCCACAACTGGACCAATAAGTAATATCATGATAAATGGAGAAAAGCTTGAATTTGTTAAGGATTTCATTTACTTGGATCAACAGTCAACACCCATAGAAGAAGCAGTCAGTAAATGAAAGGCCATAGTGCATTATGCAAATTTGCTATAAAGACCTCTTTAAAGTGTTAAAAAGTAAAGATGTCACTTTGAGGACTGAGTTTTGCCTCATCCAAGCCATGATATTTTCAATAGCCTTATATGCATGTGAAATCTGGACAATGAATGAGAAAGACAAGAAAAATGGATGTCTTTGATATATGATGTTGGCCAAAAATACTGAATATACATATCATGGACTTCCAGAAGAATGAAAGCATCTGTTTTGGAAGAGGTAAAGCCAGAATACTGATTAGAAGTGATGATGGCAAGAATTTTTCTTACAAACTTTGGACATGTTATCAGGAATGATCAGTCCCTGGAGAAGGATATTATTCTTGGTAGAGTGGAGGGTCAGCAAAAAAGAAGAAGATCCTCAGTGTGATGGATTGCTACAGTGGCTGCAACAGGAAATCAAACATAGCAATAGTGAGGGTGCCTCAGGACTGGGCAGTGTTTCATTCTGTTATCTACAGGCTTGCTATGAGGCACAACTGACTCAACAGCGCAATTACACTATGGTTAGTAGATAAAACCTATGTGATAATCACTATAACATAGCTGTGCTTTGCATTTTGCATCAATAACTACCTTTTTCCAAGTGGCAGGATTTAACTCTTTGCTATGTTGTGGATATACGTAAACGATTGTTAAAACTGTTGAGTGTTTCTGTGGTAAATAGAGGAAATGCAAGGCATAGTATTGGGAGAAGACAGAAATAGCAGGTCAGGAAGGCTGAAAAAAGAGAGTGGTTTTTACTCTGGGCCTCTATTACAACTTATGGGAAAATAGTTTACAATGCTAATTTGATGAGAGATAATTAAAGAAAAAAGAAAAACCCCAAAGCAAAGTGTTCACTTCCAGGTTGAGTCAGATGTATGTCACTTTTGCCTATGAGGAAACCCTGATGACTTGTGTCAAAGGTTCACTATAGATGAATTAAATGGGTTCAACACTAGAAAAAGATAATCCATGGGAGGGGCAGTAAGGGTAAATCACTAACTAGAGAGCAAATACTTATTAACTTGGTGAAGGGAAAGGCAAAATACAATAAGAAAGAGGGCAGCACAACATGACCAAAACAAAGGAAGACACAAGGAGATGTACAACAGTAAAAGACAACTAAGCTAAATAATAATACATATTCCATCCTGTAATAATAGTAATGACAAGCAAAATCTGTGAGTAGATACATAGGGAGACATGCAAGCTGAACTGATGTGGAAAGTGAATGGAAATGCATTCATGAATATAAATAAATTTGACAGAGGATATTTCTACATATGTATCTGTAAGTGCTGCAAATATATCCGAGAATACAGTAGAACATATAAGGGGCAAAACTGTTGAAACTTAACTATAACAGACACCTTGAGAGATTGAGTCACTGGGCTTGGGAATTTAGGATTGCGGTCTTGCGGGACTCTAGGTCAATTGGCATAACATAACGGCCAAAGACAGTGTCCTACATTTTACTTAGATGAATAATACTAGGGTCTTAAAATCTGAGAGGTTCCATGTAAGATGCAACTATTGGTCTTAACCCATCCGGAACAAAGAAGAGTGAAGAAAATCTAAGACTCAAGGAAACAATTAATCCAAAGGATGAACATACCATGTGAAACACAGCCTCTACTACACTGAGATTAGAAGAACTACATGGTGCCCAGCTACCTCTACCTACTTCTCTGATCAGGATAATATTAGAAGGTGCTAGAGAAAGAGGGAAAAAAATCAAAGGCAGAACAAAATTTGGAATAATAAAAAAGGCCAGACACACTGGTCCATTAGAGACATGAAGCCCCTGAAACTGTAGCCCTTAGATACCTACAAGCCTGGAACTTAACCCACCACTGGAGATGAACTTTCCACCAAAAAGAGAAGGCTACAAAGTAAATAATTACACCACAGAGGAAAATACTTCTCAGTATAATCAACCATAGGAGAACAAAAGGGCAGATTTCCCAAAAGCAAAGCTCAGAAAGCAGGAGGGAGCTGGAAAGAATGAGGAATGGAAATGGGAAAGTGAAGGAAGGAGTGAGAAGAGTTTTGTTGTATTGAGGGTAGTACAATAATCATGAAACAAAAGGAGTATAAATTGTTAAATGGAAAACAATTAGCTCTGTAAGCTTTCACCTAAGGTACAATAAAATATTAAAAAAAAAAAAAAAAGATAATCCATCGAGAGTAATAGTTCCCAGATTTTAAAAATTAGTAGTATTTTTAGTGCCAAGGTTAATTTTTGTTTGTTTGTTTTGTTTTTAGATTTTCCCACATTAAGGAAGTACACCTTTAGAATCAATCAATTAAGATGAACAAGGAGAAGTATTATGAATTCAGTATCAATTACATGTGAATTTATATTTAGTTAAACATGAATTTAAGAAATAGTAGTACATACATTTGCAAAAAACTATGTTATTTTTATTATTAAATCTATGTGGATTCTTGGATTTCTTGCAATAACTCCAAAGTATCCTGGAATTTCTTTCCTATACATTAGGGTCCATTGATCTAGATTTAATTAGAATGTTTCCATCAAGGGACTTGTTCAATAAATTTACAACTTACAAATCCTCCTCTAATTTAGTATTATAAAAGTGTTTATTAAAGTGCCTAAGGCACTTGAGGGAGCTCTGGTAGCATAGTGGCTAAGGCACTTGACTGCTAACCAGAAGGCTGGCGGTTCAAACCCACCAGCCACTCCTCGGAAGGAAGGTTGGGCAATCTACTTCCATAGTGATACCGCCTCAGAAACCCAAGGAGGGGTTGTTATGAGTTGAGTCTGACTTGATGGCACATAACAACAACAACAATTTTATAAACAGTTTACTTGTTTTATAATCCATAAAAGGAACTATGATCACATAGTTAAAAAAGTAATTTGAATTATAGACCGGCATAATTTGCCCCAATTTTGAATCATATTATTGTTTTTTCTTCCTGTTATTGGCTGTGGTTCTATAAATCAGGAAGAAATCCTTTGCCATCTTCTGAGTTTTCTTACCTCTTGCAACAGGGTAAGTACAGATGGTAGATGACATGTGAGGAAAATTGCTCCACATGTCAGCACTGCCTGTGTGACCCGTGAGGTGTGGGGATGTAGGAATCAAACAGTACATTTCCGGAATGTCTGAAAATATGTGCCACATGTGGCCAAAGAGACATCTTTGAAAGCTGACTGCTGGATATGCTGATCTAACCAAAAAAATCAAGTATTGTGGAAGGGGGTGGAGGTGCGGCAGGGAAAATGTCTAGAACTCATAGAAATGACTGTTCTCAGGGAAAGTTACATTCATGCCTTGAACTGTGTCTATGATTCCTGTGCTTTATTCTGCTGATATCTGCATTTCCCTGGCCTCCCAGGAGGTCATTCAGCCATTCTGCCTAATAAAGCCCAGCCCTTCAGACCTAAATTGCAGCAGAAATGAATCATTGCCAGGGAGTGTCTTACAGAGTGAGATGAAAGGTCAGTGTGACAATATAGCTCTCTGCGTTTCTTATCAGCGTGGGCTACTAGGGTTGAGATACAGTGGAAAGAACATGTGTCCTGTCATCATTAAGACTTAGATAATCCTGGGCTGGTAACTACATGTTTCTGAGTCTCCATTTCCTCATCTCATCCTCATGCAACAGAGTTAAGAAAGAGCAGAAAAGGATTTAATTGAGATGAAGAAAAGACTCTAAGAAATTCTTTACAAAGTTTGCTGAATTGTTTGTTTTTATATTATAAGTCTCCTTCTCTTTGAACAACTCTTAGGCTTCTCTGGAAAGTGAAGGTCTATGAATGAAAGAATGGTCTACAAAGGATAATAAAGCACTGCCTTGACCTTTGTCCTGAGTTTAGCTACTCTATAAGCACTCATAAACTTGCATGCATTCTTGAGTTAAAGCCTCATTCTTGCTCTATATCCATGCAGCTCTATTAGTCTCTCCTTAGAAATAACATCCCTATTTTTCACACTGTTGTTGTTATGTGCCATTGAGTCAGACACAACTCATAGCGACCTTCATCACCTACTAAACTAAACTGAAAAGAGGTAAGTATGAAAATTTTAGTTTCATTGATAAGTTCAAGAGGACAAAATGCATTAAAAATTGTGATATACAAAGATCATACATTAGACTACAGGCAGCCTTGAACATGGTAGTTAAAGCAAGGGCTCTGGAGTCAGGCTGCTTAGATTGGATTTCAACTCTATCACCTACCACTGCATGGCCTTTTGTTGTGTTTGTCGTGTGCTGTTGTGTTGAGTCAATTTCAACTCACAGCAACCTCATGTGACAGAGTAGATCTGCTCCATAGGATTTTCTAGGCTGAAATCTTTGTAGAAGCATATAACCACGTTTTTCTCCCATGAAGCCTCTGTGTGTGTTTAAACCTCCAATCTTTTAGTCAGCAGCTGAGCGCTTAACCATTGAACAAGTAGTGTGACCTTATGTAAATAACTTAATCTTCATGTATTTCAGCTCTGTAACATGAAGAGGGTAATGAAACTACCAACCTCGTAGGTTTTTTATGAGAATGAAATGAAATCATAGATGTAAGGGGCTTAGAACACAGCTCTATTAATATAAGTTGTTAGTATTAGCAAGGATATCAGTATGACTTAAGAAATCCTAACTTTTAAGGAATTTTATCAGGATATATTGCAGCATTACCAGGTCAGTATTGAAAAGGGTGGTTCAAACCCACCAGCCACTCCTTGGAAGGAAGGTTGGGCAATCTACTTCCGTAGTGATATCACCTTGGAAACCCAGGGAAGGGTCGCTATGAGTCAGATCCGACTTGACGGCACATAACAACAACAATTGAAAGGGGCAGAAGGTATATGGAAGGATATCTGATTTTTGAGATTTTTGATTTTTGAGCTTAGTCTGAAGAATCAAATTCTGTTGCTGTTTTAGTAGAATTGTGTCATGATGGGACACTATGATGGAAATCTGCCTTATTGAAATGTTAGTCTTCCAGTACAGTCTCTGGTAAACCATCCTAGGAATCAGAGAACACCAAGCTCAGAGACCCAATTTTACATTCTTATGTAGCATAGTTTATTAAGCCAATTGAAGATAGAGAGACGTGAACAGAACTAGATATGGCAAGTTAAGACTTAGAGTAAGTTGCAAACAAGGTGGATGGACCAGGCTGCCTGAATCTTGGTGCACAAAACCTATACCTGCTATGTCTCTTTGTCATATCAGTCTTCTCTGCTGATGGGATGACAGAGGTTTGATTTAGGTGCTGTGGATCAATGTATGAGACACACATTTTTCTGTTGGAGATACATAGGGACAAGTAAACCTGAACAATGGCTATAGACTGCCCATTGAATAGCCATGGGATTTATTGGGCAGAAGACTGAGCCACAATAAGTATCACCAATAGGTAGCTGAGTTTAAGTCTCAAATACTGAGTGCTCTCACATATTTCAAGAATCCTGACTATTTAATGCTTCTTGTATAATTTGTGTACCATGTCTCACCCATTTTTGGAGTACCTTGAATATTTCAAACTTTGATGGCTTGTTTCTTTAGTGTCCCATGAAAATTAGGTATCTATTGATCTTTCCATTCCTTCCTATTTCTGTTTAACACCCATATTCACAAACTATATAAAAAGCTTATAAATTGCATCTCTCCACTTGTTTTCTTTCCTTGGTGGAAAGAAAGTTTAAATGCACCTTGTGGAGCTTACCTGTTGTGTAGCAGGTTAGGAAATACATGGCACACATGGTTTTCACCTTAGACAGTGGCTCATGGTAGATTTTCAGGTCAAATAAAGAGGTTAGGAAATTGGAATTATCTAACCAGGGACCGCCTAAGGCACTTGCCTGCTAACCAGAAGGCTGGTGGTTCAAACCCACTGGCCACTCCTTGGAAGGAAGGTCGGGCAATCTACTTCCATGGTGATATTGTCTCAGAAACCCAGGGAGGGGCATCTATGAGTCAGGTCTGATTCGACGGCACATAACAACAAAAACTGGGGACCAATCTAGTAATCTACATCCAGTCTAACCCACAATCACACACCAGTTGCTATGGAGTTGATTCTGGCTCATGGGAGACCCATGAGTGTCAGAGTGCCTTATTTTTTAGAAGTAGATTGCCAGGCCTTCATTCCAGGGTACCTCCGGGCAGACTCAAACCTCCAACCATTTTGTTAGCAGTTGAGCATATTGACTGCTTGCACCACCCAGGGAAACCTGAACATATAACGGGTTCTATATAAAAGATTGCTCAATTAATAAATGCCTTACTTTTTTAAGCATGAGTGAATTATCCTAAATTGTGTTGTTATAACTATTTTAATGTTCACTATGTTTTCACATCAAATAACTCATTTAGTTTTCACAACAGTGCTGTCAAATAGGTAGAATACAATTTACTTTTTTTTTTTTTTTTTTACAGATGGAGAACTGTTCTACAGATGGAGAACTGAAGTCCTCAAACGTAACTTGTTTAAAACTGCACAGCAATTCCCAGATGGAACTGATTCTGAGCTCAGATTTTCTGATTCCTAGTGCTCTGTGAACTCTGAATCTTCCTTCTCTAGCTTTAGAACACCAGACATGAAGAGCTGTGTCCTCAGCTGGACCAGTAAGTAAGATCTAATGATTTCCTTTACTCAAACCGCGAATAATTGGTTGGCAAAGTATAAACAGTTACGAGATTCAGGTTATGAAAAGAAAGATACAACTCCTTGCATGACATGTTTATTTGACTAATTCTGAAATATGTCTTCTTTATTAAATCCATATCACTTATTCCATAAAAATGTCCTGGGACATGTGCAATACTGAATTTTATCTCTAAGATGAGTAGCCAACGTTTGTATTCCCAGAGCGTTAAAACATAGGCTTAGCCACTCTAGGGCATTTAGAAACAAAGCGTCACTTTTATTTTTCCCCAACTTAATACTTGGAAGGTTCTGCAGAGTCCTGAGATTCAGAACAATATTGCCAAATGGGTGTCAGCTATAAGCCTTCCAAAATTGTCCGCTGTTAAGATATTTAAAAATTAGAAGCACTCGGTTGTGTTTGCAGAGCCAGATTCACATTCTCTGTAACCCTGTGAGGGAATTCATTCACACAGGATGTAAATTTGGCCATCAGCTCCAAGAAGCAAGCTGAATTAAACTCATGGGGGGGGGGGGGGGAAAAACCTTTGTTTATTCCCCAAGAATGGGTTTGCAATTTTTGTGCCTCAGAATATTAAAAAAAAAAAAAAAAAAAAAAAAATGAATAGGAGTGTGTAAACCAGGTATTTTCTTTGCCTCATAGGGCAATGTTTAAAGTAATTGAATGAGTATCAGTTGCTGGAGCCCACAGGCATACAGATGACTCTAACCACCTCACACTGGGCGGTCGCTGACTGACTCTATTCAGACTCTCTTTTATAGTCAATCCAAGTGATGCCTCAGGATTTGTTTTTTCCCCTTTAAGTAGCCAGCTGTGGTCATTGACTGTAGTTGTGAGATGGCTGCTCTGAATTTAGTTTGGATTTCTCTAATTTTAGACACATTAAAGAGCTCTGGGAAGGGATTTGTAATGTGTTACAACATTCTTTCTTTCTTTCTTTTTTTTTTTTTGGCCAGTGAGTGTCACACAGCTGTGTGTATGTGTTTATAGGACTAAGTGTGTGTGTGTGTGCTCCACATGCATGGGGTAGGAGGGGAAGGGCATAAAGAAAGCAATTCTGAGTCATTATCTGTCAAGGGATTTCTTACGGGAACTATTATAACTTTAGTTCTTTCTTTTTTTTAATTAAAATCAACAGTGAAAATAAAAATGTATAATATAATAATTATATGTGGACATGCAGAATTTCTTGTTCTCCCTGGTAGCAGAGTGCCTAAGACACTTGACTGCTAACCAGAAGGGTGGCCGTTTAAACCCACCAGCCACTCCTGGGAAGGAAGGTTGGGCAATCTATTCAGTAGTGATACTACCTTGGAAACCCGAGGAGGGGTCACTGTGAGTCGGGTCTGACTGGACGGCACATAACAACAACAACAACAACAACGAGAGATTTAATGTAATTTAGAATACACCCTCGATAAATCATAATGTCTTCGTAAAATAATGGAAAATTGCAGAAATTTTTTCTCCTAAATATTCTGTGTAATTTGTCATTATACTGAGCAATCTATATTTCAGTTCTTTGATAATTTTTAAAAGCAGTGATAAATCTTGTGTCTGACAACATAAAAATGTAATTAACCCCATGGTGGGAATAATAGGATAAGAGGATTGTGCTTTCACTTATGACACTGAAAAAAGAGAGATTAAATAACATTCCTTTCAAAATGTTTCATGTTTTTTAATCACTAAACAGATCTGTAGATAGATCTCTCTCTCACTATGTAAGAACTCAGTAAGAAGTTATGCCTTTAGTCATTATGCTCTAATACTTCCTAAAGCTATTCTATTTTCTTAACACTTGCATTTACAGTTAGCCTACAGTTACCAACCTAGTTTACGTACATCATTCACTGGGCACTAAAAAATAATCCTAATATTTTCTGTGATTTGCAATTTTTTCCCTTCAGGGTCAGTGTTAAATTTTGAATTTCTTTTTGCTCTCCACTAGCATTTCTAGTGTTCTTTCTTAAAGATGATTCAAAATACAACTTTATTACATGAGTTCCACTAGAAAACAGTTAGCGTTATATAAAAATATATTTACAATTTCATTTTCCATTTTACTTAAAAATAATAATTAGCCACCACTTTGGGGGTATTAGGAGCTATGCTCAGCATTTTACAAACATCTTGTTATTAAGTCCTAACAAAACCCTTGTAAGATAGGCTTTATTTTATTTTATTACCTTTATTTTTATTGATAACTAAACTTAAACATAGGAGTTCTGGTGGTGTAGAAGCTCTGGTGGCATAGTGTCTAAGGCATTTGACTGTAAACCAGAAGCTTGTTGGTTTAAATCCATCAGCCACTCCTCAGAAGGAAGACTGGGCGATCTACTTCCGTAGAGAAACTGCCTGGGAAACCCAAGGAGGAGTCATTATGAGTCAGAAATGACTCGACAGAAGTGAGTTTGGTTTAAAAAAAAAAAAAAAAAAAAAACCCTTAAACATAGGGTGTTTAAATAACTTGTAGGAGAATAAACACCTCATAAGTTATTGAGCAGAGTTCTCAAAACAGAATCCCATATTTCCTCTTTTGTATATATGCATTTTAAAATTTATTCAAACTATTTTAATTCAAAAGGAAGAAGGTCTAATTAGTAAGGCTATTTCACAAAAGTACGCATGTTCCTTTCACGTAGTTTTCCTTAAACATGTAATCACTAATAAACGTATTGGGAGCAGTAGTATTAGAATCCTCACCTTCCATGAAGAGACCCAGGTTTGACTGTGGCCAATGCACCTCATGCATAAGCCTATCTGTCAGTGGAGGCTTGAATGCCTCTGTGAAGCTGAACAGAGAGCTGTTTTGGCTATCTCGTGCTGCTGTAACAGAAATAACACAAATGTGTGGCTCTAACAAATAGGGATTTATTCTCTTAAACTTTGGGATGCTAGATGTCCAAGTTCAAATTGCCAGGCTCTAGAGGTTGGGCAAAAGTACCTCGACCTTGGGTTTCAGCTCTGTCTCTTCCTCCCTACCCACTGGAGGTAGAGGTGTCTCTTCACTCAGGCAGCTGCTGGCTGCTGAGGCTAACAAGCCCAAGGTTGACAAATAAAATGGCATAGTCCCTATATTACTAAACACCACATCAGGCCATTAGTTCAAATCCAGCGATAGTCCCAAGATCAGCAGACAACATGGCAGGCTGCTAAATGAAGACTTGGCTACACACAGGGTTTAATCATGTCAAAAACTTTCCAAGACCATTCCTAAAGCTTCTCCTTGTATACTGGAAGCAGACCACATGTCTAAAGCAGCTACTTAGGGACTCAGAAGATTCTACCATGGAGTTGATTGACAGTCTCATTATGGGGAATAACTACAACCCACTTCCCTACCACTGAAAGCCAAGCCAAGCCAAGGTGACACATAACCTTAACTACCTGTTCTGGTTACGTAGTGATGCTCTGACAAGAATATACCACAAATGGGATGGCCTTAACAAACAGGAGTTTATTCTTAAAATTTGGAGGCTTTAAGTCCAAGTTCAAGTGCCAGGCTCTAGCAGCTGGGTGAAAGCCCCTCAACCTGTGGTCCAGCTTTGCCTCCTGTTCCCGGCCCACTGGAGCTAAAGGCATTTCTTCACTCAGGTAGCTACTGGCTGCTGAGACTGAGAAGCCCCAAGGCTGACAAGGAAAGAAGCACAGTCCCAATGTTACCAAACCACAGGGCAGGCCATTAACTTAGGTCCATTGGAAGTCCCAAGGTAGGCAGAGCATAGCAGGCTGCTGAGCAATGACACGGCTACATGCAGGGTCCAAGTATGCCATAGGCAAGAGACCATTACCAAGGCTTCTCCTTTTATACAGGAAGCAGACCACCTTCCAAAGGCAGCTACTCAGCTGCTTGTGGTAGATCCCACCATGGAGTTGATTGCCAGTCTCATCATGGAGAATAACTACCAACAGCTGCCTAGCCACTCAACTAGACCCAGCCAAGTTGACACAAAAACATAAGTACCACAATTCCACCCCTTGTCAACTTGGCATCTGTACAGATCTTCATTGGGTGGCATCTGTACAGATCTCCTCCACTGGGTGGCTCTAGTCCCATAGCACCTCCAAGTGGTGACCTCACCCCCTTGGCTTCATGGGCCCCCATTCCTCTCCCTCTTGGGCATGACAGCCCCACTCCCTCACTCTTGGGCAGTGGCTATGGTCCCATCCCACTGGCTCACATGAATGAGCAGCCCCACACTCCAAAACCAAGTGGGCGAAGGCCTGGCTCTTTGAGACGTAGGGGGCTGTGATCATTCCACCCCCAAAGGCCATGGTCCTACCCTTTCAGGCTGAGGCAGCTCTGCTTCCATTTCCTTGTTCTTTGCTTCTGCTGATTAATGCCCGAGGGCAACCCAGTCCACCAGTAAGCCGCCTAACCTAAGGCATCAAGCTTTCCACTCTGTGGACTGGTAAGGCTATTGTTGTCTCATGCTGGTCACTGGGCTCTGCTCCTGCTGTCTCTCATGGCATATGCTGGGGTCTCTCTGCCAGGGTCTTGGGTCAAGGACACACTCCACTCCTGTTTCCACATTTTAGGTATCTGTCAGAGCAGCACCCCACTCTCGGTATCATATTCTGTTCTCATCACCTAGTACTGCTCTGACAAGAATATACCACAAATGCGATAGCCTTAACAAACCTGAGTTTATTTATTCTTACAATTTGGAGGCTTTAAGTCCAAGTTCAAAGTGCCAAGATCTAGGGGCTGGGTGAAAGTCCCTCAGCCTTGGGCTTCAGCTCTGCCTCCAGCTCCCAGCCTACTGAAGCTGGAGGCTTTTTCTGCACTCGGACACTACCACAGGAATTTTGGTGGCTCAGTGGTTTGGGCATTGGGCTGCTAACCTAAAGGTTGGTGGTTCAAACTCACCCTCTCCACCATGGGAGAAAGATGAGGCAGTCTATATTTGTAAAGATTTACAGCCTTGAAATCCCTGTGGAGCAGTTCTACTCTGTCCTATGGGAGTCAAAATTAATTTGATGCCAGTGAGTTTGGTTTTGGTTTATGATGCTGAACAGATTTCACTGGAGCTTCTAGACTAAGATGAATCATGAAGAAAGGCCTGGTGATATACTTCTGAATATAAGCCAGTGAAAATCCTATAAAGCTCAAGTTCCAATCCACATGGCTATGGCATAGGAATGAGGAGTCCTTCATCTGCTGTGCATGAAATTGCCATGGGTCAGAGACCAACTAGAGGGCAACAAACAATAGTGACAAATCATATTGACATACCACAGGATCAATTTAAACAGTACTTCTGTTTGTTTGAGATTTTTCTTCTTAATCTTAAAGCCAAAATGCACCTACTTTATTATTATCTCAATACTTTTAAATGTTGACACTCATTATTTTTCCTTCTCCTTAGAATTACTTAAGTACATATAGCATGATAACTTGGTTATGTTGAAGATGCCTCTTATGTTGATTGTGACAAATGCTTCCAAATAGCCCTTAAGAATTAGCCAAAGTTTAAAAAGATGGTGAGGACCAGGTTTGCTGGTCCAATAGAGCCTGATGGAACCACTAAGACTATGGCCCCTAGCTGCCCTTCAGGTCTGGAATTGAACCCACACCTGTGGTTTTCAGCCAAACACAATACAGGCATATGAGTTAAACATTTACCTCAAGTAGATACACTCCTTGGAGAGAACAATCATG
>NW_006921642.1:9083164-9094331 GCF_000298275.1 Orycteropus afer afer
GCATTGTGGTAAACTGTGGTCAATGACATGAGACAAAGTATATGTGAACTGCTGTATGGAGAGTGAATTTGCTCTGTAAATTTTCACCCAAATCACAATTAAAAAAAAAAAAAAAAAAAATTAGCTAAAATTTCCTCTCTGATTAAACAAACAAACAAGCATTCAAAAAAGACTTCCTTATATTTTGGACACATAAATCATATATGTAGAGTCATTTTTCAAAGTCTCAGTATTTAAGAAAGAAGTGGGCGTATTACACCTTTTATCCATAAAGAAGTGTGAAATGTTAGTGAATCAGTTTAGGGTTCCAAAGACAGGCATTTAATGGTAGTTCTTTCCTGCTGTTAGGAAAACTGGAGGATGAAGGCCTAGGCTAAGACTTCTCTGATTGCTTCCAGTTAAATCAAGCAATGTTAAGGAGAATCTTATTTCTAAATATGTTGAAGGCAAATATCGACTTGTTACTATCTATTGGCAAATTATTTTCACATGAGATGTGAACATGTTTATATTTTTCTATGATGGCTATATTGCCCTCTTTGACTATGAGGTAATACTCTGTGGTTAAATTAATGACTAGAGATAAGCTTAAGCAACTCAAGTTAGTTTGTAATTTGCTTGTCATCTCCTTCAGTGACATCTTGAAACTACTGCAAATTGTTCAGTAGATCTCAATGCTTCTCTCCAATTGAAATAGAACCATTATATTCTTTGGGCTTAAATTTTTACTTTTGCCCCATCCAATTTACTCAGACTTAGTTGGATTTTATACTAGGGCATTGTCAATCAGTTTGCCAACCAAATTATGCATATTTAATGGTACCTTTTTTCTGAATTGCTCAAAGCACTTTATGTGTTCTGGCAGACTCTCCCTGTGTCTCACTGTGAAAAACTTGGCCAGGTTAATGAGCTATTTCAGTTAGGTATGTTGTGAGCAGTAAAAGAGAACTAAAAGCAATAAATACAAACAAGGATTCATTAAAACGTGGCTTCCAGATCAATGATTCAAACTTCCCTTTATCTATGTAAGATGATGATCACTTACAAAATTTGAATGTACCCTCTTGAACATTAGCAACACAAAGTGTAGTATGTATTCTATATACCCAGTGTTTCATCTGTAAAATAAATGGCAATATATCTTCTATTGACTTTTCAAACCGGTATGTTCTATTTTGTGTAAAAGCCACCGGAGTTTTAAAAACCACTTTTTTTTTTCCTTGAATTGGGAGAACAGCCATTGTATATGGTATTTATTAAATTAAAAGGGAAATTTAATGGGTGATCTAATACTTTTTTCTTCTTTTCTATTATCAGAATTCCATTTCTCTTGCACATGAGTTAGCCCTCTTAGCAATATATGACCCTCATTTGCAAAGCAATTTGGATGCCAATATGTGTGATTTATCTTCAATATCCAGAGCACTATGCTTGCTTCATACTTCTCTACCCTTCTAGCTATTCTAATAATTTCTTTTGAAGTGAGGTCTGTTTATTCTGCCATCCATTCTCTCTCTATGCAGCTTAATTAGTCAGTGGAGACTGAGAGATTTTGTTTTTATTGTTGGTGAGGTGATTGGTTAGATGCTTTGTCCCTCCTAGATTTCCAGTAATCTACTCAAACCCCCAAATAAATATGTGATCTTGGTAAAAACAATAAGTATATGAATGTAATGCAGTTTCAAGACAAGTCATTTAATTAACAGTTTTTCCTTCTTACCCCAAGTTTATTTCCACCCCTCCGTTTCTTCTAGAAAATAATATGGTAGGTAACCACAAATTTAACCACTTCTTTTCCTTCTACACATTGTGACTTCTTGTCTTGGATTTTTAATACCAAAGCTTGTCATGAATTATAATATTCACTATATCTTCCCTGCAGCGTGACTTGTACTGTAGAGATTTTGTGACCCTAGAACACTTATTTGATTACTGTTGTAAACCAAGTACTGCCCTGGCTAGCATTAGGAATGTATTTGTTTGTTTGCTTTTTTACACTAAAAAGTGAAAAAGTTGTTAAAAAGACCATCAACATTATTTCTGGAAGAAAGCTGTGTGATACTTTAGATCATACTATTATTTTTCTCTTATTCTTTAAAAAGGTTTCAATGAAGCTTGCATAAAGACACAGGTGTATAGTAATAGAGGTGAAGCAAGCCTCATTCAAGACTGAAATGATTGTTAAGAGCACCATTTCCAATATTTCCTCCAACCAACTGCTGAATTGTCATTATTAAAAATGTCTTCCTTTGGTCTACCTTATGTTAGCTAGGTAAAGGGTAGTAAGGTCTTAAGATGTTATTAATCACACATATCTTAATATGAGTGTAGAATTTTAATGTATCACTTATTTTTGTTTGACAACTTTCTGTAATTATAACTTAGAATGCATATGACATTGGTAGTGTTGGATTGAGAAGGGAAAAACCCTATGTGCAATGTGACATTCTGTGTTTATATATATATATATTTTATATGTGTTGTTGTTGTTGTTATGTGCCGTCGAGTCAAACCCGACTCATAGCGACCCCTCCTTGGGTTTCCGAGGCAGTATCACTACGGAAATAGGAATGCCCAACCTTCCTTCCGAGGAGTGGCTGGTGGGTTTGAATATATATATATATATAAAATGGGAGCTCTGGTAGCATAGTGCCTAAGACACTTGCCTGCTAACCAGATGGCTGGCGGTTCAAACCCACCAGCCACTCCTCGGAAGGAAGGTTGGGCATTCCTACTTCCGTAGTGATACTGCCTCGGAAACCCAAGGAGGGGTCGCTATGAGTCAGGGCCAACTCGATGGCAAATAACAACAACAACAACAACGTATATATATATATTTCATCGTTTCACTAAAAATCTCAATAAAAAATAAAAGTAGTTCTATATCCATATGTTCTAAGTTTAGAGAGCCACCTGTAATTGGGACGGTCACTTCTTCTCAGGGTTTAATGATAAGGTGGGCAATCCTACTTCCGTAGTGATACTGCCTCAGAAACCTAAGGAGGGGTCGCTATGAGTCGGGGCCAACTCGATGGAAAATAACAACAACAACAACCAAAATCATCCCTCTTCTATTATAATGACCACTATCAACATTCCTAGCATTATAATGATTGCCTCCTAGTCAATATAAATGGGGGGGAGTAGAACATAAAAATCAATTTTGGGAGAATGAAATATTGAGATCCTCTCTCTTTCTTTCCTATGGTGGAAGAGATAGTTACTTCTTCTCCCCAAAATTAACAGAGGAAGAACCTCGGAGAAATATCAGAGAAGTTTATGAGGGAACTCAAACTGCTTCCTACTTCCACTAAACCAGAGTCAGTTATTAATTGTCTCAGTTAAAATTTGGTCAGACTCTGCTTGCTCAGTATCTAATGTTCCTGAGGGAAGAGAAGAACCCAGCAGTAAAAACAATGGTGGTACTGACAGATGGATGTGAGGCATTAGTGTTTCACTGGTTACAGCCTCATCTTCCAGGCAGGACACCTAGGTTCAATTTTCTGCCAGTGCACCTCATGTGCAGAAACCAGCCCTATCTCAGCAGAGGCTTATGCATTACTATGATACTGAACAAATTTCAGTGGAGCTTCCAGATTCCACTGGGCTGTGAAGAAAGGCCTGGTGATCTACTTCCAGAAATCAGTCAGTGAAAACTCTATGAATAACAATGATCTGATTTCCAGGTAATTATGTGGATAGCACAGGACCAAACAACATTGTGTTCTATTGTATGTCAGGTTGCCATTTGTTGAAGATCAACTCAACAGCTACAAATAACAAGAGAGTAATGATAGTGAAGATGTCAGCACTCCAAAGATATGTGAATTTCTCATTGTCAAATGGACACTATAGAAGATGAATGACTTTGATCCTAGATACTTTCAAACAGCTTCAGGTTGGTTCACCTGGGGTGCAAAGTAGGGAAGGAGTGAAAGAGGGAGGCAAAGCCTGATCTCCCATTTCAAGAAAATGTGCAATACAGAGGTTCCCCCAGTACTTCCTGCAGTAACCACATCAGAGCTCCAGGAAAAGAAAGCCAGTAGTTCGACATGTGCCACACAGACATTATTGACAGCCAATGAAGTTCAGACAGAAAAATAGAAACAGAAGCGATCACACATTTGCCCAGTAAATTAAGGAGAACTTCGTTTTCATCTTCCCTGCTCTTTAATCCATGAGTGTATGAGTCAGAGACAAGAGAGAGAGCCGACCCATGTCCACCCAGCCCTGTAGCTCTTATAGATCTTATCCTAGCCTGCTTGGGGAAAGGGGAGGAAAAGTGATTTGAATCACATGGGAGAGTAATGATAAAAGAAAAAGGACTGAGAGTTAAATGCTAAAACAAACTTCTTCAAATAACCCGAAGTGACTGATAGTATATATTCTGGCCTGATGTCATTAAGAGAAATTTGTCCCTGTGGGGAAATGAGGTTTAGTGTGGCACATAAGGGGACATTTATTAGAAATGTAAAACCATTTCATTATGCCAATGAATTAAGACTTCTTACATACCTGCAATTACATTAATTTTGCATTATTAAACACTGACCTGGTTCATATTGGATGTTATACTGGACAGTGCTATGTCTGCCAATCACATTTTTGAAATGAACTGCCAATTCTTTATAATTTATGTGTATTCTGTAACATAACATTAGCTATCTTAGTACATACATATGCGATTGGCCATAATTCAAAAATAAATTAAAATATTTCCATTTATACAAAAATGAAAATGAGAGACAAGCATAAATTTCAGGATATCATCACATGTGCTTTGAGATCATGAATGAGTGAAAGGAGAGCTTTTGCTGGTATAGAGAAAGGATCCTGGAAGGAGTGGTCGCAAATTGACTTGAAGCTTTAGCTATAGCAAGACAAACTGATGGTTGAGGAAGTGCTAAAAATGCACATTAAAGCTTTTATTCTATCAGTCAGTGTTTAGGAGACAGAAGAGATTTTTATTCATACTTCTCTCAATGAGTTTGTACAGGCCACATATTGAAGAAAGATGTACAACTATCACCCTGTTTTGGTTATTTCTTGCTGCTGTAACAGAAATACCACAAATGATGGCTTTAACAAATAGGAATTTATTCTCTTGCTGTTTTGGAGGCTAGAAGTCCGAGTTCAAAGTGCCAAGCTCTAGGGGTTGTGTGAAAGCCCCTTGATGTTGGGCTTCAGCTCTGCCTCTTGCTCCTGGCCCACTGGAGCTAGAGGTGTCTCTTCACTCAGGCAGCAGCTGACTACTGAGGCTAACACGCCCAAGGTCCACAAATAAAAATAGCAGAGTTCCAATATTACCAAACAACATGGCAGGCCACTAATTCAATCCAGAGACAGTCCCAAGTTTGGCAGGAAATGTGACAGGCTGCTAAATGAAGACTCAGCTACACACAAGGTCCATGCATGTCAAAAGCCGCCAAGACCATTCCCAAAAGTTCCCCTTATATATGTGGAACAGATTGCATCTCTGAAGCAGCTACTCAGCTGCTCACAACAGATTCCACCATGGAGTTGACTGCCAGTCTCATTATGGGGATTAACTCTAACCAACTGTCCAGCAACTCAAAACCAGGCCTAGCCAAGGTGACACATAACCTTAATTACCACAATGAATTACTAGAAACAAAGGCCTGATAATCCTCTTCCAAAAATCTGCCATTGAAAACCCTATGAATCACAAATGTTGATACATAACCAATTTTAGGGATGGTGCAGGAGTAAGCAGCATTTTGTGCTTTGTTCATGGGGTCACCATGAGTCAAAGGCCAATTCCAGACATATAACAATAACAAAGTCTCATATTAGTGGTTACATATTGCTCATAGAGAGAGTGCAATCAATATATGTAGTTAAATAGGCAATTACAATGTGACTAACAAACACTGGTGTTTGAGTAATTTAGTATCAAAATTCTAGTGACTCCACAGGAGAAAAGGTCTAGTGATCAGTTCTCTAAGATTATAGCCTATTGAGCAGTTCTCCTCTGTCATATAGGGTCACTATGAGTCTGCATCGACTCAATGGCACACAACAATAGTATTTGAATTATTATAGACTAAACTCTAAAAATTTAAAACTTGACTCTATAGACTAATTCTATCCCAAAAGGAAAAAAAGAAATAATTAAACTCTAATTTTTCTCTAAAGGTTTTAATTTGTGACTGATTTATCATTAGCTATTGTGTAAATTTTTACAAGCAAAAATATAGTTGTTGTTGTTGTTGTTATGTGCCGTCGAGTCGGCCCCGACTCATAGCGACCCCTCCTTGGGTTTCCGAGGCAGTATCACTACGGAAGTAGGATTGCCCAACCTTCCTTCCGAGGAGTGGCTGGTGGGTTTGAACCGCCAGCCGTCTGGTTAGCAGGCAAGTGTCTTAGCCACTATGCTACCAGAGCTCCCAAAAATATAGTAAACAATATAAATATCATGTTGATATTTTATTACACTAATTAGTTGCTTTTCCAAAATTCATTTAATATTCAACATTAAAAATTCCATGATCTTCTAAAGAAGAAATATCATCACCTATCATGAAATTAAGCAGAGCTTACAAAATTATATAGTTTTTATTTTTTATGTTTTAATATGCCTAAGTATTAACTAGATTTGAATGAAAGTGATTTTTTATAACTTAAGAAATAGCTCCTTATAGCTTTCATGGAGAATTTCTGAACTTACTGTTTTTATATCTCTTCATGATGAACTGCTTTGAATCATTAAAACACTTTTTGTATTCCCATCATCTACATCTAAGATGCATATATGTCATTTGACTGCAGTGTATTTATTCAGAGTTCTACTCAGGCCTCAACGAAATGTCATTTTGACCTGCTGCACATTTTTACTTAAGAATTACTTTTAACAATAAGTCACTAGTGTACTTGTTTCTGGACTGACTTGAGATTTTTGGCACAATATGAAAAGTATTTGGAAAGTGTAAGTAAAAAGCCTTCCGTTTCAGAAGAAATAATGTCCCTATTTGCCATGGAAACTGGAGGACTTTATGAAAAGGAACTCAACTGTTTTTTGTAGAGAGCCTAAAATTATTCTAAAAATAAGTTGTATTCCCAGCTTCTGCTAGCCAATGCACAAAGATTTCATCTCACATGGTTTTCCCTCTTGGAGAAAAATGCCATGTCATTTGAATATTTTACTTTTCCATTATATAGAAAGTATAGAGAAATATACATGTTACACACTGTAGGGACTCCATAATCATTCTTAAATTAAATTAATTTAAATATATTTTGAAAGCATAAGATAATGATTTGTGCCTTCTTCAGGATAATAGTTTAAGAGACAAATATATTACCTCAAAGTTAGAGCATTTCATATTTAAATTTTCTAAGAATTTTCTACAGATAATTTTTACATACAGCATAAGACACAAACAAAATAGGATGCTAAATGATAAAAGAAAAATTGAGTGAACACATATGAGTGAATAGAAGTATGAAGTCATCATTTCTGACAAGAAATGCCATGTTATAGAACTTGTCCTTTTAAACCAGATGCTTCAGTCATCTATGTAGCCAGACATGGAGCAAGGATTTAAAGCCATATGCCACTAACACATTTATGGATGCCCCAGGATCATTGAAAGGGATCTAGAGCTTAATTAAAGACAGAAGGGCTTCATGCAAGAAGGGAAACCACAACATGTTATTTGGAAGACCAGGCTGACAGGCTATAAAGTGTAAAATGTAAAGGAAGAGCAAATACAATCTCCAAAATGGCATGGATCAAGAGGTTAGCTGAAGTCCATACAGGTAAGATTCATATTCCACTATGACTGTCCTCATTGGATAAAGAGTTATGTTACTTAAAGTAATAGAATCACAGTGGACAAATCAGCCCATTTATTAACAGAAATATTCTTAAATTCAACTTTCATTCAATAAATATGTATTCAGTGCCTATATGTTCCAGGCACTATGTTAACTGCTAGGAATGAAACAATGACTAGGAGAGACTGATTCCTACCCTCAAATATCAATTATTCTGTTGGGCACAGGGGCCTATGAACTTCTAAGGTATTATTACAAGAAAGAGAGGAAATTTTGACTCTATACAGTGCTTATAAAGGTGACCAAGGGATTTCAAGGAGGAAATGGTTATAGAAACTTGGCTCATTGGATATATTCTCCAGTCTTCAAAAACCAGAACTAAACCAGTTGCCTTCAAGTTGATTCTGACCCCTGGAGACCCCATGTATGTCAAAGGAGAACTGAGCTCTGTAGGATTTTCATTCAGTGATCTATTTTTTAGAAGCAGACTGCCAGACATCTGTTCTGAGGTACCTTTCAGTACCTCCAACCTTTTAGTTAGCACTTGAGTGCATTTCTGTTACCACCCAAGTACTCTGTCCAGTCCCCAGGGAACCATATATATGTAATTAATTATCAAAATGAGAATACTTGTTTGTTGAATAATTATTGTGGTCCACAGAGTAGTATGGAAGCCACAGAACACATAGTTAATCTGTATTTAACTGACATATTTTTGGAACTAAGTAAACACTTTCTTTTCTGTATAGTTAACCATCATTTTATCGATAGATAAACATTTATTTTACAATTTGATTGACGATGAATAAAGTACAAAAATAGTGTGCAGTTAAAAGACTGGTGGTAGAACGTGCTGACTCAACACCAGATATTGAATTCAGAAGTTCAGTCTGACAGGAAAGATTGTGTTTCAAAAGTAAGACCCTCCTTTTGTCAACATTTTTTGTGAAGGGTTAGGTGAAATTATGGTAGGTCATCTTGCTGTATTTGCACATAACAAAGTCTAGAAAGTTAATGAATATTTAGATCCAAATAATTCTTAGTAATCTAGAACAATAGGACAATTTTTAAAAAAGTTAATACTTTATGGGGATAAATGTAAGATATTACACTTAAATTTAAGCAAAAAAAAAAAAAAAATCATTGCAATGGAAACAATCCATGAGAGGATGATTTTTAAGTGGTAGATTGGAAGTGAAGCTATCAGGTAAGGTAGGAAGACTGGTCACTGGTGAAATACGATCCAGACTTATGCAATGTCAGTTCCATCATTTAAGATCTCATAGTTGACTACACATCTATGAATTTGTACAACAACTATATATATATATATATATATATATAATATATGAATAAAGTACAAAAATAGTGTGCAGTTAAAAGACTAGTGGTAGAACGTGCTGACCCAACACCAGATATTGAATTCAGAAGTTCAGTCTGACAGGAAAGATTGTGTTTCAAAAGTAAGACCCTCCTTTTGTCAACATTTTTGTGAAGGGTTAGGTGAAATTATGGTAGGTCATCTTGCTGTATTTGCACATAACAAAGTCTATATATATATATATATCAGATATATATATATATATTTAGATAGTGGGAGCTCTGGTAGCATAGTGCCCAAGGCATTGTGTTTCTCCTGGAGGTAGCATGCTGCTCACAGATACAGGTCAAGTGTTTGCACTGTATTTCTCTACATCCAAGAGAAGGATGCCAGTCTATGCTTTCTAACTCATTTTATCCTCTCATAAAATTTAGAGTCACTGTTTTATCTCCTTATGCTGATCTTAAATCTTCTTTGGATTAGTCAGTGGGTTGAGGAAAATGTAAATGACCAGGGTTTGAATTACTCTGACTGCCTAGTTATATTGCTTAACACCACAGGATAATTACTGTTTAGTAATTCCAATTCACACCATGACCAGCTGGAAGTGAACCCAGAGTGATAACCTTCTCTTTCTGGTGATTATTTAAATTTATTGTAAGAAAAACATACTTATCTGAGTGGTTTAAAATTATTATGAATATATCTATTAAAAAGTGGACTGAGTATTAAATCTATATGTTAGTGACTCCTTGTTTACAGTGAAAAGACTATGTTCTAGATTATTTTTGTTTAAGATTGTTCTGGCAGAATCTGCTGAAAAGTAAACTCCTGTCAAAGAATTCTATCATACCCCAACTTCCTTTAATTTGAAATTCTTTTTAATTTTTTTAATGTAGACATTATTTTGAAGAAATGATAGAATTTCCTCACTATCTAGACTACTCCTTTAGACTGACTCCTATGTTGTTGTTGTTGTTATGTGCCATAGAGTCAGACCCGACTCACAGCGACCCCTCCTTGGGTTTCCGAGGCAGTATCACTACAGAAGTAGATTGCCCCATCTTCCTTCCGAGGAGTGGCTGGTGGTAACCCACCAGCGTTCTGGTTAGCAGTCAAGTGCCTTAGCCGCTATGCTACCAGAGCTACCAATAGAGTCAGTCATTTTAAAACCCTTTGAACTTTACAACTATGTTAAATATATATCTGTGTGCATGTGTGTATGTATACATATGTGTGTATACTGTTCTCATTACTAGATGTTTTAGGCTGCTTTCTATATAGTTCTGCCAGGGAATGCCCTTTCAGAAGACAACAATGTATTTAGGCAAGAGTAACAGTTTATAAAGCTGAGTTTTCAAATATCCTATTCTTGCTTATGAATGGAGACTCATCTCAACATTTGCTGGAATAATAAATTTGGATATTAGCCTTTGTTATACTAATGAATGTGGCTACTTTTTAAAAAATATATACGTTTTTGTATTATCAATGATAAGTAAACTTACTGGTAATAAATGATATTCTAATAAACTGAAATTTTGAAATCATTAATTTAAGAATGTATTGATCTTTGGAGCTTAAAATAAGGCATACATGCTTGCATTGTTTGGAAATCCATGTTGTTGTGTTGTTGTTGTTTGGCGTCAAGTCGGACCCAACTCATAGCGACCCCTCCTTGGGTTTCCGAGGCAGCATCACTACGGAAGTAGATTGCCCCATCTTCCTTCTGAGGAGTGGCTGGTGGGTTTGAACCATCAGCCTTCTGGTTAGCAGTCAAGTGCTTTAAGCACTATGCTACCAGAGCTCCTTGGAAATCCATAGAACAAAATATTCCTCAAGTAACAGACATTTGGATTTGAAATTTTAGTAAATTAAGACTTTGATAGAAATTAAAATAAATACAGACATTTTAATGGGTTTTGGCTCAAAGTAAGTTTGCAGTGGCTATGTAGCCACCAGGTGGGGATATGGTAGAAGGAATTCAAATGCAGTACATAGTAGATGCTCAACAATTACTTGGCATATATAGTTTCCAAAATATATATA
>NW_006921642.1:9094507-9096997 GCF_000298275.1 Orycteropus afer afer
GGTTCAAACCCACCAGCCACTCCTCAGAAGGACGGTTGGGAAATCTACTTCTGTAATGATACTGCCTTGGCAACCCAAGGAGGGGTCACTATGAGTTGGGTCCGACTTGATGGCACATAACAACAACAACAACAGCAGCATCTTCCTTCTATGGGGTAGCTGGTGGGTTTGAACCACCAACTTTCTGGTTGGTAGTCAAGTTATTTACTAATAAATCTCTTTACCACTTTCCCTTCAAAGATATAAAAAAATATAAACAAATAAATACAAAATTAGGAAAGTATCTATCTTCAGAGAAAACCCGAATTTATATTTACCCTCTTAAATAGGCAACAGCCAACTAAGTCACACATTATTAACATTCTAATTTAAATTCACATAGGGTAAAAGCACAGAACTTGATAAATATTCACCTTTGATAACTGGCAGGTTTTAAGATACTCTGAAACACCATATTAAATGGGCAGACAGTACAGTTATGAGCATAGTCTCTGTGGCTATACTGCCTGAATCTGAATTTCAGGTTTGCTGTGTGACTTTGGGCAAGGTATTTGATCTCTGTGCATTATTTTCCCTACTTAACAGAAGGTTAATGAAAGGTTCACCAGAAGTTGCAATACTGGAGGATTCTATGGGCAAAATATTGAATGGTGCAGGACACATCAAAAGAAGATGGAAGGAAAGAGTCACTTACCAAAAAGAATTGGTTGATGTTCCATGATTTTAGGAAGTAGCATATGATCAAAAATTGATGGTGTTGAAGGAAGAAGTCCCAACTGCACTGAAGGATTTGGTGAAAAACAAGGCTCCAGGAATTGATGGAATACAAAATATGTCAATACGTGTTTAAAAACAGATGCCAAGACATTTGGAAAACAACTACTTGGCCAACTGACTGGAAGAGATCCATATTTGTGCCCTTTCCAAAAGAAAGATTATGCAACAGAATGCAGAAAATTTCCAACAATATCATTAATATCACATCCAAGTAAAATTTTGCTGAAGATAATTTTTTAAAAAAATATTGTAGCGGTATATTGACAGGGAACTTCCAGAAATTCAAGCAAGATTCAGAAAAAAATGTGGATCATTTTATCATTGCTGATGTTAGATGGATCTTGACTGAAAGCAAAGAATACCAGAAAGACATCTACTTGTGTTTTGTTGACTATGCCAAAGCTTTTGACCCTGTGGATCATAACAAATTATGTATAGCATTGTGAAGAATGAGAATTCCACAACACTTTATTGTTTTAATGAGGAATTTGTACTTAAGACCAAGAAGTCGTTGGGACAAAACATGGGAATACCATGTTGTTTAAAATTAGGAAATGTATGTGTAAGGGGTGTAATCTTTTTTTTTTTTTTTCCAATCTGTATGCTGAACAAATAATCCGAGAAATTATATGAAGAACAGTGTGGCATCAGGATTGGAGGAAGACTCATTAACAACCTGTGATATGCAGATGACACTACCTGGCTTACAGAAAGTGAAGATGAATTACTTAAGATGAAGATCAAAGCCTTCAGTATAGATTGCACCTCAGCATAAAGAAAAATAAATCCTCATAACTGGACTAATAAGCAACATCATGATAAATGGAGAAAAGATTGAAGTTGACAAGGATTTCATTTTACTTGGATCCACAATCAATGTTTGTGGAAGCAGCAGTTAAGAAGTCATAGTATGTATTGCATTGGGCAAATCAGCTGCAAAATATCTCTTTAAAATGCTAATGAGCAAAGATACCACTTTGAATACTAAGGTGCACCTGAACCAAGCCATGGTATTTTCAGTCACCTCATGGGGCATGTTAGAGCTGGACAATGAATAAGAAAGACTGTGGAAGAACTTATCATTGGGATTGTGGTACTGGTGAAGAGTATTGAATGTGCCATGGACCGCCAGAAGAACAAAGAAATCTGTTTTGGTGGAAGGACAGCTGGAATGTTTCTTAGAAATGAGAATGGCCAGTCTTCTTTCACACTTTGTTCACATTGTTAGAAAGAATCAGTCCTTAGAGAAAGATATTAGGAGATCATGTTGAGTAAAGCATGGGTTAGCAATAAAGGGGAAGATCTTCAATGACACAGTGGCTGTGATGATGGGCTCAAGCATGACAATGATTGTAAGAATGGCACAGGCATAGGCAATGTTTCGTTCTATTGTACATGGGCTTGCTATGAGTTGAAACCAACTCATCAGCACTTAGCAACCTCACAACTCACAATAAGGTTATTATAATAATTTGATGAGCTAATGTATTAAACAAAACAAAACAAAACTCACTGCCATTGAGTCGATTTTGACTCATAGTGACCCCTCCTTGGGTTTCTGAGGTAGTATCACTGCGGAAGTAGAGTGCCCCATCTTCCCATCTTCCTTCTGAGGAGTGGCTGGTGGGTTTGAACTGCCAGCCTTCTGGTTAGCAGTCAGATGCCTTAGGCACTATGCCACCAGAGAATGTATTAAAGTGCTTTCTTTTTTTT
>NW_006921642.1:9108687-9117744 GCF_000298275.1 Orycteropus afer afer
TTGAAGAGGGTCTGTGCAATCCTTCTGCCTATTCCGCCATCTTGCCCTGCCTCCAAGTGCTTTCTTTTTAACTGTGGTAAATAGTAAGCATTATATGCATTTTCTGTTATCAATATTATTATGATTTAGTAAATAGAGGGATTCCACATTTTCCCCCCAATATCTTTATCAGAGTATTATGATGATAGTTTTACAGAGAAATATATCTAGTGAGGAAACAGTAGCAGAGTTGTACTAAATGGCATGATACTGAATGAGGGTTCAGTTACACAGTATCATCAAGAATTTAGTTTTCTCAATTGGAAGATGTTCAGGAGCTCTGGTAGCATAGTGCCTAAGGCATTTGACTGCTAACCAGAAGGCTGGTGGTTCAAACCCACAAGCCACTCCTCGGAAGGAAGCTTGGGCAATCTACTTCCGTGGTGTTATGGCCTTGGACTCAAGGAGGGGTCACTATGAGTCGGTTCGGCTTGATGGCACATAACAGCAACAACAATATGGTTAATTGATTGCTACCTGAAACGTTAAAATTTGGATGATGATCTTTCTAACTTATTTATTTCACTGATGTGGTACTGTGAAACATCCTTTGGTAGATGAGGGTTTTTTCTTAAATGTCATATATTTTACCATAATACGTCAACGCTAGTAGGAAGATCTCTTTGTGATTATGGAGTTGCTATTTATTCTTCTTTCTTTTTTGGAACCAACACTTACTACCTGATATTATACAGAGTGGAATTACATCTCCAGTTTTTTGCCCAGTATAATTCATGAGAGAATTAAAAGTCTGTCAAATGGCCCTAGACAATAAAAAGTAAAATTTAAAACAAATAGTATTAGACATATCCAAAATTCTATGTCCCTGATCTCTTCCCAGAAAATATGGCTACAACTCCATTTTTTCTGCTTTGAAGAAATATATACAATAGATTTCTGCTTATTGCTTATTAAGCTGTTATTTATACTAGTTTATACTATTCCCATTTTATTATGAGGATGGACAAATTCATGGCTTTATTTTGGATTTTGGATTGGAGACATTTGTGGATACTTTTAACACTAGGTAAATAGAAGACAAAGGTTCTTTTTTTTTAAAATGCATGTGAGATACAAGGGAAAAATTGTTCATATAATGTGATCAACAAAAAATTTGAAAACTATTGCATTGTCCTCTGTGCCCCAGCAAAATTATGCATGCTATGATTACTCTATTCCAATAAATGCTTATTTATTTCATAGAGACATCATTGAAAGATCTGCCAAATTTTCCTGGGCACTAATTTTCAGGACGTACAATGCACGCGTTAAATGGGGGAAACCCACAACCCTAGAGTAATAAAGCTAAACTAGGGGAACTGTGGCTTCTGAAGGGTAACTAAGACTAAAAAAGAGATAAAGGGAGAAAGTAAAGCACTTTCTGTCACAACTTTGCATCATCAAGAAATTAAAAAGCTATTGCTAAGAAACTTCCAGCCACTCTCGGAAGAAAGATGGGGCAATCTACTTCCGTAGTGATACTGCCTTGGAAACCCAAGGAGGGTTCGCTATGAATAGGTCTGACTCGGTGACACATAACAACGACAAGAAACTTCCTTTCTAATTAGCTCTTAAAAATCAAAGTGTAATTCAGTCGTTTATCTCCCATTTGTTAGCTGTTAGCTTTAGTATAAAGTAGTACAGAGCTGCACCGTGTTACATTAATTTTTTTTTGGCACGGGAAATGATTCTCAGCTGTTCTTTTCTCAATGCAACTTTTCAAAAGCGTGCTGAGCATAATGATCTTGTAATTTCTGACTTTAGTTCATTGGAGTCACAAGTCATGGTGTATGAAGAAATCATTAATTATTTCAATCTAAGGACTTTAATACATGGGATGGTAGGTGGTTTCAATATGTAAAAGGCCAAAGTTTATGCCTTGACCCAGCACTCATTGAGGTTTGTCACAGTTTGGGAGTTGGCAAGCACAATTCAGAAGCGCGAGTTGAAATGATGTAGAACTGGTAAACTCTACCTTAACTCCCGGAGGGCTGAGAAACACACAAAAAACAATTCCTAGATCTTTAGGTCCTAAAGTTCTTTCAAATCATTGATAATGGTGATATGCACTTAGGAAACTAGGTTATGAGGAAAAAAATGACCTTTACAACTTTTATAAAGGCAAGTAATATAAGTGCCGATATTGGATAGAAGATAATTTTAGGAAATATTTTCTCTCTGAAATAGTAACATAATTTAGCTGTTGCACTTATTCAACCTCATTTTACTTCAAACTATGTGAACTCTAAATTATTCTAATCAAAACGTATTATTATCTTTGAAATCTCAGCTTGGCATAAAAATCTGGTGTATATTGATATGAAATATTTGGACCCCATCATAAAATATCAAGTTACCTTTTGAGATCTCTCTTATCTCTCTCTCTCAAACATACCCCCAAAACAAACAAGCAAACAAACAAAGCAAGATTAATTAAGGCAGTGAATTAAGTATTCTATATGATTTTTTGGTAAGTGTATTATGCAATTACAAAGACTGATTTATGCCATTTACTTTTTAATTCGGAAAGAAGGTAAAATCTTTCTGTAGTTTTCAGGCAAAACTGATTCTTAGAGTGTCAGCAATAAGCAGAGGAGGAGGTATTCAAAATTCATGTGATAGTGAGAGTCTCTTAAGGTGTTAAAATACTGAAGTTTTGTAATTGGTGCCCATAAAAAGGGCCATCCCCCTGTTACCTTCAAGCTTTACAGCTTTACGGTCAGTACTAATTTTCTAAAATTAGACAACAATCTTTAGAATTTTTTATTGATAAATATTCCTTCAATATATCTGTGTACAAAGTTCTTTAAGAAACATAACAATAACTAAGTTGTGTATGTTCCTAGAAAGTGTACAATAAAATTGAGGTGAAAAGACATTTATACATGACAATATTCCAAAATAATATGACATGTATATGTATAGTTAAGAATATAGGGATAATAATTGTTACTAAGAGTTTCTCTGTAGAAGGGACAGCATTCAGCTTCAATGGTTTAGACAGATTCATTGAGGAAGTAGGTTTTGAGTTAGACATTGAGGATGGGTTGAGTTTTGATAAGCAGAGAAGAGCTCAGAGCCCTTGCCTTGAATTTGTCATGAGTTTGGCATATAAAAATGTAAAGACAGTAGAAAGCAAAGCATAAACTCATGGGCTACAACAACAACTTATTTGACTGGAAAGGAGAATTTAATGGCAAAATCATAGGTAAAATAGTTGGGAAAGTAGACGAACTGAAACGATGACAGGAGAGTTGTCTTGAAATTAATCATTTAGGCCAATAGATGTCAACAGAGAAAGTACATCGGGGAATCATTTATAAATGACACATGCTTATTTGCCATGTAAAAGTTTCAACTGGAGTATAAGTTTAAATTGAGAAAACTCACCAAGATTATATTGATGCACATCTGGGTGATAATGACAATATTTAACCCCTATTGCACATGAGCACTGACCCATAAGGGTGGATGCAAACCAGCTGAATTTCTGTAGAGTCACTGCTATAGTGAGAGGGGATCTATGAAAACTTTTGAGCTGTGAAATGATGCAATCAATGTGCTTTGTAGAAATATTAATTTACTACATTTAAAGGATGAAAAGAATAAAGAACATAATCCCGATTGCATTCTTTTTGTGACCATGATTTATTTAGGAACTGAATTATGATTAAAGCAGCTGGAGTATAAATTAAGACAGAGACATGAATAGATGTGAAAGATGCATAAGTGTTAGAGAAACAGAGGAGATAAAGTATTTCCTGAGGATTGGAGCTCATTTACAGGGAAAAATCCTGACACCATAACAGAAATAGCAGTCATGCCTTATATATATTCAGGTAATGGGAAGAAGAGGTATGTAATGATTAAGATATACTGTCTGACAGACCAAGATTTGAATCTTTACTCAACCTTTTTCTATCAAAACATCTATGGACATATTACCAGACTCCCTCTATGATTTAATTCTTTCTTCTGTATTGAAACATAATAGTATGTCTGTCATAGTGTATTGACCCCATCTTTCAGTTTTTGTACAGTATTGATGCTGGAAGCTATGACACTGATATTTCAAATACCATCTGGGTCATCCATGGTGGATAGATTTCAGAGGACCTTCTAGACAAAGACAGACTAGAAAAAAAGGCCTAGTCATCCACTTACAAAGATTAGTCAATGAGAACCTTGTGGATCACAACAAAATACTGCCCAATATAGTGTTTGAACATAAGACTTTAGGTTGGAAGACACTCAAAATACACTGTGGCTGCAACAATAGACCATAATGAAGAAGGGAAAGGACCAGGGTACATTTTGCTCTGTTGTATATGGGTTCACCATGAGTCTAATTCGACTGGATGGCAACTAACAACAATAACAGCAACATAGTGTTATGAGACTAAGTAATATGACGCAAATAAAAGACCTGATGAAGTTTGTTGTGTATATATGTATGTGAAACATATATATACATGTAAATGTGTGTGTGTGTGTGTGTGTGTATACACACACACACACATACATAAAGGCGTTGTGTAGTGTATTATACATTGTAAGTGCTCAGGATGGTCACAACAGTTGTATGACAAAGATTATGAAATAGCTAATAGCAAAGATTATGAAATAGCTAATAGTTGATTTAGGATTTGAGAGTGAAGCAATTTGGAGTATTTCTATCATACTTAGATATTAAAATCATAAAATGAGAATGATGGAATTAAAAAAAGTATGTAAAATTATTTTTTAAAATAAGAAAAGGAAATGGAGTATAAAAGTGAATTGATCTTTAAGGAAATTTCAAGAATCAAGGGATGGTTGATAGTTTTGTTAAAAGAGAATCAAAATGAAGAAAAAGCTTATGATTAACAATTAGGGTATCACTGGAGACCATGGAGAGTTCAATTTCAGCTGACTTAAAAAATAATTTTGAAATGCTACCAAGATCAACAGTCAAATATCAATGCATATTCACACTAGTCACCATACTTAGAGGTGAAACTTAGCACATATATGATATTTGTCTTCAAATATTTGAAGGTCTGTTTAAGAGTAAACTGACTCTTCTTGTTGGTGGTGGTAGTGCAAAGGGCAAGAGTGAGAGAGAGAAAATTTCAGTAGGCAAACTTTCAGCCAGACCTTGCTTTGCAATCATTGGAGAAATTCAGCAATGAGCTACAGCACCTTCACAAAGTCTAGAACTTTTAGGGCAGTAGTTCTGGAAAGTGGGGTCAAAGCATTTTGCCACCTCCCCACTCCAGGAGACCTTTGACAATGTCTGTAGTCAGTTTAGTCAGTTTTGATTGTCGCAGTCAAAAGGCTGCTACCAGGATCTAACGAGCTTAGCTCAGGGATGCTGCTAATCATCCTACAATATATAAGACAGCCCTGCACAAAAAGAGAGATTCTAGCTCAAGGCATCAGTAATGCCACAGTTAAGAAATGGTGCTCTACAGAGTACTTAAAAAGAGATATTGTAAAAGATAAGCCTACACAGGTAGGGAGATTAAGTAAATGATCTTAACATCAAGATTCTATGATATTGAAATTTATTTGGACACAGTAATTTTCCTTGAAATTGCTTCTTTTCCTTACAACACAGTATTATGATTATGATAATTAATTGTACCCGGAATTTTTGTCTACAGTTAATTCACTTAACTATCATCTTGACTGATTTGTATCTTTGTTGGAGATCTTGTCATCTTTCATTCATCCAATAGATGGATAGACTATGGATAGACTACATATCAGGCATTCTTCTCAGTCCTAGGTCTACAGATATGTATAAAATAGAAAAAAGAAAAAAAAAAACAAAAAACCTCTTCCCCATTGGCACTTATATTCTGGTGCCAGGAGATGAAAATAAATGAATGAATGAGTAAAATGTATATCAAGTTAGGTGGTGATAAGTGCTAAAGAAAAAGGTTAATCAGGAAAGGAGATGAAGGGTGCCAAGGAGATGAGTCTTGATATTTAAATAAAGAAGGATGATGTCATTGATAAGGTGACATCTGAGTAGAAACTTGAAAAAGTGAGTAAGTCATATTTTTAAGACAATCTAGTTGCTATGGAGTCATTCAGACTCACAGTGACTCCATGTGTTTCAGAGACCTGCACCCCACAGGTTTTTAATGGCTGTGATCTTTCGGAAGTAGATCTCCAGGCTTTCCTCCTGAGGCCTGGTGGTCTGGGTGGATTCAAACGCTCAAGCTTTCATTTAGTGTCTGAGTTCCAGGGCTCTGTGAGCCATATTAGGGGAAGAGTAATATGCTGATTGCCACAATTTCTAAATGAAACAAGAATCTTTGCCACAGCCTTTGCATTTAACATGTAAACACTGAACTATGGACATAGTAGATAGACATGATATGAAGATTCTGGAGAGGTCTTATAATGTTATCAAATTCCTCTACATTTCCAAGTGTTCTTACATTGGTTACTGGTTTGAGGAATTCCCATGGGAACAGGCTTTTGGAGATTCAAGGCAAGGCACATTTCTGATGCAGAATGAAGTTTCTTTTCTTAATATCTTCCTTCATAGTGAGTTCTGCTGACTGATTATTTAGACTGAAATCCTTGTGCAAACTTCTATCAGGCAAGCCTAAAACTTTTCCAATTCAGAGGGAAAGGCAGAAGCTCCACCTCATGAGTGGAGAACAGAATTGTAGCCATATTAATATATTTTTTCTTTATTTAGTTATTATGAAAAATTGCACACATACATAAATGTAGAGAGAGCAGTATAAACCAATACCTATTTTCAGCAACTGTTTTTGGCAGATTTTTAAGTAATTTATAAAAAATGTAATACATGAGCAATGAGTGGTAATTACCTATTCCTATGCTTTTTTAGATGAAAAAAAAAATGAACTCAAATAAAACTTTCTCTCATTTATAGTAAGCTGAAGTGATAGTTTATAACCCTGTAATTAAAGGTATTCTTCCTCTAAACACCCTCCATATGTTACTGGAATGTATCAGGTTGTCATCTAATGAGAAAAAAGATGATCGTAGAAATTGATAGCTCTTTTATTGGCAATCAACTCATAGACATTGTCCACAGAAAAATATGGATCTGTGTCTCCCTTTTTCTAGCCTTGATCTTTCTTTCTTCTGCAGTGTATTTCCACATTAAAGACTTACCTGATTGTGTGTTGTGACTTGGTTTTATTTGTATATAATTATTCAGAATGGGGGATGAGGGAGAAAGAGACGACAGTGTGATGTCTTCAACTGTTCCTTGCTCCCTAAGGAAGCCCCATTTCTTACTAAGGCCTTCTTTATTGTCATCCCTGATGAAACTCCAGAGTATTTCTCTCTTGAAGGGTTTATGGCAGCCTGACCTCTAATGTGCAGGTCACAGAATTAGACACTTCGGAAAGGAACTGTATTTCAGAAGTAATATGTGCTTTGCAAGTGTAACAAATCTATTCTGTGTGAAACTTGTATCTGAGCAAATAGAATTCCTTAAGCAAAATATGATCTAGTCCAATTATTATTCAATAATTGCAAAACAAAAGAAATGTCAAGAGGATGGGTATGATTCTAAATGAAACTTTCTTTTAAACCAACACACAAGTACATCTGCTGCAAGTTTTTGTGGTTGCACATGAAACTCAATTCAGAAAATCCAATTTCCAGACTCCCCACCAAAAACCTCAATAACTTACATAATAATAGACTCAACTATTAGTAATAAAATATTTGAAGTACATCTTTTCTCACTTTATGGAAGCACTGACCTTTTCTGTAGTTAGAAGACTTTAAGCAGTTTACCTCCATCCCTCCTTGAGACTCAATATTATAGACAGCAATGCACAATTTGAAGTATCCTACATTTAAAGTCCATTCCCTACTCTACTGTCACAGTATTCAATTTCTTAGTAATGTATAGAATCCATTTCATTCTGCATGGTTGGACGTTGCTATTTTATGTTTGGAAATGTATTATGTGTCAAGAACAGTGTGAATAACAAATATCTGTGTTACTGGCCAACTAATCTACAGATGCTCTAAAATGTGTGCAAATATCTTGAGCATTAGGATCAGTTTCTCAATGACACATGTGCATCTGGCATTAAGTAAGTCCTCTCTAGTTGTCTAAAGAATATATCTATACTATTCATCTCCTCACTATTTTCCTTTTAATAGTCTGTCTTTTCCAAGAAAATTGGAAGATAGTAAATAACAGAAACGGATATCCAAATCATAGGTTGCTATATATTCTGATTTAGAAGCAATACAACATCCGTATCATTATGGAAAAAGGAAAGCTTCAGATAGTTTAGTATTAAATGACAAAATCCTGGAGGCATACTGAACAGGAATTTGTGTTGTTGTTAGATGCTATCGAGTCAACTCCGACTCATAGTGACTCATAGTACAACAGAACAAAACACTGCCTGGTCCTGTATCAGCCTCACAATCCTCGCTATACCCGAGCCCATAGTTGAAGCCACTGTGTTGATCCATCTAGTTGAGGGTCTTCCCCTTTTTTTCTGACCCTCCACTTTGTCAAGCATTATATCTTTCTCCAGGGAATAGTCCCCTCTGATAACGTAACCAAAGTAGGTGAGACAAAGTCTGACCATTCTCACTTCCAAGGAACATTCTGGCTGCACTTAACTTGGGAAAGATTTATTCATTCTTCTGTCAGTCCATGGTATTTTTCATATTCTTCACCAACCCTAGCACTCAAAAGCATCAAATCTACTTTTGTCTTCCATATTCATTGTCCAGGTTTCACGTGCAAATGAGGTGACTGGAATTACCTAGCCTGGGTTAGGCACATTTTAGTCTTCAAAGAGATATTTTTGCCCTTTAGCACTTTAAAAGACAGAAAGCCAGACAGAGGAACAGTCAGCCACAGGGACCCAGGTGGGGGGGATACGAGAGGTCTCCAACAGCAGGACAAACTTGTCTGTCAGTTTGCCCTACTGTGGTGACATGTAGACGTGAGTTTTGAGGCTGAGCCTCTGGTGTTTAAAACCCAGCGAGATGCACCTGGTGCATAGGTAA
>NW_006921642.1:9120959-9124849 GCF_000298275.1 Orycteropus afer afer
AAAGAGGGGGAGGCCTTCAAGGAGATGGATTGATATGGTGGCTGCGATGATGGGCTCAAGTATAGCAGGGATTGTGGGGCTGGCGCGGGATCAGACAGTGTTTTGTTCTGCTGTGCATGGGGTCGTTATGAGTCGGAAATGACTCGACGGCACTTAACAACAACAACAACAGCAGCACTTTAAATAGGTCTTTCACAGCACATTTGCCCAGTGCAATACATTGTCTGATTTCTTGACTACTGCTTCCATTAGTGTTGATTGTGGAACCAAGTAATATGAAATATTTGACATCAATCTTTTCTCCATTTATTGTGAGGCTGCTTATTGGTCCAGTTATGAGGATTTTCATTTTCTTTATGTTGAGATGTAATCCATACTGCAGACTGCAGTCTTTAATCTTCATCAATGAGTGCTTCAAGTCATCTTCACTTTCCACAAGCTAAAGTCTCTATATAGCAGATTTTTCATGAGTCTTCCTCCAATCCTGATGCCATGTTCTTCTTCATGTAGTCTGGTTTCTTGGATTATTTGCTCAGCACACAGATTGAATACATATGGTGAAAGGACACAACCCTGATGCACACCCTTCTTGATTTTAACCAATGCAGTATCCCCTTCTTCTGTGGAAACAACAGCCTCCTGAATTACATACAGGTCCCTCATGAGTACAACTAAATATTCTGGAATTCCCATTCTTCTCAATGTTACCCATAATTTGTTATGATCCACGCAATAGAATGTGTTTGCATAGTCAATAAAATACAAGTAAAAGTCCTTCTGGTATTCTTTACTTTCACCCTAGATCCATCTGACATCAGCAATGATATCTCTTATTCCACATCCTTTTCTGAATTCAGCTTGCATTTTTGGAAGTTCTCTGTGAATATACTGCAGCAACTGTTTTTGAATTATCCTCAACAACTTTTTTGTGTGTCATATTAATGAAATTGTTCAATAATTTCTACATTTTATGGGATCACCTTTCTTTGGAATGGATATAAATATGGATTTCTTTCAGTTAGTTGGCCAGGGAGTTTTATTCCAAATTTCTTGGCATAGAGGAGTAAGTGCATCCAGAGCGGCATCTGTTTGTTGAAACATCTCAGTGGGTATTCCTTCAGTTCCTGGAGCCTTGTTTTCCACCAGTTTGTTCAGTGCAGCTTCAACTTCTTCCTTCAATACCATTGGTTCTTGATCATATGCCAGCTCTTGAAATAGATGAACATCAACCAATTCTTTTTGATACAGTGCCTTGATGTACCCCTTCCATTTTCTTTTGATGTTTCATTCAATATTTTACTCATAGAATCTTTCAATATTGCATCTTGAGGCTTACATTTTTCCTTTAGTTCTTTCAGCTTGAGAAATGTTGAACATTTTCTTCCCTTTTGGTTTTATAATTCCAGGTCTCTGCACATTTCATTATAATAATTAACTTTGTCTTCTCAAGCTGGTCTTTGAAATCTTCCATTCAGCTTTTTTATCTTGTTATTTCTTCCCAATTGCTTTAGCTACTCTCTGTTCAAGAACAAGTTTCAGCAACTTAGACAGGGATAGTATTTTAGTAATGAAAGTGTAAATCCAGTTAATCAGTAGAAAATGCATATCATTTTGTAGATAGTGATAAACTCACAATTTTTCTGGTCAAAACTCTCTATATTACAAGTAACATAATTGAAATGCAAACCAGAAACCAAGTCTACTGCTATAGAATTGATTCCAATTCATAGCAACTCTATAGAATGGACTGAAACTGCCCCATTGGGTTTCCAAGGCTATAAATCTTTACAGAAGCAGACTGCCAAATCTTTGTTCTGAGGAACAACTGGTGGGTTCAAACTGTCAATCTTTTAATTAGCAACTGAATGATTTAACCACTGCAAAAACAGGATCCTCATTTGAAGTCCAGAGATGTCAAAATAGTGTTAGATAGCTTAATATAAGACTGCAAGACAAGTCTCCCAAAACTTTTGTTTTTCAGCCTTCCAATTTTTTTCACAGTGAGTTCTCTGTGTTAGGTGATGATACAATGAATGACTCACATCTAGAAATGTCTTCTGTCTGAGAAATTTTGTTATTTCCACTCCAGAAACCTCTACCCAGTTTGGAGGAGTAATTCAGTTGTGTGTAGTGTTTGTATGTGTGCGTGTGTGTGTGTTAAATGCATAAAGATGCATTTAACATCTTTATTGAAGTAATTCATAAAATTAATTCACTGAAAGTGTACAATTATTCTTTGTTCAAACCTTTAAAATGGATTCTTCAGATCTCTGTGTGTGTATGTATGTATGTGTGTGTGTATGTTCAAGATCATGGCATCTGCAAATAGGTACCTTTATTTCTTACTTCCAATCTGATATATTTTATTTAATTATCTTGCCTAATTTCACATGAGATAACTACTTGTACAATGTTGAATGAAAGTGGTGAGATTATCCTTTCCTTGTTCCTGATCCTAGAAGGATAGCTTCAGTCTTTCACCACTGATTACAATTCTGTGTGTTTTTCATACATGCCTTTTGTAATGTTAAGGAAATTTCCTTCTAAGTTTGTTGAATAATTTTTATTATGGAAAGGCTTTGCGATTTGTTCCATGTTTTTTCAGGTTTGTTTTGGTTCTCTAGTGCTGCTCTAACAGAAAATACCAAAAATAGGTGGTGGTAACAAACAGGGATTTGTTGTCTTATAGTTCTGCAGGCTAGAAGTCTGAGTTCAAAGTGCCAGCTCCAGTATCTGGGTGGAGGCTCTCGACCTTGGCTTCGTTGGTCTGTCTCCTGTTCCTGGCCCACTGGAGCTAGAGGTATCATTTAACTCCAGTGGTTGCTGGCAGATGAGGCTGACAAACTGAGAGTCAACAAGTAAAATGGCACAGCCCCAAAATTTTCAACCGACACAGCAGACCACTAGTTCAAGTCCAGAAGCAGTACAAAGTAGGCAGACAACATGGCAGGTCACTCACTGATGACTCGGCCAAATGCAGGGTCATCCAGATGTGCCAAGAAGCGCAAGACCTTTCTTAAAGTTTCTTCTTATATACTGGAAGCAAATACTATCCCTAAGGCAGATACTTAGCTGCTTATAGTAGATTCCCCCATGGAGTTGATTTCTAGTCTCATCATGGGGAATAACTATATCCAGTGCCCAGGTACTCAAGCCCAGGCCCAGCAAAGTTGAAACACAATCTTAACCACCACAAGGTTCTAGTGTAATGATGGTGTAGGTTTTTATTTATTTATTCTATTGACATGTGCATTACCTTCCTTGATTTTGAATATTAAACAAACTCTGTATTCCTGGGATAAATCCCACTTGGTCATGGAGCATAATGCTTTTTAATAAGTTACTGGATTTGGTTTGTTAGTATTTTTGAGAATTTTTTCATCCATGTTCATAAGCTATATTGGTCTTTGGTTTTCTTTTCTTGTTATATTTTTGTCTTCTTTTAATATTAAGGTAATAGTAACCTCATAGGATGAATTAGAAATTCTTCCCTAGTCTTTTACTTTTTGGAAGAGTTTATGAAGAATTGGTCTTGATTCTTCTTTAAACGTTGCTGGATTTCACCAGTGAAGCCATCTGGGACTGGGCTCTTCTTTGTGGAAAGTTTTCAAATTACTAATTGAATCTCTTTACTTCTTACAGATCTATTCAGATTTTCTATTTCTTCCTGAATCATTTTCAATAATTTATTTCTTTTAGGAATTGCCCATTTTATCTAAGTTATCTAATTTGTTGACATAGATTTATTCATAATATTATCTTGTAATCTTTTTTTATTTATTTAGGATGAGCAGTGGTTTCCTGATTTTAGCAATTTGAGTCTTCTTTCTCTAGCTCTTTGTTTATGAGTGGGTATGTGTATGTCTCTCTCTCTGTAACTCTGGCTAAGA
>NW_006921642.1:9125069-9139251 GCF_000298275.1 Orycteropus afer afer
TTCCACTTCCTCCCTGCAATTTCCCTTTCCCTGTGTTCTTCTTGCATCTGCTTTTCTGCCTCCCCACCAGCCACTCCTCAGAAGGAAGGTTGGGCAATCCTACTTCTGTAGTGATACTGCCTTGGAAACCCAAGGAGGCGTCGCTATGAGTTGGGGCCAACTCAACGGCACATAACAACAACAACAAAACCTTTCTACTGTGCAAATTCTTCCCTTCTGACCTCGCATAGTTGATTGTCATAAGGAGTGCATCTCCCTGGTGTAAGTCTTCAGCTTATAGGTCTGTCTATTGTTTGGCTGAGAGTTAAGTCAGGGTAGTGAGTTCAGTTCCAGACCTGAAGAGTGACTAGGGACCATAGTCTCAGGGGTTTCACCAGTCTATATCAGACCAGTAAGCAAGTTCTTTTTTATGATATTGAGTTTGTTCCACAATTTTCTCCCTCTTGGTCCAGGTTCTCCAATTTTGATCCCTTTCCCAGTGGTTGGAATTGGTAGCCAGGTACCAGGATAATACCTAATACCAATTATACAGACTGAGGTTCTCATAGTCCATTAGCCCTTTGGATTGTTTCCACATGTCTTTGAGTTTCTCCACTCTTCTTTGCTCTGGACAAGGAGAGACTGATAGCTGCTTTTTAGATTTCTTCATGTGTTTGGCTGCCTGAATATCTTCTTTGATAAAGTGTCTGTTCATGTTGTCAGCCCATTTTTTAATTGGATTGTTTGTCTCTTTGATGTTCAGGTGTTGAAATATTCTATTGATACGCTTAAGAATTTAATTTTTAGAAGGTCCCAGTCATCTAGTTTCTATTCTTGTGTTTCTGCATTTTGGGTTGCTTGATAGCGTTTCTCTATCTAACCTTTTTTTTTTTAAAAAAAAAATATATATTGTGATTTGGGTGTATATTTACAAAGTAGATTAGTTTAACTGACAACATTTCATACACATTTGGTGTCATAGCCCTAATTTCAGTCCCCAAACATAAATTGTTCTCCTCCCATCCCCTTCCCTGTACTCTTTTTTCTACATATTCCTGTGTGTGTAGCTTTCCCTCTTCATAGTCTCTTTATGCCTAAATTAGTGTCCCTACAGTTACCCCTATTTTATCTTTGATGAACTTTATACTTTCAGGTTTTATATTTAGGTCTTTAATCCATCTTGAATTTATTTTTGTGTATGGTACAAGGTATGGGTCTTGTGTCATTTTTGTAAATAAATATCCAGTTTTGCCTACACCATTTATTAAAAAGTCTATCTCTTCCTCATTGAATGGGTTTCAGCTCACTGTCAAAGATCAACTGTTGATAAGTAGATGTGGTAATTAATGTTGTGTGTCAACTTGCCTGGGTCTTGTTGAATGGCTGGGCAGCTGGTGGTAGTTATTCTTCATGGTAGCTACTGTAAATAGTATTATTTTCCTTATTTCCTTTTCAGAGATCTCTTTATTGATGTAGAGAAAATCAACTAATTCTTGTATATTGATCTTTTATCCTGCCACTTTACAGAATCTTTCTATTAGTCTTCCTAAGTCTCTTGGGTTTTCTTCCATATGGGACCATGCCATCTGCAAATAGAGATACCTTTACTTCTTCATTGCCAATTTGGAAGTGTTTTATTTCCCTTTCTTGCCATATTGTCCTGGCTAGAACTTCCAATACGTGGTTGAATGGAACTGGTGACAGAGGGGATCCTTGCCTAGTTCCTGTTAGTAAGGATGATATTTTGAGTCTCTCTCCTTTGAAAATAATATTGGCTGTTGGTTTTGCATATATGTCCTTCATTATGTTGGGACTTTCCATTCTATTGCTATTTTGCTGGGATTTATTTATTTATTTATTTATTAATTAGGAATAACCAAAACATTCTCACTGCCCTCGAGTCTGTTCTGATTCATAGTGATGCCTTTCTTGGGTTTCCAAGGCTGTACTCTATGGAAGTAGATTGCCCAGTCTTCCTTCCAAGCAGTAGCTGGTGGGTTTGAACCAGAAGTCAACTGTCTTAGGGACTACACTAATAGATGCTAGATTTTATCAAATGCTTTTTCTGCACTGATTGATACCATCATGAGGTTCTTTTCCTTTGTCTTATTTATGCAGTGGATTATGCTGATTGTTTTTCCTAAGGTTGAGCCATCCTTACATAAATGCTATGAATCCCACTTGGTCAAGGTGCATTATTATTTTATTTTTTAAATTTTTATTATCCTGAAACGGAGTGTAGCTAAAGCAAAGGGAAGAAATGAAAGATAAAAGAGCTAAACAGAAGATTTCAAAGAGTAGATTGAGAAGACAAAGCCAATTATTATAATGAAATGTGCAAAGACATGGAGTTGGAAAGCCAAAAGGTAAGAACACACTCAGCATTTCTCAAGCTGAAAGAACTGAAGAGAAAATTTAAGCCTCGAATTGCAATATTTAAAGATTCTATGGACAATAAATATATTGAATGATACAAGAAACATCAAAAGAAGATGGAAGGAATACACAGAGTTACTGTACCAAAAAGAATTGGTTGATGTTCACCCATTTCAGGAGGTAGCATATGATCAAGAACCACTGGTACTGAAGGACAAAGTCAGAGCTGCACTGAGGCAAGTGGCAAAATACAAGGCTCCAGGAATTGACAGGATACCTGTTGAGATGTTTCAACAAATGGATGCTACACTAGAGGCACTCACTCAGCTATACCAGGAGATTTGGAAGACAACTACCTGGCCAATTGATTGGAAAAGATCCACATTTGTACCCATTCCAAGGGTGATCCCACAGAATGTGGAAATTATCAAACAATGTCATTAATATTGCATGCCGGTAAAATCTTAGTGAAGGTAATTCATAAACGGTTGCAGAAGTATATTGAGAGAGAGAGTTTCCAGAAATGCAAGCTGAATTTCAGAAGAGGATGTGGAGCAAGGGATATCATTGCTGATGTCAGATGGATCTTGGCTCAAAGCAAATACCAGAAAGATGTTTACTTGTGTTTCATTGACTATGCAAAAACATTCAATTGTGTGGATCATAACAAATTGTGGATAACATTGAGATGAATGGGAATTCCAGAACACTTAATTGTGCTAATGAGGGACTTGCACATAGACCAGGAAGCTGTCATTCAAATAGAAAAAGGGGACACTGCATGGTCAGGAAGGGATTGTGTCAGGGTTGTATCCTTTTACCATACTTATTATATCTGTATGTTGAGCAAATAATCTGAGAAGCTGGACTATATGAAGAAGATTGTGGCATCAGGATTGGAGGAAGACTTATTAACAACCTATGTTATGCAGATGACACAACTTTGTTCAGTGAAAGTGAAGATGACTTGAAACACTTACTGATGAAGATTGGAGACTACAGTCTGAAGTATCGATTACATTTCAAAATAAAGAAAACAAAAATCCTCACAATTGGATCAATAAGCAGCATCATGATAAGTGGAGAAAAGATCGATATTGTCAAAGACTTCATATTACTTAGTTCTACAATCACCACCAATGGAAGCAGTAGTCAAGATATTAGATGTATTATAGCATTGGGCAAAACTGCTTCAAAGGACCTTTCTCAAGTGCTGAAGAGCCAGGATGTTTCCTTGTAGACTAAGGTGCACTGGACACCTCATATGCATATGAGAGCTAGACAATGGAAAAGGAAGATCAAAAAAGAGTTGATGCTTTTGAATTGTGGTGTTGGCAAAGAATACTGAAAGCACCATGGACTGCTGAAGGAACTAACAAATCTGTCCTGGAGGAAGTGCAGCCGGAATGTTCCTTGGGGCCAAGAATGGCCAAACTTTGTCTCACCTACTTTGGTCATGTTGTCAGAAGGGACTGTTCCTTGGAGAAGGATATCATGCTTGGCAGTGTGGAGGGATAGTGAAAAAGGGGAAGGCCCTCAACAACACAGTGGCTGCATTGTTGGGATTAATTATAGCAAGGGTTGTGGTGCTGGCATAAGACTGGGCAGTGTTTTGTTCTACTGTACATGAGGTCACTATGAGTTGGAGATGACTCAACGGCACCTAACAGCAATAATTTTTATTGTTATTTGGGTGAAAGTTTACAGAGCAATTTCATTTTCTGTACAGCAGGTCATATATATTTTGTCTCATGACATTGACTAGAATTTTCCACAATGTAACAGCTCTCTTCCCACTTCCTCCCCATAATTACCTCTTCCCTGTGTCCTTCCCACCCATGCACTCCTGCCCCACCCCCAATCTGTTGTCCTGTGCATACACTCCCTTCACACTCTCCCATGACTGATCTCTCCAAGGAGTGTATCTACCTGATGTAAATGTTCAGCCTATACACTGGTCTTTTATTGGCTGGAAGCACAGGAGTGAGTTCAATTCCAGATTTGTAGGGCAGCTAGGGGCCATAATCTGAGGGGTTTTACCAGGCTCTATCAAACTAGGAAGCCTGGCTTTTTTTTTTTTTTTTTTTTTTTTTTTAATAATTTTGAGTTTTGTTCCACATTGTTCTCCCTCTCTATCCAGGATTTCCTACATAAATCCCCTTCCAGGTGGTTGACAGTTGTAAGCCAGGCACCATCAAGTTATTCTGGCCTCATGGTCATATCAGCTGAGGATTGCATGGTGTACCAGTCCTTTGGACTAAATGTTCCCATGCATTTTTGGTTTTCTTCATTCTTCTTTGCTCTGGATGAAGAAAGTCATTGTTGCACCTGGATGGGCTCTTGCAAGCTTTTAAAATCACAGTCACTACTCACCAAAGTAGGATGTGGAACAATGTTTTTGTGTGATATGTTTTGCCTATTGAGCTTGATGTATCCTGTGCCACTGGTCCTGAGCCCACAGGTCCAACTACTTGTTCCCTCTGGGTAGATGGCTGTGGCCAAGAAGTGGCTACAAACTTGTCCCTTATCAACTCTACTGTATACCTGGACATTCTTGCAGAATATACAAATACACTTGTAGAAACATCATTTGCCAACCGTATACACAGTCATGGGGACACTTCCCCCTGCCTAGACATGCCTAATAGTTCAGCCTATCAACCCATCTATCCCTGTGTAGATCAATGTTTGCCTTCACTGACAACACAGTACTGTATGTGCAAAGGGTCATCTTTGTTTGTTGTCTTTATCTTCCATGTACCTCTGTATGTCTTCCTCTTCCACAATGCCGCTGTTTTGATCACGATCACTCACACTTGGTGCATTACTTTTCCCTTCATGCAAATCAATACTTGTATCTAACAGTGTTCCTTCCCCTTCCCTCCCACCCCTGGTAACTAACAAAGAAAGTTTTGTTCCATATATCAATCTTTCCTTGACTTTTAACAATGATGGACTAATACAATATCTTTCCTTCTGTGATTGACTTATTTCAGTCAGAACAATGTTCTCCAACTTCATCCATGTTATGTAGTGTTTTGCAGATTCTACACTATTCTTTAGGGTTGAATAGTACACCATGGTGTGTATGTGCCATAGTTTGGTTACACACTCTTCTGTTGATAGGCACCTTGGTTGTTTCCATCTTTTTGCTATTGTAAATAGTGCTGCAATGAACACAGGTGTGCATATATCTTTTCTTGTTCTGGCTCTCAATTCTTTAGGATGTATACCCAGTGATGGGATTGCTGGGTCAAGTGGTATTTCTAATCCCAACTTTTTAAGGAATTGCTACACTGCTTTCCATAGTGGTTGTATCATTTTATAGTCCCACCAGCAGTATATGAGAGTCCCAATCTCTCCACATCCTCACCAGCATTTGTTATGATCTATTGAAGTTTGCTACTAGTGTTGGGGAAAGGCAGTATCTCATTATTGTTTTGATTTATCTCTCTTTAATAGCTAATGATCATGGACATCTCCTCATGTCTTTATTGGCTGCCTGAACATCTTCTTTGGTGAAGTGTCTATTCATGTCTTCTTCCCATTTTTTTAATTGGATTGTTTGTCTTTTTATTGTGGAAGTGATGGAGTTTTCCATAAATTTTAGAGATAAATTGCTTGTCAGATACATCACTGCTGAATATTTTTGCCTAATCTGTAGGTTCTCTTTGTACTCTTTTGGAGAAGTCTTTGGAAGACCATAAAAATTAAATTTTTAAAAGGTCCCATCCATCTAATTTCTCTTCTGCTGTTTGGGCATTTTGGGTTATGCTTGATAGTCTATTTATGCCATATATAACGGCCCCTAAATTTGCCCCAATTTTTTCTTGAGGAACGATGTAGTTTTAGGTTTCACATTTAAATATTTAATCCATCTGTAGTTTTTTTGTATGTTGTGAGGTACAGATCTCGTTTCATTTTTCTGCAAATGGATATCCAGTTTTGCCAGCACCACTTGTTAAAGAGACCATTTCTTCTGCATTGAATGGATTTTGGCCCTTTGTCAAAGATCAGCTGACCACAGGTCAATGGATCTATTTCCAGGTTCTCAATTCCATTCCATCAGTTTTGACTACTGTGATTGTATAGTAGTTTTTGAGATCCAGGAGGGTGAGACCTCTTATTTTGTTCTTCAATACTGCTTTGATCATCTGAGGTCTTTTTCTTTTCCATAAAAAGTTAGTGATTGGTTTTGGAGCTTTGGTGTCATAGTGCCTAAGGCATTTGACTGCTAAACAGAAGGCTGGTGGTTCAAGTGCACCAGCCACTCCTCAGAAGGAAGATTGAGCAATCTACTTCGGTAGAGATACTGCATCAGAAACCCAAGAAAGGATAACTTTGAGTCAAACTGACTGGACACCAGTGAGTTTAGTTTAGTTTAGTTTTTTTTAAGAATGTTGATGAGAGCTGGATTGGGATTGCATTAAATATATAGATTGCTTTGAGTAGTATTAACATTTTCACATTGTTCAATCTTCCTATCCACAAGCTTGGTATTCTTCCATTTGTGTAGATCTCTTATAGTTTCTTAAAGTGGCCTTTTGTAGTTTTCTTTGTACAGGATTTTTGTTTGCCTAGTAAGATTTACTCCCAATTATTTTATATTTTTGTAGCTGTTGTAAATGGTATTGATTTCCTTGTATCTTTTTCAGAAATCTCTTTGCTGGTGTAGAAGAATCTAAATGATTTTTTTCTGTTGATCTTGTATCCTGCTAGTATTCTAAATCTCTCAATTTGTACCAGTAGTGTTTTAAACAGAGTCTCATGGGTTTTCTATATATTTTATCAAATGCCTTTTCTTCATCAATTGATATGATCATGTGGTTCTTTTCCTTTGTTTTACTTATATGATGTATGACGTTGATTTTCTAATGCTGAACCATCCTTGCATAACTGATATGAACCCCACTTGGTCAAAATGTATTATTTTTTTGATATGTTGTTGGAGTCTATTGGCTAGGATTTTGTTGAAGATTTTTGCATCTATATTTATGGGGGATATTGATCTTTAGTTTCCTTTTTATATCATAGCAAGCAAAAGACATCACTCAAAAGGAAAACTAAAGAAAAGGCATTTGATAAAATACAACACCCATTCCTCATAAAATTCTCTGAAAAATAGGAATAGAAAGGATATTCCTCAACAAAATAAAGGACAGAATATGCAAAAGCAATAGCCAACATTATTCTCACTGGAGAGAGACTGAAATCATTCCCCTTGTGAACAGGAAATGGACAAGGATGCCTTCTATCACCACTTCTTCAACATTGTTTTGGAAGTCCTAGCCAGGGCAATAACACAAGGAAAGGAAATCAAAGGCATCCAAATTGGTAAGGAAGAAGTTAAGCTATGCCTATTTGCTGATGAAATGATCCTGTATATAGAAAACCCGTGAGACTCTGTATATGATCCTTAGGCTTTCTTCATTTGGTTTTGATCTTTTTTCTGATTGATCCCTTTCCAAAGAAATATTCAGGTATTTGTCTTCAATCTCATTAATTCTGTCTTCCATTCCACCAATTCTATTCCTTTGCCCTTTCAATGTGATATCTATTTCTGACAATTTAGTATTAATCTTCTGGATTTCTATCTGTACATTTTGAATAATTTCTAATTTTTCATTTATTTTCTCATTTTGTTCTTGTATTTTCTTCCAAACTTCTTCTAGGGATTTGTCTGTGTTTTCTTTGATCTGTCTTTCAATCTTTTGAAGATATCTAAAAATAATCCTTTTGAATTCTTTGTCAGGGAGTTCCAGTGCTGCTTCTTCCTCAGGGAAGTTCTGGGTCTGTATCCTGCTCCCTTGTTTCTACCACTTTATCTTGCTTCTTTGTGTGGATTGTGGTGGTTTGTTTTCTGTGAGACATTGTGACATTGTTGTATTTAGATCTCTGTAACTGTTTGTGAAGAGCATCTAAAGGTGATTCTGGCTCTTCTTGGTGGTTTTTTATTGTAGGACCATTGGTGGAGAAGGAGATGGTGACGCTCACTGCAGTAAGTGCAGGAGGTGTGGGTGTAGTTATGTCATATGGGGACTGTTGCTGTCTCCCACTCAGTTAGACAAAAAATAAAGTAAAATAACACAATTGAATAACCATCAAAAAAGTAAAAGCAAATGGACAAAAACACACCATGTAATCACACGGAACAGTAACCAAAAAAGAGAAAATGGAAAAAAAAAAAAAAAAAACACAAAACACCGCAATGTCTGGAGAGAGGGCAATAAGAGATAAAAGTAAAGAGGGAGAATAATGAAGAAAAAATGGGAAAAATACAAAAACAAAAACAAGGAACAGGGTTACCCACAAGAAAGAAAAAAATAATTGGATCCAGGAAGAAGGAAAAGTAAAAAAGCTGAAAACTAGAACCTGAGAAGGGAAGAATAAAGAATGATAATAAAAAGGACAAAAGTAGTAGTAATAATAGTAGTTTTAAAACAGACAAAAACAAACTAAAATAATTTTTTTAAAAAATCTGGATATGTTGGGGCAGGGCACCCAGGCTCCATGGGAGCACACAGACTGGGATGGAATTCCTGCCAGCCTAGAAGGTGGGTGAGAGTGAGTGATGGCCACACCTCCATTCATCAAGATGGTGTGGAGTATAAGAGTAACAAGGGAAATGTTGCACCTTTCTAGTAGTCCATGCATCCAGGATGTTTTTGAGGTTCCCAGCAAGTGGAGCCTGTTCTTAAGTCCATGGAACCTGGGAGAATGCTGTTGCTTTAAATATCCAAAATAGTCTAGCCACTTGTAAGCATTCAAAATGGCTGGACCCTCTGGACAGGCAAAAGTCCACAGCTCAGCCTGCCTTCCTCTTCTCTGCTTCCCTTTTTCATTCCCCAGCTACCAGAACAGTCTTCCGTGCAGTTCCTGGCTAGCAAGGCTGATTTTTAGGTTAATTTTTAGGTCCTACCACCACTCGACAATATCAAAGCTGTCTGTGCCATCAAGATCGCTGCCAGACTGCACCTCCGTATGTCTCCCTTTTTTTTTGTATTTTCATGCAAATTCTTCTGCTACTTGGAGTTTAGTCCACTACTATATCCTTCCCTTCAAAGCTCAGGGGTCCAGAATTATCTTCTGTATCAGTGTTAATTGGTTCCACTTTTTTTTTTTTTTGTTGTTGTTGAAGAGAGTCTGTGCAGTCTTTCTGCCTATTCCACCCATCTTACCAGATCTCTGATTCAAGAAATGTTTTAAATTCATTTTTTTTAATCCAGTCATTTTTAAGGAGGGTGTTATTCAGTTTATATGTATTTGTTCTTTTTCTGTTGATCTTCCTACTGTTGATTTCTAATTTGATAGTATTGAGATCTGAGAAGATTCAATTTTTTAAATTTACTAAGGCTTGCTTTATGGCCTAACATATGACCTATCCTGGAGAATGTTCCATGTGCACTGGAAAAAAAAAAAAATGTATAATGTGCTGTTGTTGGGTGAAGTGCTCTGTAGATGTCTGTAAGGTCAAGTTGGTAGATTGTATTGTCTTCTGCATTTTTGTCGAGTTTCTTTCCAGTTGTTCTATCTTTCATTGAAAGTGGTATATTGAAGTCTCCTGCTATGACTGTGGAGTCATTTATTTGTCTTTTCAATCTGTTAAAGTCTGATTTATGTATTCTATGGATCTTTCATTGGGCCTGTAGATATTTATTATGGTTATATCTTCTTATTTGATTGGTCATTTATTGATTATATAATGTCCTTCCTTGTCTCTTATGGTGTTTTTATCTTTAAGTCAATTTGATCAGAAATTAATATTACCACTCCTGCTCTTTTTTGATTGTCACTTGCTTGATATATCTTTTTTCAACCTTTGATTTTTAGTCTATGTCTCTAAGGTACATCTCTTGTAGACAGTATATTAATGGGTCATGTTTTCTTATCCAGTCTGCAGCTCTCCATCTCTTGATTGGTGCATTTAATCCACTGACATTCAGTGTAATTATTGACAAGTATGAATTGGTTGCTGTCATTTTGTTATGTGTTTTTTCATGGTGTTCCTGGTCTCTTTGTTCCATATAATTTTCTGTGCTGAGCTCATTTTGTTTATGAATCATGTTATAATTTCCTTTGCTGCTATTGTTTTAGTATTTGCTAAATATTTGTGCTTGTCCTCTTTTTTATTGTAATGTGAAGGTTTATAATTTTTCTTTGAGGTTACCATATGATTTATCATTTTCTCCTTGAGTTTAGGACAGTCCATTCTATCTTGGAATTCCCTTGACTTCCTCACCATAAAGAAGTTCTGTAACTATACTATCTTTTCCCTCTTTTTGTTTTATAGTTGTCCTCATTTGCCACTTGATGTCTCTGTTTCCCTGTTTACAATCTTTAAGCTTATTTTACTTTGGATATTTCCATAACTGGTTTTGTTTCTGGGCTATGTCATCATGTGTATTAATGGTTGGTTGTTGTTTGCTGCCGTTGGTTCTCTGTCCAAAGGACTCCCTTTAGCATCTCTTTTATGGTTGGTCTGATTTTAACAAATTCCCTTAATATATGTTTATCAGCAAATCTAATTTCACCATCATATTTGAGGGATGATTTTGCTGGGTATATAATTCTTGGTTGGAAAGTTTTCTCTTTCAGGGTTTTATATATGCCATCCCGTTGCCTTCTCTCCTGCATTGTTTTGTTGAAAAGTTGGAGCTTAATCTTATTGGTTGCCCTTTGTAGGTAGATTTTCATTTTTTCCATGCTGCTTTCAGGATTCTTTCTTTGTCTTTGGTTTTGGTGAGTTTGATTAGTATATATCTTGGTGATTCCTTTTGGAGTCTTTCTTGTTTAGGTTTGTTGGACTTCTTGAATGGGTATAGTCTCATCTTTCATCATATCAGGGAAATTCTCTTCCAACAAATCTTCTACTATTTTCTCTGTGGTTTTATTGGTCTCTTCCTGTTCTGTAATTCTGATTACATGTAAGTTATTCTTTTTGATGGTATCCCACATGAATCTTAGGCTTTCTTCATTTTGTTTTGATCTTTTTTTCTGACTGATCCCTTTCCAAAGAAATATTCAGGTATTTGTCTTCAATCCCACTAATTCCATTGATTCAAGTTTTCTCCTTTGTCCTTTCAATGTTTTATCTATTTCTGAAAATTTGGCATTAATCTGTATTTCTATCTGTAGATTTTGAATCATTTCTAATTTTTCATTTGTCATTTTGTTCTTGTATTATCTTCCAACATATTTGTAAGGTTTTATCTGTGTTTTCCTTAATTTTCTCAGCATTTTCATTGATCTGTCTCTCAGTTCATTGAAGGTACCTAAATATAATTCTTTTGAATTCCTTATTAGGTAGTTCCAGAGCTACTTCTTCCTGGTTGTGTTTTAGTTCTATATCCTGGTCCCTTATTTCTACTGCTTCATCTTGCTTCTTTGTGTGGACTGTAATGGTCTGTTGTCTCTGAGACATTGTGTTCTTTTATTTATATTTAATTGGTGATTTTATGTTGGAATGATTTCCCTAAGATTTTCTTTTCTTTATTTTGCATGTATCTGAATAAGCAGGGCACTGTTGTCCTCTATTTGCTAGTTGGCAGCAGTTATGCAATCACCACCTGTCTCCTGGTAGGTGTGATAGTGTATGAGAGTGGCTGCATAGATCTCTATTAACTGTGAAAAGCAGTTAAGGGTGAGTCAGGCTTATATTGACTGTTGTGTATCATTGGCTAATTAATTGTTGCAGAAACAAGTTGTAGTCCTCTCAATAGGTGGGGCTGCAGGAGGTATGGGTATGGTTGGGTTGTATGGGCATGGTTGCTCTCTCCCACTCAGACAAACAATAATAAAAAAAAAAAAACACAAAAAATGTATGAGGAAGAGGATAAAAAACACACACCACCTAAACCTACAGTAACAGTCACCAAAAATAGAAAGGAAAAAAAAAAAAAAAAAAGAGGAAAGGCATAATTTAGATGAAATATTTAAAGAAATATGTTTTAAAAAGGAAAAATATGACTACAAAAAAGGAAAAATTACATAATATCTGGGAAGGATGGAATAAGAGAAAAGAGGTAGAATGAGAGAATTATGATGGAAATAAATAGGAAAAATGAAATAATAAAAACAAGGGATGGGGAGAACTACAAGTAAGAAAAAAATGGGAACCAGGAAGAGGGAAGAGAGAAAAAGCTGAAAGTTAGAAACTGGGAAGGGAAGAAACAAGAATGAAAATAAAAAAGGAAGAGAGAGAGAAAAAAGAGAAAAGAACAACTTTAAATCAATGAAACAAAAAAGACAAAGAAACAAGAAACATAAAATAAATCTGGGGCGGGTGAGGCAGGGCACTCAGGCTCCATAAGAGCATACAGACTGGGATGGAATTCCTGCCAGCTCAGAAGGTGAGTGGAAGTGAGGGATGGCTGCCTCTCCATTCACTAAGAATGTGTGAGGATAAGAGTAACAAGGGGAGAGTTTCTAGCAAGATTGAGGACTAGACAGAAAGACTGCATAGACTCTCTTAAACAAGGAAGAGGTAAACCAATTAACACAGACACAGAAGATAATCCTGGATGCCTTAGCCTTGAAGGGAAGGATATAGTTGGACTAAACCCCAACTAGCAGAAGAATTTGTGTGAAGATACCAAAAAAGGAGACGGACAGAGCTGTAGTCTGGCAGCAATCCTGAGCAATCCTGATGGCACAGACAGCTTGGAGATTCCCGAGTGGTGGTAGGACCTAAGAATTAACTAAAAAACCAGCCTTTCTAGCCAAGGACTACACGGAGGACTGTGCATGGTGGCTGGGGAATCAACGGAGAAGGTGAAAAGAAAGGCAGGTTGAGCTGTGGAATTTGCCGGTCCAGAGAGCATCGCCATTTTGAAGCTTTAAAAATGGCTTGACTATTTTGGATATTTAAAGATACAGCACTCTAGCAGATTGCCAGGGCTTAAGAACACATTCTGCTTTTCAGCAACCCCAAGGACACTCCAGACCCGCAAGACTGAAAAGTTTTTTTGATGGTTATTCAATTGTAATTTGTGTCTAACTGAGTGGGAGACAACAACAGTCCCCATAAGACACAATTACAACCACACCTCCTGCAAGGTCACTTACTGAGCGAGAGTCACTACCTCCTTCTCCACTAATGGGCCAACGATAAAAAACCACCAAGAAGAGCCTGAATCACCCTTAACTGCTCTTCACAAACACTTAACAGAGATCTAAATACAACAATGCCACGATGCCTCAGAGACAACAGCCCATCACAGTCCACATAAAGAAGCAGGATAAAGTGGTAGAAACAAGGAAGCAGGATACAGACCCAGAACACATCCCTGAGGAAGAAACAGCATTGGAACTCTCTGATAAGGAATTCAAACGAATTATCTTTAAAGGATTGAGAGACAGAGTAAAGAAAACACAGAACTATGGTCCCAAGCCCACAAGCTCAACTACTCAGTCCCTCTGGGTAGGTGGCTTTGACCAAGCAGTGACCACAACCTTGCCCCTTGTCAGCTCTACTATATTCTGATCATTCACATAAACTTATAGGACCATTGTCTACCAACCCTATATATGTTCTTGGATACACTCCCCATTTCATAGACAAACCTAATAGTTCAGCCTGTCCACCCATCTATCCACCCATATACCCATGTTTGCCTTCACTGACAATGCAGTACTGTATGTGCAAAAGGGTTATTTGTTGTCTGTACCTCCCATGTACCTCTCTATGTCTTTCTCATCCTCAATGGTGTCATATTGGTCACTCATATTTGGTACATTGCCCTTCTCTTCACCCAAATCAATACTTATCTCTATCTATCTAATAGCCTTCCCTCTCCCCTCCCACCCCTGGTAACCAACAAAGAAAATT
>NW_006921642.1:9141178-9159405 GCF_000298275.1 Orycteropus afer afer
GACTGTGATGGAATTCCTGTGGGCTCAGAAGGTAGGTTGGAGGGGGGATGGCCACACTTCTGTTCACCAAGTGGGTGTGGGGTATAAGAGTAACAAGAGGAATGTCATACCTTGTCAGTCTTGCACTTCCCAAGTGTCCTTGGAGTTGCTGGAAAGCAGAACATGTTCTTAAGCCCTAGGAATCTGCAAGAGCGCTATCTCTTTAAATATCCAAAATAGTCAAGCTGCTTTTTAAACATTCAAAATGGCAGCATCCTCCAAACCGGCAAAAGTCCACAGCTCAGCCCACCTTTTTCTTTACCTTCTCTGTTTGTTCCCCAGTGGCTCTGCACAGTCCTCTGTGCAGTCCCTGGCTAGCAGGGTGATTTTTAAGTTAATTCTTAGGTCCTACCACCACTTGGGAATCTCCAAGCTGTCTGTGCCATCAGAATTGCTCAGGATCGCTGCCAGACTGCAGCTCCATCTATCTCCTTTTTTGGTGTTTTCACACAAATTCTTCTGCTAGTTTGGGTTTAGTCCACTTCTATATTCTTCCCTTCAAGGCTCAGGGGTCGAGGATTATCTTCTGTGTCTGTGTTAATTGGTTTCCCTTTTCTTTGTTGAAGAGGGTCTGTGCAGTCTTTCTGCCTAGTCCGCCATCTTGCCGCCAGCTACCTGCTCTGTAAATCTTCACCCAAATCACACACACACACACACACACACACACAAGAGTAACAAGGGGAATATTGTACTTTTCTAGTCTTCAGCCTCCAGTATGTACTCGGCAAGTTGAACCTATTCTTAGGTCTTTGGATTCTGAGATAATGCAGCCAGTTTCAATATCCAAAATTGTCAAACCACTTGTAAACATTCAAAATTGTTGCACCCTCTGGACAGCAAAAAGTCCACAGTTTGTTGCCTTCTTTGTTGTTTCAGTTTTTAGTCATTAGCCACCAGTGTAGTCCTTGCAGCCCTTGGTAAGCAGGCCCAATTTTTAGGTTAATTCTAGCAATCTACTTCCATAGTGATACTGCCTCAGAAACTCAAGTAGGGGTTATTATGAGTTGGGTCTGATTAAATGGCACATAACAACAACAACAAAACAACACTTGGAAATATCCAAACTGTCCATGCCATCAGGATCACTAACAGTCCACAGCCCCATTTGTCTCCTTATTCAGTATTTTCATGCAGGTTTGAGTTTAGTCTACTAGTTTGAGTTTAGTTCACTCTGTATCCTTCCTTTCAAAGCTCAGTGCTCCAGGATTATCTTCTGTATCTGTGTCACTTGGTTCATCTTTTCTTTGTTGAAGAGGATCCTGTAGTTTGTCTGCCTATTCTGCCACCTTACCAGAACTCCAAAGATCTGTTTTATTATTTTTTATGTAAGGTTGGATTCTATTTTCTAAGATTTTGTTGAAGATTTTTGCACCTATATTTATGAGGGATACTGGTCTGTAGTTTTCCTTCTTAGTAGTGTCTTTGCCTTGTTTTGTTATGAGGGTTATGCTTGCTTGGTAGAATGACTTTAGGAATAGTTCACCCCTTTCTATGTTCTGGAACAATTTGAGGAGGATGGATGTCACTTTTTCTCTGAACAGTTGATGGAATTCTCCAGTGAAGTCATCTGGACGAGGACTTTTTTTTTTTTTTTTTTTGGGGGGGGGGGGGGTTTATGACCTGCTCAGTTTTTTCCTTTTTTTTTGGTTTGTTCTAAGTTTCTCCCTCAGTATGTGCTATATTAGGTAGATATTCTGTTCTAGAAATGTGTCCATTTCTCACAGGTTTTTGAATTTGTTAGAGTACAGTTCATTTTAGTATTTTGTTATTGTACTTTTTATTTGGGAGCTCTGGTAGCATAGTGGCTAAGGCACTTGACTGCTAACCAGAAGGCTGGTGGTTCAAACCCACAAGCCACTCCCCGGAAGGAAGATGGGGCAATCTACTTCCGTAGTGATACTGCCTAGGAAACCCAAGGAGGGGTCACTATGAGTCGGGTCTGACTCGATGGCACATAACAACAACTTTTTATTTTAATTGGATCTGTTCTGATGTAGCTCACTGCATTTATTGTTTTACTTGCATCTTGTCTTTCTATTCTTTAGTTAAATTTGTCAGAGTTTTGTCAATTTTGTTTCTCTTTTCAAAGAGCCAGCTTCTAGTCTTCTTGATTTTTTTCTATTGTTTTTCTGTTTTCTGCTTTTTTTCTGCCTTGACCTTTATTATTTCCTTTCTTCTGGAGACTGAAAGCCTCTTTTGTTACTCTTTTTCTAATTGTTGGAGTTGTTGAGTTAAAGTAAAGAGCTTTTTTTTTTTTTTTTAATGTATGCATTAATTGCAGTAAATTGACCTCTAAGTACTATTTTCCCTGTGTTCCAAAAGATTTAGTAAGTACTCCCCCCGTCTTCCTACTGTTGATTTCTAATTTTTCAGTGTAGTGATTTGAGAAAACATTTTGTAGAATTTGATGGGTTTTTCTTAAATTTATTGAGGCTTGACTTGTGGACTAATAATATATGATCTATTCTGGAGTATTGTACATTTGCACTGGAAAAGAATGTGTATTTTATTGTTGTTGTTTGGTGGAGTGCTCTGCATATGTCTATGAGGTCAAGTTGGTTGATTGTGTTGTTGAGATCGTCTGTATCTTTGTTGAATTTTTTTTCTAGTTTTTCTATCCTTCATTGAAAGTGGTGTGTTGAATTCTTTCACTACTATTTCAGCATTTTTTATTTCTGCTTTTGTTTCAGTTAATGTGCTCTTTATGTATTTTGGAGTTTTTTCATTGAGTGCATAGACATTTATTATGCTAATTTCCCCTTGCTCCATTGACACATTTATCATCATATCATGACCTTCTTTTGCCCTTGTGCTGGATTTTGCCTAGAATTCTATTTTATCGGAAATTAGTATTGTACTGCCACTTCTGCTCTTTTTTGGTTGCCATTAACTTGGTATATGGTTTTCCATCTCTTGGTTTTAATTTATTTTATCTTTGTATCTAAGGTGACTCTTTTTCTTGACTGGTGAATTTAATCCATTCACATTTAGTGTACTTTATTATAGGAATTAATTTACCATTGTCATTCTTTTGTGGTTCTTGTTGTATGCTGTTTTTTTGCTGTAATTCTTTTCTGTGTTGAGTTCATTTTATTATCAAGTTTTCTTTCCCTCTTCTTCAGTATTGTTGCTTCCATATTTACTAAATTCCTGTGTTTTCCTCCTTTCTTATTTTAGTGAGAAGCATCTTTAATTTTCTTTGTGGTTACCCTGAAGTAAATTCTTATTTCCCTAATCATGGAATTGTTTATTATATATTGACATCATCCTGACTTCCTCTCCATATGGAAATTTTATAATTACATCATTTATTCCCTCTATTTGCTTTGTAATTGGTATCATTTACAGATTCACTCCTCTGGTTCTCTATTTTCTGTTTTGCAACTAATTTTAAATTTGAGAATTCTTTCCATGGGATAGTTTCTGCATGGTGTTGTCACATGTCTTAATCTTAGGTTGATGTCTTTTGTTATTAGTTTTCTGTTTGAAGGATTGTCTTTAGCATTTCATAAGATTGGTCTGGTTTTTACAAATTTCCATAATTTCTGTTTGTCTGAAAATATCCTAATTTTGACATTCATATTTTAGTGGCAGTTTTGCTGCATACATAAGTCTTAGTCGGTAATTTTTTTTCCTTTAAGATTACACATATCATCTCATTGTCTTCCTGCCTTTATGGTTTTGCTGAGAAATCAGAGCTTAGACTTTTTCGTTCTCCTTTGTAGGTAAAATTCTTTTTTTTTTTTTTTCCCTGAGCTGCTCTCAAGATTCTTCCTTTGTCTTTGATTTTGGAAAGTTTGATTACAATGTGTCTACCCTGTGCAGGGGGAGCTCTGGTGGTATAGTGCCTAAGGCATTTGACTACCAACCAGAAGTCTGGCAGTTCAAAACCACCAGCCACTCAGAAGATTGGCCAATCTACTTCCATAGAGATACTGCCTTAGAAACCCAAGGGGGGTTGTTATGAGTTGGAAACAACTCGACAGCAGTGAGTTTGAGATTAACCCTATGTGTGGTTCATTGAACTTCTTCAGTGAATATCTTTCTGTCTTTCGTGATATTGGGGAATTTTTCTGTTAGCAAGTCTTCAAAATTTTTCTCTGTGTTTTCTTTCTTTCTTTTCTTTTTTTTTTTTTTTTTGCCTCCTCTGATTCTTGAATTCCAATCAGGTGTATGTTATGTTGTTTGATATCATCCCATATAACTTTTAGATTTTCTTCATTTTTCTTCATTCACATTTCTGATTTTTCCTCATATAAGCTGGTGTCAAGAGATTTGTCTTCTAACTGGAACATGCATTCTTCAGGCAGTTCAATTCTACTCTTCTGTCCTTTCAATATGTAATCTGTCTTCATAATTTTAGTGTTCATTTTTGGGATATCTAACTACTGTTTTTTATGATTTCTAATTGTCTATTTATTTTCTTGCTTCTGCTATCTTGTCCTAATACATTGTCGTAATTAAAGTTGTCTGTTTTCTCTGAGACATTTTGGATTTTTTTTTTTTTATTTGTTGATTGTATGTTGGTTTGTTTCAATACATCTGGATGAGTGGAGCAGGTACACTTCTTTTTTTGTTAACTTGACAGCATTGAGAAACTCCAGAGCTATCTCCAAGTTGGTGGAAAAATTGTTGGAAATATGGATGAGGGTCTCTCTTTGACATGAAGAGGAGCTACTGTTGGGACAAACAGATACTGTCCACTGTTGTTGATCCAGTGATGTAGGAGCTGACAGTCGTGCTCATCTGTTGGTTGAGGTGGTTGATGCAGCAGTAGAAACATCTGACTAGTGGAGAATTAATGTCTTCCTACTGTTGGATGGAGCAAGAAAAGAGAAAGAGGAAAAAGAAAGAGACAAAGAAGGAAAAGAGAAAGAGAATAAAAACAAATGAAAAAAAATATATAGAAAGCAAGAAAAAGGGGGGAAGGACCAGCTGAAAGATTAGTAAAATTATAAGAAGATGAAGAGAAAGAAGGAGAAATAAGTAAAAAGGGGAAAAATTGGGAAAGAGGGAAGTAAAACCTAAGGGGAAAATAAGGGAAACTCTAAGAGGAGGGACTTTATAATTATGGTCATTGGCACCCTTGGGAGCAGGCAAGTGGTTCAGTAGAAACTACATCCTGCAGGTGTGTGGCTATGAATGTGAAAGGAGCCTGGCATAAGTGGGCTCCTCCAGTAGAAAAAGGTGCAGGTGCTTGTCTGTTTTTCTCAGGTGACAAGGATCAACCAGTGACATATGCAGAAGGAGGGAAAGTCACACATTCTGGGTCTGTCTATCTGGAGTGGGTTGCTGTAGGTTGCTGTGGGACTTCCTTGGCCTCTGGTTTAGTGGTGATGGGGAGAGGTTTGCCCCTGTTCTTATGGAAGCTATGCTTTTTGTAGTAGAGGATATGACTCACCAATTGTGATTCACTGGTGTGGGTCTGGCACCCTTCTGGGCAGAGCAGCTCCTGCCTAGACCCTAGTGAAATGCAACCCTTATACTCTCTTCTCTAACCACTCCAACACAGACCTTTTAATTTCCAGAAGTGAGGGATGCCTGGTGTGAGTGAGCACCCTTGAGAAAGGAGGCTGCATAGTTGTGCCTTTTGTTTAAATGTGAAAAAGTCCTCTCAATCCCTCAGTCATGCAGCAGGTAAGTTTCAGCCCCTGACTGGCTGCTGAAGGTAGAGATGTCCAAGGGTCAGTGTTGGTGAGGGTGGAGCTTCTCTATTCACTGAATCTGTCTGTGGAAAGAGTATTTACCACTATATGTTGAGAAGATGTGCCTTTGTTTTGATTCAACTGAGCAAGAGATTGTCCCAAGCTCAGTTTCTTCAACAGCCCCAACAATGGTCTTTTGCCTACCCAAAAATGATGAGTTGATTCCCTTTTCCACTCCCTCCTCTCTCCATAGCCACCTGTGCCACTTGAAACTAACCCCATTCCTTGCACATTTCTCTTCCAGCTCCCACATCTGTGCACTGTATCATCATCACTATGTGGATTCTGTGAATTTTTTTTTTTTTTTTTTTGCCCTCCTTGTCCACATCTGCATCTTTATTCAAGATGTCCCCACTTCAGACGGTCAGGCCCCTTCTCTCTCCCCTAGCAATAATCTCACACCATTTCCCTTTCTAATCAGCACTCAATTTAATTATTTATCTTCTTATTTGATTCTCAGAATTCCAGAATAATTATTTGTATCTGTTTCATTCAGATTTCCAGATCTCATTACAGAGGGATTTGATGGAACGTGTTAGCAGGATGCCGTTTTATCTCTGCCTCTCTCAAAGGACAAACATTTGGTTTTATTGATTCTTCTCTATTATTTTCCCATGATCGCTTTTGTTATTTTCCATTCTAATCTTTATTATTTTCTTCCTTCTGCTTGCTTTAGGATAATTTTCTCTTCTTTTTTCCAGTTTCTTAAGGTAGAAGTTTAGGTTATTGATTTGAGGTCTTATTTTTAATACAGTTATTTACAGGTATTGGTATGCTTTGATTAATCTCCACATTATATTCTGTGAAATAGGATGCTATGTGATTTGAATATTGTGTGAACATGATATTATATATAGGAGAGACAACATATGCATATAGATCACTAGGCTGGCCTGGACCATCACCGTCTCTGCCATGCTGAGGGATTGTTTGTAAACTTTGGCTTCTCTTCTACAGAACCTGTGTGGCAGGCAGCCCATCAGTCTCCAAAGGCCGAGGCTGGTCCTTCTCCAGTGTGGCTCTCTTTCAGCTTGTGGCACTTCAAGTCACCAGCTCCTTTTCCTTCCTTTCGTCTTGCCTGCCTTCCCTGTCTTCCACCCCACAATGAGCTTTAAAGTCTTCCAGCCTTCCCACTGCCCAATTCCTCCTCCTCCTTCAGCTACCTTTCCTGTTCCCCTTTCCACCACCAGAGCAACCCTGACCACTGTGGGAGGACCCACAGCCTGTGCCTCCAAGTGAGGCACCCCTCTTGATTTCTTCTCCTGTGGGTCTTGTGGCATTGGTGTTCTCTGAAATAAGCCCAATAGAACAGCAGCTGAGGATGGGTGCTGGGATCTCCTTCCCCTGCCACTCCAGGGCCAGGACAGTCATGGGACCTGGAGAGCTAGTGAGAGACAGATTGGACTTATATTACTTAGCAAAGTACATCTGCTAAGTCATGTTCTGCTTTGGTATTTCTGAATTCTATTATAAACTTATGGGATTAGAAGCACATATGACATAGGATATTGCCTGAATGGATGTTATGTGCCACATACCTGCATAAATTTTCTCTAAGTACATCTTCAAGTGCATATCAGAAATTTTTGTATGTTGTGTCTTCATTTTCATTCGTCTCAAAATATTTTCTAATTTCCCTTGTGATTTCTTCTTTGGCCTATTGGTTAAAGATAGTATTGCTTAATATTCATATATTTAGTGTTGTTTAATATTCATATATTTATGAATTTTCCACATATATTCCTAATTTAATTCCATTGTGGTCAGTGAACAAATTTCACATGATTTCATTTTTTAAAAAAATGTATTGAATTTTTTTATGGCCTAGCATATGGTTTTCCTTGAAGATTGTTCCATATGAACATGAGATGAGGTGTGCTTGTTGAGGTAAAATTTTATACATTGAAATAAGAGGACCTTATGTACAAATGGTGAATTTTGATAGCTATACACACTTGAGTACCTGCTATCTGACTCAAGATTTAACATCGACACTGAAGGTTCTCTTGTGCCTTTTCAAGAAAACCTATACCTCATATAAGCAATAATCTTTCTGAATTTTATCACCATATATTAATTTCATCTTTTTATAAATTTCACAAATGTGAATTCATACAGTATGCACTCTGATGTGTCTGGCTTGTCTTCACTGAACATATGTTGTTGAAATTCACCAACAGTGCTGTGTGAATCACTATTTTATTTCTTTATAATTGAATAGTTTTCATTGCTATATTATACCACAATTTGATATCCATTCTTCTATTGTTTAGCTTTTATTTTTCAGTTGTTGCTATCATTAATAGAGCTGACATAAACATAGTAATTGTACATAGTTTTTTGTATTCACATAGTTTTGTTTCTTGGATAATAAAAAGAAGAGGAATTGGTGAATCAGAGTGTATGTGTATCTCTAACTTTTTAAGAATATGCCAAACCTTCCTCTGAAGTCATTGTACTATTTTATACCCTTATGGAGAAAGATGTGGGTACCAGTTGCTCCATGACCTTTCAACTTTTAGTGTGGTCACTTTTATTTTAATTTCAGCAATTTTAAAGGAAAATAAATGTTATCTTTCTTTTGTTTTGATGCAGTCCAATTTTTTCTGTTATGTTTAATATTTTTTGTATCTTTCCTAAAAAACATTGCTTATCATGAAGTTATTAGCATATTTTATTATGTGCCCTTCTTGATGCTTTATATTTTTAACTTTTAAATTTAGGTTAATGGTCCATATCAATTTTTTTTTTTTTTTTCTTGTGTTGATGTTAGGTCCTGAGTAAAAATCATTCTATTTATTAACATACATTTTGCTGGTTTTCTGGGGTTAAAACATTTTCCTTGCTGAATATCTTTGGGGCCTTGGTTGAAAAATCCATTAAATATGTTCTAGTCTGTCTCTATTCTGTTCAATTTATTAGTTGTCTATTCTTACACAAATACTCTACTATTTTAGTTACTAAAACTGTGAGCTTAAGTTGTGGAATCAGGTTGATTTGTGCATCCCTCAACTTTGTCCTTTCTCAAGATTTTTTGGCCAAAACCAATCTTTTCCAACTCTTCATAAATTTTAGAATAAACTTGACCATTTATTTTTTTTTTTAAAAGTTGGAATTTGGATTAGAATTACAGTGACTCTATAGATAGATTTGGGGAGATTTGATGTTTATTAAAACTGAAACTTCAATCCAAGAAAATGGTATAAAACCCAAAACCCAACCCCAAATCACTGCCTTCCAGTTAATTCCCACTCATAACAACTCTATAGGACAGAGGAGAAGTGCCCTATGGGGATTCTATGGCTGAAATCTTTACAGAAACAGATTGTCACATCTTTCTCCTCAGGAGCAGCCAGTAAGTGTGAATTGCCGACCTTTGGTTAGCAGCTGAACACTAACCACAGCCCTACTAGTGCTCCTCCTGAAAATGGTATACAACTTAATTTCTTTAGAGATTCTGTTCCTTGTTTTGATTTATGGTAAGTTTTGTCTTTCAAGGAATTTGTCCTTTTTATGTGTTATCACCTTTATTGACATAAAGTTAGGCATAGTATTCCTTTATTATCCTTTTAATGTCTGTAGCATGTGTAGTTATTTTCTCACTTGTATTCCAGATATTTTAATCTCTTCTTTTTTGTTGATCAGTCTCACTAACAGTGTCTCAATTTTTTAAATAAACTTTCCCTTGAACCAACATTTACATTATAAATTTTCTCTATTGTGTGTTTCTATTTCATTAATTTATACTTTCATACTCCTTCCTTCTTTCTTCTTATGGTAGGTTTAATTTGATTTCCTTTAATTTATAAAGTCTACTTTTCTTCTTTCTAACATAAGCACTAACACAATGCTGTTTATTCTTCAAGGTGTATCTTGGTTCTTGTTCTAGTGATAGAACATGTGTTTATCAAAGTGTTGGAAAGAATTACTTTCTTATTTGAAATTACAGAGTACTCTTATTTTCTGGAGAGCTCTGGTAGCATAGTGGCTAAGGCACTTGACTGCTAACCAGAAGGCTGGCAGTTCAAACCCACAAGCCACTCCTCAGAAGGAAGATGGGGTGCAAAAAGGCCACATCTCCTGACCTCCTCTAACCCCAAAAAAGGAAGACAGAATCACTATCAATAACCCTAAGCCTATTACTGCAAGGCCAAACATGCTGTCTCCCTCCAGCCCTTTTACCAACCATTCTTCCCAAAGCACCCACCACCTCTTCTGGGTTCGATAATTCACTGCAGTGGACACACAGAATTCACAGATTATGGGGTTTATTGGCGAAGCACCAGGCTACAATTCAAGTTCAGGAAAAACGCTCAGTCTCTTTCCCAGCCCACAGACTCCTAACAGTCTCTCACAGTCTCTTTCCCAGCAGTGAGTGTCCCTTGGCGTCTCACTCAGCAATGCCTGTCTTTTGCATCTCTTTCCCAGCAGTGCGTGTCTCTTTCAGGAACATGTCTCTCTTTCAGCAGCATGTCTTGCTCAACCAGCAGTCAGAGAGAGACTTCTTCTGCCTCTAGGAGGCCTCCTTTTGAGCCTGGCAGAGTAGCCAAACTAACCAATCATAACATCAGAATTCTAAGCACCTGAGAGAAAGCAGGAACCTCCCAGAACATTGCTTTGTGTTGCGCCCAACAGAAATAGCCCAGGTGGATAACTTTTACAAACAGGAGCTCATCAGTTGCTCACAGCAAATTCCACCACAGAGTTTACAAGGACTTATAGCTAGAAAAGCCACACTAAGTAATTTACTACACCGCATGGGACAATCTACTTCTGTAGTGATACTGCCTCGGAAACCCAAGGAGGGGTCGCTGTGAGTCGGGTCCAACTCAGTGGCACATAACAACAACTACTTATATTCTGAGCACTTATTTGATAAATAAGGAACCATTTTTCAGTAGATATTCAGTTAATATGTCTTGGCTGATTAATAAAATAATATATTCTCTTTCCTAATGTCTCCATTATATATTGAAGCTACTAAACTAAAATTTCCCCATACCTTGCTATTCTGTAGATAGATATAAGTATTCAATATTCCCATAATTTCTCTTCCTGCTCATGTAGAGCCTCCAGATCCTTAAAGTCACCCCCCACACACATACACACTTACACATTTCTACAAGTCTACAAAGAGCTTTGTCACAAGTCACTTGTGCTAAGAAAATCATCTATCAGTTGTAGTCACTATGTATAGTTTCTGTTTATTTTTCTTCTTCTTTATATGTCAATTGTTGATGATTTTAGTCAAATTGTCCCTTAATATCTTGAACAGGAATACCACTGTAGGTTCATTTATCATATTTCTAAATATTTAAATTATAAATTAAGGTACTAAAATGTTAATTTAACAAAAAAAGTTTTTCTTATTTTCTTGAAAAAGATACTTTTACAGAAATCTGTATAACCAGGCTCAAATATAGAATTCTCAGATTCCTTTTAGTTTTATAATGGAATAACCTGGCAAGAGGAGAGTTAAAAACCACTCTTTTCTTGTTTCCTGCTCCCCCAACCCAGCCAGAAAAGAAAGACATAGTTTCAGGCTTAGTCAGGCCCTCAGTATCCCAGAGTGTCTAGAAGGGGAAAAACAAACTCCAACATAACACTCACTTGATGTTATGAAGTCTGCCCCATTAAGAGTCAGGGCAAGAGTTACACTTATATGCACCTAGCAGAGAATTTTTTTTGTTTCCTTTGACCACTAAAAAGGATCTCACCATTGTCTACTTTAGTGATATCCCTGTGGTAGATTATTATTATTATTTTTATTATTATTAAATATTATTAAATTCAAATCTAAATTAAAAAAAATCTTGTTCCCTCTCTAGGAAGATAGAGCACTTTAACCTTGGTCACATGACTTCCTTTAGCCAATAAAATGCATGAGAAAATGTGACAGAAACTTTAAAAATCATAAATTACAGCATCTCTTTCCTTTGCCCCATGACAAACAATATCCCTTATCGGAAGCCATTCTGTCAACTTATGTCCTGTAGTGAATGTGATGTCAGACAGAGGCCCCTGGTGAACCACAATATTGAATGAGAAAGAGGAAAAACAATCCAAAAATCAGTCAAACAAACCTTTGTTGCTCTTGTTGTTGTTGGGTGTCATCAAGTTATTTCCAACTCATAGTGACTGACCCTATGTACAACAGAACAAAATACTGTCTGGTTCTGCACCATCCTCACAATCATTTCTATACTTGAACTCTTCATTGCAGCCATTGTGTCAATCCACCTCATTGAGAGTCTTTCCCTTTTTCACTGATCTTCTACTTGACCAAGCACTATATTTTTCTCCAGGGAATGGTCCCATCTGACAACATGACCAAAATACATGAGACCAAGTCTGGACACTCTAGCTTCTAAGGAGCATTCTGGCTGTACCTCTTCTAAGACAAATTTGTTCCTTCTGGCCATCTATGGTATTTTCAATATTCTTCTCCAATACCAAAATTTAAATGCACCAATTCTGCCTTCTTCCTTATCCATTGTCCCCTTTCACATACGTATGAAGCTATTGAAAATACTTAAGTCAGAGCTCCTTAGCCTTTAAAGTGACATCTTTGCTCTTTAATGCTATAAAGAGGTCCTTTGCAGCATATTTACCCAATGCAGTTGATAATAAATTGTTAATGCAAATGATAGTAAATGAATTCCTGACTGAGACCTCCATGGGCATTGATTGTGAGCACAAGGAAAATGAAATTTGTTCTTGTTAGTTTGAGGTTATTTGGTACCATAGCACAACCTAATCTGTCCTGACTGGTCAGTAGAAGGTAATGCTCACAAGTTTTGGGGTTTTTTGCAAAATATGGTAATTGGTCTTCTCATCCACTTTGTGCCATACCTCATCTTCTAGAGTAAAATGATTTGTTTCCTGATACAAAATCATTTGTACTCCACTCTCTTCTGAAAACTTTTCCTAGAGGAGATAGCTCTATTCTATTCCCTCTGCTCAATGAGGTTTAAGTCTAATCCAAGGGCCAGTGGAACAGATATAATAAGCATTTAAACTGTTTTCCTTATCCACCTGCTAAAATGAACAACTAGGTTTGGGAAGAATGTCTCCCCCCCCCCCCCCGAGATAATTTAGTTTAGGATTGAAACCAAGTCTAGAAAGTTAATCTGAAGGGGATCACTTTGTGGAAAACTTGTAAGTGAAAACAGCAGAGTGTGATATGATATACTTTCATGAATACCGTTGTATATTCCTGAAAGTACTGTAATAAGAATGAAACATAAAATTAATGATTTTTCCAGGTAAGCAGCTTAAATTCTGAAAATAAGCACACACGTTTACTCTAAGGACAGGTTACCAAAAAACAAAACAAAACAAAACAAAACAAAACACAAATTCACTGCAGTTGAGCCTGATCCAACTCATAGAGACCCCTCTGGGTTTGCCAGGAGGTATCACTACGGAAGTAGATTGCCCAACCTTCCTTCTGAGGAGTAGCTGGTGGTCCTGTCTTTTTAACTAATTTTAAATATGTTGTTAGTTGCCATCAAGTCAATTCTGATTCATGGTAATCCCATGTGTGAAAAGTAGAATTGTGCTTCATAGGGTTTTCAAACCTGTGACATTTTAGAAGCAAATCACCAGCCCTGTCTTCAAAAGCACCTCTGAGTGGGTTTGAACCGCCAACCTTTCTGCTAGTACTCAAGGGTTTAACTGTTTGTACTACTCAGGGACTCTTTATTGCAATGTAGATGGTATTAAAAAAATAATAAAAATAAACAAAAAACTCAGAATATAAATTTCCATGCACATTTTATTTTTTTTAAGATGACACTATTCTGTTGTTTTTTTTTTTTTTAATAAAGGAGAAGCTAACCATTTACTGTTGAGTCCATTCTGACTTATGGCAACCTCATGTGTGTCAGAGTAGACCCTATGTGCTCTAAAGGTTTTCAATGGCTAATTTTTCAGAAGATGATGCCTTTCTTCCAGAGTGTCTCTAGGTGGACCAAAACTTCCCACTGTTTGGTAAGCAGCCAAGCATGTTAGTAGTTTGCACCACAGGGACTCAAAAAAAAAAAAAAAAAAAAAAAGACCAAGTTGGAAAAAAAGCTTGTAGGGAAAAATTTTCCATTTCTGCTCATTGAAATTGAATAAAAGAAGGTGTATTCCTTTAAATGACTTCACTGATCACCAATATTGATATTTATAAAGTTTCTCTAGTGTTGGTCATTATAAACAACACTTCTGAATGCCCAAGCATTCATTCTTTAGTATTTATTTTACTTTTATCTGAGGGAAAGCAAACCTAAATTTTCCAATTATGATAAATTTCCCAAAATTATTTTTTATCTTAGCTTCTAAATCAATGATTTATAAAAAGAAATATTACTTTAACAGTATACTTATAAATATCAACATATTTACTATTTATGCAAGGAAACTCTGTTATATCCTTTTAGTTTTAATTTGTTCTCTAATTTTCTCACTGAATTTGAAGTGAGAGAGTTTTGCACAAGAATTATGTAACTTATTTTACTTACAGTTTAGAAATCACAATCTTTGGAAGATTTTTTTTCTTGTTTTGACGCTATTTAAATTTTAATTATTTGCAATTGGATCCAAATACATACATTTATTACTAAGTTATCAATGTACTAGAGTTTTCTATGCTTTAGATTGTTTAAAAATCAAAAAGATGTGTTTAAAATATCATGTAAACCAACTACACGTAGTCATATTTCTTCAAATTCTCTGAGATAAGTTACTTTGGATTGGGACTAACTTGAAATTTAATCTGAGAAAGCATTGTTTTGTGTAAAGGTTATGAACAAAAAAAGAGCAGAACATACTATATTTTCATGTCCACCATTGTTTCCTTCTGCAAACATGATAATAAGAAGGGAAATTCACAGTACATAAAGCAAATAATGAAAGGAAATACAAGTAGTAGTTTCCATATCCTTACTGCAATGCAATGAATGAAACAGGAAGGAGGATGACATATGATTATTTGTCTATATATACTTTCATGATTTAACATGTGACATCACTTTAGGATGTCTCTTTAATGATGATTGAAAATTGATTTCTAGCTGTTTTTAGGTTTCATTTAACAACAACAACAACAACAACAACAATTGCCTGTTTCTATACATGGCTCTTTAAATAAATTGGTGAAGCTAATTTTCTACTTTTTTTCCTATCGTTTAATCAGTGACATTGGTTTTACATACTTTTGGTGCTATAGAAGTCCTTCATTTTTCTTCCCTTTGGACAATAGGCAATTACTGAGCAATTACTAACAATATTATAAAGTTATGAAGGGTTTAATTCTCATTTAAATACGAATCATAAACAGATCCATTCCTTTTTTTGTTGTTGTTGATTATAACAATGAATCTAATCATTTAATCTAATAGCCTCTTCTACAACAGGGAAACTGAGAAAAGACATGACATTTCTTGTGCAGTGATTTCTTTAAGGTCCCTGGGTAGCACAAATTGCTTGCGCTTTACAACTAACCTAATGGTTTGGTGTTCGAACCTACCCAGCGTTGCAATAAAAGAAAAGCCTGGCAATCTTTTGTAAGTTTACAGCCAGGAGAACCCTACGAAACAGTTCTACTCTGTAACACAAGGGGTCGCCGTGAGGCAGAATCAACTTAACTTTTTTGTTGTTGTTGTTAATGATCTCTTTAGTAGCAGGAGCTCTGGTGGCAGAAAGTTTAAGGCATTTGGCTGCTAACAAAAAGGTGAGTGGTTCAAACCCACCAGCTGCTCCATGGGAGAAAGGTGAAGCAGTCTGCTTCCTTAAAGATTTATAGCCTTGGAAACCCTGTACAACAATTCTACCATGTCCTATAGGGTCAGTATGAGTCAGAATCAACTCAATGACAGTGGGTTTTTGGTTTATTAGCAAAATATAAGAAATGCATGTTGTTGTTGTTGTTATGTGCCATGGAGTCTTCTCCGACTCATAGCAACCCCTCCTTGGGTTTCTAAGGCTGTATCTCTACCGAAATAGATTGCCCAACCTTCCTTCTGAGGAGTGGGTGGTGAGTTTGAACCTCCAACCTGGTTAGCATCAAGTGCCTTAGGCACTACACCACCAGAGCTCCTAGGAAATGTATAGATACCCCAATATTCATCTTAAGGGATTCCAAAGAAAGTAGTGCCCCTAGTGAATGCAAAATATCTAGCTTAAATATAGCTTTTATCAAATGCATTGATGTAGATTTCACACATACGTGGGCATTTTCATAGGTTTTTATATTCACCACTTGAAAGTGCCCACTATACCTTACAGCCCAAACACTATGAATTTGGATATTGGCTTGAGATGAGAGAAAGTACCTTGAGAAAGAAGAAAGATAACTCTTGTCTAATGGCAGACAGGTGTAAGAGCCAGTAGACTCTTCAAGTGGTGTCTCAGGAAATTGTACTATTTTTTGAAAATGTGGCAATTACTTTGTAGTTCATAACTGGTACCCAGAAAGTCTTCCATATTTGTTATCCTTTTTTTCTTTGCTTTTGGTATTGAATAAAAATAATTTTGAAAATATCAGTCTGTCTTGAAGTCCTAAGGGGATTTTGGTCCATTTTTAGATCAAAACTTTTAAAGGACAATAGCATTTTGATATGAGAAGCGAGTGTCTAGTGTGAGTAAAGGTAATCACAATATGAGAAATTCAAGATAAAGAACCTGCAGGAACATATTCCAGAGATTGGCTGAACTTTGTTGCCACCTCAGAGTTTCATTCCAGCACTCTTCTTTTTCTTTTTCTTTTTTTAAAAATTTTTATTGTGATTTGGGTGAAAGTTTACAGAGAAAATTCCTTTGCCATACAGCCTACACTTTGTCTCATGACATTGACTGCAATTTCCCACAATGCAACAGCTCCCATCCAACTTCTTCCCCATAGTTACCTCATCCCTGTGTTCTTCCCTCCCATCACTCATGCCCCCTGAGCTGTCTCCCTGTGCATACACAGCCCTCCTATTCTCCCATGATTGAACTCTCCAAGGAGTGTATCTACCTGATGTAAATATTAAGCCCATATGAGTTCTTTTATTTGGCTGGAAGCCACAAGAGTGGGTTCAATTCCAGACCTAAAGGGCAGCTAGGGGCCAGAATCTCAGTGATTCCATCAGCCTCTATCAGACCAGCAAACTTGTCACCCCCTCCTTTATTTCCAAATGATTTTGAGTTTTGTTCCACATTGTTCTCCCACTCTATGCAGAATCTCCTACAAAGATACCTTCCGAGTAGTTGACAGTGGAAGACGAGCATCATCTAGTTCTTCTGGTCTCACAGTCGTATAGGCTGAGGATCGCATGGTGTACCAGTCACGTGGACTAATTGTTTCCACATGTCTTTGGTTTTCTTCATTCTTCTTTGTTCTTATGAAGAGAGACCTATTGTTACATCTAAATAGCCAATTGCAAACTTTTAATATCCCAGTTGCTACTCGCCAAAGTAGGATGTGGAACAATATTTTTGTGTAGTTTGTTATGCCAATTGAGCTTGATGTCCACTGTGACTGTGATCCCAAGCCCATATGTTCAACTACTTGCTCCCTCTGGGTAGCTGGCTGTGGCCAAGAAGTGACTACAACTTTGTCTCTTGTCAGCTCTACTATATACCTAATAATTCTTACAGAACATACAAATACACTTGTAGAACCATTGTCTGCCAACGATGTACATGGTCTGGGGTACACTACCCCCTGAATAGACATACCTAATAGTTCAGCCTGCCCACCTATCTATCTACCTATAGGTCAATGTTTGCCTTCACTGACAACATAGTACTGTATGTGCAAAAGGGTTCATCTTTGTTGTTTGCATCTCTCATGCATCTCTCTATGTCTTCCTCTTCCTCAATGACACCGTGATGATCACTCACATTTGGAACATTGCCCGTCTCTTCACCCAAAGCAATACTTGTGTCTATCTATCTAACAGTCTTCCCTCCCCTTCCCTACCACCCCTGGTAACCAACAAAGAAAATTTCCTTCCATGTATATATTTTTCCTTGACTTTTTACAATATTGAAATAATACAATATTTTTCCATCTGTGATTGACTTATTTAAGTCAGCATAATATACTCCAAGTTCATCCATATTATGCAGTGTTTTCCAGATTGCACGTTATTCTTTACAGTTGCATAGTATTTCATTGTGTATATGTTTCATAGTTTGGTTGTCCATTCTTCTGTTGATGGTTGTTGCCATCATTTTGCTATTGTAAATAGTGTTGTGATTACATGGGTGTGCATATACCTTTTCTTGTCCTGGTTTTCATTACTTTAGGATATATACCTAGTTATGGAATGGCTGGATCAAATGGTATTTCTAATTCCAACTTTTTTTTTTTTTTTAGCTGTACTATTTTATGTTCCCACCAGCAGTGTTTATTTTTAATTTTTTATTTTTTATTAGGATTTGGGTGAAGATTTACAGAGTAAATTCACTTTTCATACAGCAGTTCACATATACTTTGTCTCATGTCATTGA